>NC_054701.1:95116004-95438894 GCF_016097555.1 Gigantopelta aegis
AGTGTTTATTTGTATTCGAGTTACAAGATTGTGAACAACACAACACCCTCTTTAACAGTCTTTACATGGAGTGTTTATTTGTATTCGAGTTACAAGATTGTGACAACACAACACCCTCTTTAACAGTCTTTACATGGAGTGTTTATTTGTATTCGAGTTACAAGATTGTGAACAACACAACACCCTCTTTAACAGTCTTTACATGGAGTGTCATTTCCCATGTATATTGAATGTGGTTCTGATTGTGCTAGTGTTTGTACTAGGTCAAACTAAATTGTATTTTAAAATTTATATTTTTTCATACGTACGAAATTATTTGGAGACCAAATCCAGTTGGGGTTACTTACAAACATTAGGATGACCAGAAACTCACTGAATATTATTAGTTGTAAACATCTTACTATGGTAGAGGGCCCAATGGGCTATTTCTCGTTCCAGCCAGTGTACCCCAACTAGTACAATGTATATCAAAAGCTGTGGTATGTGCTATCCTGTCTATGGGATGTTGCCTATAAAAGATCCCTTGCTACTAATGGAAAAATGTAGCAGGTTTTCTCTTTAAAACTATATGTAAAAATTACCAAATGTTTGACATCCAATAGCTGATGATTAATAATCAATGTGCTCTAGTGGTGTTGTTAAACAAAACAAACTAACTTTAAGATTTAGAAATACAGAGCTGATGAGAACAATAAGTGCATGTAACAGTGACAGTGTTAATAATAATAATCAGCTGTACAATCAGCTGTACAATCAGCTGTACAATGTGCAATACACGATGAGCAAGCAAACTTTGACCCAAGGCTAAAGGCTGAAGAACAGATTTCACTCGAGATACCGGTCAAGAAAATAAACATCGTCAAAGTGTCTTACCAACTAACTGTAACATGATTACACCCACAACAACATAATGGAGTTTATTACTGACGTCGCAATTCTGTCATTACCTTCTTTACATCACCTGGTCGTGTATTTTCAGTATTTCCAAAATACCCAGCCTTCCGTAATGAATAAACACAATATATGGGAGTACGTAATATGCATGTAGCTACTGAATGAGTTATTCTTTTCTGTTAGTGTTAAGTAAGTAGCACTACACGATCCTACACAAGTGAGTCAGCTGATGTGTGGGATTATTCATAGTTCAATGACTACAGTGATGTCACTTTTAACATTCCGCTAAGATGCCAGTTTTAATGTACTCATTTCTAATAATGATTGGTTTCTTTTCATACGTTTAAAAAAACAGTTATCACAGTTCAACATGTCTATAAACAGCGACAGAAATATGCAGAATGTTTCACTAGTCCACCAGACATGTACATCTAGAAATCTACTTGTGCAGCAATATTTTCACTATTCCAACCAAGTTGTTAGTTTTATTCAAGTACAAGGACAATGTTTTTGATTGCTCACAATGAAACTGCTCTACTTATCCACAGGACAACCACTGAGATACATTTTACTTGTCTGAGCAGAGCAGAGCTTACCACGACAAATGAACAAGAGCTTATTTTGAACGCTGTATATAGACAAACCCCACAATATGATGCAGTTTTCTTAACCTGTTTATAAAGACCACTCCATACTGTGTGATGTACTCAATAATTTTTTTTTTTATAGTTCAATCTATTCATAAAGATCAAATCAGCAAAGTGATGAAATTCGCTCTATATGACAGTTTATCTTCTCTACATAGACCAACTAAGGCTGAAATAAGCAGGTAGTCTTTGTACAGAGTGTCACCACCAAAATTAGAACCATATTATTTAGAAATTAAATATTAATCCATACAATTTATGGATGGATTAAGTGTATAGTTCAGTCTGTATTGGTCATAATACACTTATTAAATAATAATTCACCAAATTTATTTTTGAAAACTTGCTTATGCTATCCTCCCACTTCCACCCACCCCCATTATCAGTTTTGATTGAAAATGTTCCTATAATGTTCCTATAAGTCTGAAAAAGTGATTAATTTTGCATTAAAAACTGAAAACTGTGCATACTGGCAGTGCATTTGTTTGAATTTAACTCGAATGTCACATGGTACGTTCTATTTTCCCCGATGAAAGACACGATTGCGTTCTATTGATCAGTGAATGAACGAGGCCGTGGAATGACCGGGATGACCACAAAAGATGGCGCGGTATACACCCAGTACCCAGTCAAATGAGCTCAAATAACCCATTACCTACTGCCGGGCAGCCACACTAAGTAATTCTAGCCATTATTAACGTCATTAGTAGACATTAGTAAACCTTGCTTGCTAATTAACGTGACCAGTTTGTTCTCCGGCCATGCTTTTTCATGTAGGTGGCGGTCACTGTTCGTATCTGAAATGCTGCATTAGTAGCACGCTGATGGAAACAAGACTAATTAATAAACATCAAATTATTCAAAATTGAAAGAACAAAGGAACAAAGGAATGAACAAGCTTACAAATTAATGAAATGGGATGGTTTACTTAAAACACAGTGTATTTATATATCTATGTATTTGTCCATCATTGAGAGAGAGCTAACAGCTAGTTAACTTGTCTTTGTGTAAGTCATCCTACTCTGGCGGCTGTATACAGCTAGTCAACTTATCGAATCGTGTAGATTTGCTGACTTCATAAGATCTGTTATTATTTCACTAGATTTGTTGTGGTGACAGTAATGTAGTCATAGTGAATGCATCTGTTTACACGGCATGCACACATCTGTTTACACGGCATGCACACATATTACAATTTCATAATTCCCAAGTTAGTTATACAAAGATTATGTGTGCATAGGATCAATTAATTTATAGTTAGGTATTATAAAATAATTCTAAACATAGTAAATTATTGATACTACACATTTAAAAGGACTGCTAGGGCAGAATGCATATAAATGTTTTTGAATGGACTGTAAGCTTCACCTGTACAACACATCACAGAAGTAGTCGTTACATGAATAGAGAAAACACAAACAAACTGGTGAGAGAATTGACTCGTAATGATAAAATCAATACTGGCACTTCCCCGCTACAAAGTTACCGTGAAGTTTGTTTTGTTTAACGACACCACTCGAACACACTGATTTATTCATCATTGGCTATTCCATGTCAAACATACGGTAATTTGTTTTACATACGCAGTCAGAGAGGAAACCCGCTACGTTTTTCCATTAGCTGCAAGGGATCATTTATTTGCATTTTCCATAGACAAAACAGCACTGGTTGGAACGCGAAAACCCCAATCAGAGAATAGGACCACTGAGGATTTAGCAAAATGACCATCATTCATGAGACTAATTTCTTGTGTTTCCATTATTTGATCAGACTTTAATATTGTCTCGACATTCACACACCCAATAGCCGATGTGTATTTTTGTGCTGGGGTGTCGTTAAAATTCATCCAAATCACAAATTAACAGTTAGAAATTGTACAACTCTTTAATGCGGCTAGCTGAAAAATATGTCATTAGTATTTCATTTCTGTATGAATGACAACAGTGTTGGAACATACTGCGAAACATTCCTGTGTTGAATTATGATAAATGTACCGTTTTATCCACATTTTATTCAAGTTCTTTTTGACAGTTTTCTCACTTTTCATATTTCAGTACAGACCAGAATAATTCTATAACAAAGAATTAAAAACCTGAGTAAACCCCTCAATGTTGTTCTTTGTGACTGGTCTCATGGGTGTCTGGTTTACAGGGGTTCCACTGCACACATATAAAGATAAGTTTAGTAACAAAGTAAAGTGGTACACACTTATACACTATTACGCAAGTAAATCAACTATTCCAATTAAAACTCAAATTAGAATATTTTTAGCTCTTGTATTTCCACTTGAGAGTTTCTGTACAGAAATAACACTGTTTGTGATTGGACAAAATAAGGTCAGCCGTGTTGTGATTGGCTGAAAGTGTGTAGGATATTTGCTGCAATCTGTCTCATATGATACATGCATGGCATATACAATGGCTGTTCAAGGTCTGAGTAAAGAATAACAACAACCTGCGGTAAACAAAACGAGTTCACCCACAGGTATTAGAATATATGGCTGTTATCAGCACCACATCTCTGTGTACACAGCCAATACCAGGCCTAAAACCTGGGAAACACATTAATAAACACTGTAATACAAATGATAGTAACACATTAATAAACACTGTAATACAAATTATCAGAATATACTCATCAACATGCTACATGTCAGGTGAAGCTGAATCATTGTGTGTGTGCTTGCGCGTGCGTGCGTGCGTGTGTGTGTGTGTGTGTGTTTGTCAGAGATAGCTCAGTGGTAGAGCACTTGCAAGGGTTTCTGCCAGAAGGTATGAAGAATAAAATTATGTAACATAAAAATCTTGGAAATTAATGTCTATATATAATTTTTTTTAGATAGATTATAGTAAGAGAATTGCTGTTTAAAATTTGACAAAGTACATAAAACACAGTATCGAATTTCAAAACATTTCAAACCTAAAAACACCTATTTGGAGCACTTAATTATTGTTTGTAATTTTTTTTATGTAGCCTCAAATTACTTTCTGGTAGAAAGCCTGCTCACCCGAAGTACAATAGGTAACATGTATTATCGTTTTTGATGGATATGTCTGTCTCCAATGTTCCACAATTCAAGGTATGGGTCAAGGTATGTACTGTCTTGCCTATGGGAAGTGCATCTAAAAAAAAAACCTTTCTGCTTATAAGAAGATATAGTTGTGAGGTAGGGGCATGTTTCCTCTATTTTGACTAAATGTAAAAATAAGCAAATGTTAAAGACCGAATAGCCACAGTTTAAAAGTGTGCTGAGTGAGGTGTCTTTAAATAAATACATTTGTCTCTTCATGAATTTTATCAGCATGTTTGTGAAGGAATAATAATAGAGATTGTAAACTTCATAAACGTATCGTACCCTACAGGATACCAGACGTAATTTACGGTATCCTGCACGTGGGTTATCAGGCACTATATGCCTATTTTTGATATCCTGTATGTGGGTTACCAGGCACTACATGTAAATGCCTATTTTTGGTCTCCTGTACGTGGGTTACCAGGCACTACATGTAAATACCTATTTTTGGTATCCGGTACGTGGGTTACCAGGCACTACATGTAAATACCTATTTTTGGTCTCCTGTACGTGGGTTACCAGGCACTACATGTAAATGCTTATTTTTGATATCCTGTACGTGGGTTACCAGGCACTACATGTAAATGCCTATTTTTGATATGCTGTACGTGGGTTACCAGGCACTACATGTAAATGCCTGTTTTTTTATATCCTGTACGAGGGTTACCAGGCACTACATGTAAATGTCTATTTTTGGTATCCTGTACGTGGGTTACCAGGTACTACATGTAAATGCCATTTCGTTGAATAGAGAGAACGAGGAAATCTGCTACTTCCACATAGGCTATTCTTAACAACAGCGCAGCAAGGAATCTTTTATATGCAATTTCCCACAGACAGGATGGTACATAATACAGTTTTTCATATATTAACTGTTTGGCATTGACAGTGACAGGAAAGAAGTTTATGTCAATCCAGGGCGATCGGAAAGAGCTTAAGTCCACCGAGGGCGATCGGAAAGAGCTTAACTCCACCGAGGGCAATCAGAAAGAGCTTAAGTCTACCGAGGGCGATCAGAAAGGCTTAAGTCCACCGAGGGCGAATAGAAAGAGCTTAAGTCCACCGAGGATGATCGAAAAGAGCTTAAGTCCACTAAGGGCGATCAGAATGAGCTTAAGTCCACCGAGGGTGATCAGAAAGAAGTTAGGTCCACTGAGGACAATCGATCCAACAACCCATCACACCCCATGGTGAGTTGCCCATTGTTGCTGCCAGACTAATGGTGAAGGTGATGAAGGACAACACTGAAGAGTAAACATGGGATTGCATTACACTGTCACCCTACAGCAGGAGGAAGCTGGCAGAAACATCTCAAGTTACGTATTATTTTTAACACCCCCACGCACCTCCCCGAGAGAAGAAAAACAGATCAATGCATTATTGATTCACTGTATGATGCTAAACACAAAACAGCAGGGTGGACGAGACCAGCTGCCTCAAACAAACAAGTCATAAACATGGAGACCATGGTGGCACAATGGCAGGAGTGCACTCCACTGAGTGGAGTCCTTAAACTGCACCTGAGTCGAGGAAACGATCTCATTAAAATATCATCTCGTTAAAAAACTGCCCGCTGGGAAATATTCTGTACGGATGGGTATTATGAGAATGTTTTGATTTACGATTTACTGCAATATGGGTTCCACAAATATCCCTAAAACCCTTTCCCCATCCCCACTCCCTCCCCCACCCCCAATCCCCAAAGGTCTTAATTACTGGAATGATACGGGTGTGGGTGGATTCATTGTAACAAACTACCACAAGACCTGGTGATTGACAAGCAGAAAAAGCTAAACCTAATGGGTGGGGATGGGGCAGGGTAGGGGTAGTAGGATGGGGTAGTGGGTAGGGGTAGGGGTAGTAGGATGGGGTAGTGGGTAGGGGTAGGGGTAGGGGTAGGGGGTAGTGGGTAGGGGTAGGGAGTAGGCTGTTAGATGTTCTAGTTGGAAATGACTGTATTCTACTGCCCCTCCATGCCACATAATTAATTTAGACTAGGTATGTGATACAACAGATAGATGGTGAGGAGCGGGTTCAGTGTGAAGCAGATCTATACTTTGTTGAAATACACACTCGGTAGTAAATACTTTACTCTGTTATAATGATAATCTATAATACAGCTGTGAATAACTGGCCTATGAACTGGCACAATACACAACTGTCAACCCCCCCAAAACTATGTTCCTAAAGTGTATTATAATCCCACCAAATTGTACATATTGTGTTTATCACTGATAATGCTATAATGCACAACATTCCTGACCCCGGAGTCACTAACCCAGTTTCCAGCCAATCATCAGCCAGGAGAACCTGCACCAAGCTGTACTTTGTGTCCAGGTTAAGGACCAGTATAAAGTGTGATATGTTATATTGTAAACACATGCTGGAGTGTGGCCTTCAGTGCTCCACAAACCAATCATTACACACACTGCCAGCCTGACCACAGTCCCATTTTAACATGTCTTCATTGCTCCACAAACCAATCATTACACACACTGCCAGCCCGACCACAGTCCCATTTTAACATGTCTTCATTGCTCCACAAACCAATCATTACACACACTGCCAGCCCGACCACAGTCCCATTTTAACATGTCTTCAGTGCTCCACAAACCAATCATTACACACACTGCCAGCCCGACCACAGTCCCATTTTAACATGTCTTCAGTGCTCCACAAACCAATCATTACACACACTGCCAGCCCGACCACAGTCCCATTTTAACATGTCTTCAGTGCTCCACAAACCAATCATTACACACACTGCCAGCCCGACCACAGTCCCATTTTAACATGTCTTCATTGAGGGGGGTTCTCAACCAGTATAAATAGTTTACTGCACACACAGTAATACATTTAACTGCTCCATTCAAATTCCATAGCACCACCACCACCCCCACCCGCCTGCTACCGATTTGATCGGGCTGCTGGTGCTCCCTTGCACCTGCCAGTGCAGGCGGTCCCTTCTCTCCCCTCCCCCCACCTTTCCTGTCATGGACGGAGGAGCCGGCCAAGGCTGGCTCTTGTGCCCATGACAGGCGTGCGCTACAACAGCTTGTTCTGAATGTGCATGTAAAACCCTATGACATGACATGAGAAATCTCTGCTCCCCAGTCAGGTCAAAACTAACACCTACATGTAGGTTAGGGGAGCCTAAACATTAAAGATATTAGTCCAGCTCCACCAAACAGTTTAACATGTCCAGGGAGTGTTATGACAAGTTCATTACTGCTGGCCACTTTATATCAGTATGCTCCACAAACCAATCATTTTCGACAACAAGGGATCATATGCATCTAGACAGGATAGCCAGCCCGTCCAGCGAGAAATAGCCCAATCCCACCGACAGGGATTCCCAAACCGACCAACATGGGCTCTTCATTGAAGTCAGGCCTTCTGGGGCAATTTGATATCTCAACCAGTAAGTGAAATAGTTCTTATTAGATAGAAATAAAAGTTACTTTCAGTTTAATACATTTAACTGCTCCATTCAAATTACCATAGCACCACCAGGATATACCACCACCCCCCACCAGAGATCGCCTGCTACCGATTTAGATCGGGCTGCTGACAGGACAACTGGATAGAGTGCTCCCACCAACGCATCCTAGACAGGCCACTGGATAGAGTAAGAAATAGCGGTCCCCAACGGAGATCGATCTAAAGACTCCACCCCAATCCCCCGGAGATCGATCCTTTCCTGGGTCATGGACAGGAGGAGCCCAATGGCCACCAGGCGATGGCTCTTGTGCCCATGACCAGGCGATGCGCTGGACAACCAACGCTTGTTCTGAAGAGTAAGAAATAGCCCAATGCATCGATAAAGACAGGACCACTGGATAGAGTAAGAAATAGCCCAATGGGTCCATGACTCTAAAGACAGGACCACTGGATAGAGTAAGAAATAGCCCAATGGGTCCACCAACGGAGATCGATCCTAAAGACAGGACCACTGGATAGAGTAAGAAATAGCCCAATAGGTCCACCAGGAGATCGATCCTAAAGACAGGACCAAATAGAGTAAGAAATAGCCTAATGGGTCCACCACGGAGATCGATCCTAAAGACAGGACCACTGGATAGAGTAAGAAATAGCCCAATGGGTCCACCAACAGAGATCGATCCTAAAGACAGGACCACTGGATAGAGTAAGAAATAGCCCAATGGGTCCACCAACAGAGATCGATCCTAAAGACAGGACCACTGGATAGAGTAAGAAATAGCCCAATAGGTCCACCAACGGAGATCGATCCTAAAGACAGGACCACTGGATAGAGTAAGAAATAGCCCAATGGGTCCACCAACGGAGATCGATCCTAAAGACAGGACCACTGGATAGAGTAAGAAATAGCCCAATAGGTCCACCAACGGAGATCGATCCTAAAGACAGGACCACTGGATAGAGTAAGAAATAGCCCAATGGGTCCACCAACGGAGATCGATCCTAAAGACAGGACCACTGGATAGAGTAAGAAATAGCCCAATAGGTCCACCAACGGAGATCGATCCTAAAGACAGGACCACTGGATAGAGTAAGAAATAGCCCATGGGTCCACCAACAGAGACGATCCTAAAGACAGGATAGGATATACCACTGGATAGAGTAAGAAATAGCCCAAGGACCAACGGAGATCGATCCTAAAGACAGGACCACTGGATAGAGTAAGAAATAGCCCAATGGGTCCACCAACAGAGATCGATCCTAAAGACAGGACAACTGGATAGAGTAAGAAATAGCCCAATGGGTCCACCAACAGAGATCGATCCTAAAGACAGGACCACTGGATAGAGTAAGAAATAGCCCAATGGGTCCACCAACGGAGATCGATCCTAAAGACAGGACCACTGGATAGAGTAAGAAATAGCCCAATGGGTCCACCAACGGAGATCGATCCTAAAGACAGGACCACTGGATAGAGTAATAAATAGCCCAATAGGTCCACCAACGGAGATCGATCCTAAAGACAGGACCACTGGATAGAGTAAGAAATAGCCCAATGGGTCCACCAACAGAGATCGATCCTAAAGACAGGACCACTGGATAGAGTAAGAAATAGCCCAATGGGTCCACCAACAGAGATCGATCCTAAAGACAGGATAGGAACTGGATAGAGTAAGAAATAGCCCAATGGGTCCACCAACGGAGATCGATCCTAAAGACAGGACCACTGGATAGAGTAAGAAATAGCCCAATGGGTCCACCAACAGAGATCGATCCTAAAGACAGGACCACTGGATAAGTAAGAAATAGCCCAATGGGTCCACCAACGGAGATCGATCCTAAAGACAGGACCATGGATAGAGTAAGAAATAGCCCAATAGGTCCACCAACGGAGATCGATCCTAAAGACAGGACCACTGGATAGAGTAAGAAATAGCCCAATGGGTCCACCAACGGAGATCGATCCTAAAGACAGGACCACTGGTTAGAGTACCCAATGGGTCCACCAACGGAGATCGATCCTAAAGACAGGACCACTGGATAGAGTAAGAAATGCCCAATGGGTCCACCAACGGAGATCGATCCTAAAGACAGGACCACTGGATAGAGTAAGAAATAGCCCAATGGGTCCACCAACGGAGATCGATCCTAAAGACAGGACCACTGGATAGAGTAAGAAATAGCCCAATAGGTCCACCAACGGAGATCGATCCTAAAGACAGGACCACTGGATAGAGTAAGAAATAGCCCAATGGGTCCACCAACGGAGATCGATCCTAAAGACAGGACCACTGGATAGAGTAAGAAATAGCCCAATAGGTCCACCAACGGAGATCGATCCTAAAGACAGGACCACTGGATAGAGTAAGAAATAGCCCAATGGGTCCACCAACAGAGATCGATCCTAAAGACAGGATAGGATATACCACTGGATAGAGTAAGAAATAGCCCAATGGGTCCACCAACGGAGATCGATCCTAAAGACAGGACCACTGGATAGAGTAAGAAATAGCCCAATGGGTCCACCAACAGAGATCGATCCTAAAGACAGGACAACTGGATAGAGTAAGAAATAGCCCAATGGGTCCACCAACAGAGATCGATCCTAAAGACAGGACCACTGGATAGAGTAAGAAATAGCCCAATGGGTCCACCAACGGAGATCGATCCTAAAGACAGGACCACTGGATAGAGTAAGAAATAGCCCAATGGGTCCACCAACGGAGATCGATCCTAAAGACAGGACCACTGGATAGAGTAATAAATAGCCCAATAGGTCCACCAACGGAGATCGATCCTAAAGACAGGACCACTGGATAGAGTAAGAAATAGCCCAATGGGTCCACCAACAGAGATCGATCCTAAAGACAGGATAGGATATACCACTGGATAGAGTAAGAAATAGCCCAATGGGTCCACCAACGGAGATCGATCCTAAAGACAGGACCACTGGATAGAGTAAGAAATAGCCCAATGGGTCCACCAACAGAGATCGATCCTAAAGACAGGACAACTGGATAGAGTAAGAAATAGCCCAATGGGTCCACCAACGGAGATCGATCCTAAAGACAGGACCACTGGATAGAGTAAGAAATAGCCCAATGGGTCCACCAACAGAGATCGATCCTAAAGACAGGACCACTGGATAGAGTAAGAAATAGCCCAATGGGTCCACCAACGGAGATCGATCCTAAAGACAGGACCACTGGATAGAGTAAGAAATAGCCCAATGGGTCCACCAACAGAGATCGATCCTAAAGCGACTATGGGGTGGGACATAGCCCAGTGGTAAAGCGTTCGCCCGATGTGCAGTCGGTCTGGGATCGATCCCCATTGGTGGGCCCATTAACCTATTTCTTGTTCCAGCCAGTGCACCATGACTGGCATATCAAAGGTTGTGGTATGTACTATCCTGTCTGTGGGATGGTGCATATAAAAAATTCCTTGATGCTAATCAAAAAGAATAGCCCATGAAGCGGGTTTCCTCTCTCAATATCTGTGTGGTCCTTAACCATGTCTGATGCCATATAACCGTAAATAAAATGTGTTGAGTGCATCGTTAAATAAAACACTTCCTTCCTTCCTAAAGCAATCATCTTCAGGTTAGGTTATAATGTTGTACAATATGCCACATGTGCATGATAAATTAATGGTTCATTTTGTTTGTTGTTTTTCTAATGATTAAGCCGCCTAGTGTAAAACGTACATATGCCACCTCCACAATTGCCCCCGTCTTATAAAGTTAAAATGTGTTTAGCACTAGCACATTGATTTATTATTATTCAGCTATTGGATGTAAAACAGTTGGTTTTTCTGACAAAGGAAATCCACTACATTTATCCATTAGTAACATTTTCTACTGACCATTATTTTTGAAATGCCAGTCAAAGTCACTGTTAGAATGAAAACAATAACTAATCACATAATGGGTCCACCGAGGGGGTTCGATCCTTTGATCAAAGCATCTCTGGTGGCTGTTCTAACGAGTGAGCTAGATCCCCCATTTGCATCTGTGGTGGCTGTTCTAACGAGTGAGCTAGATCCCCCATTTGCATCTCTGGTGGCTGTTCTAACGAGTGAGCTAGATCCCCCATTTGCATGTTGTATACATACTATTGTCCTGTTCAAATATTTAGAGCCTAATGTGTTGTGTGGGTTTTTGCTAATATTACATTTAATTCCTATTCAGTATGTTGTTCTTTACATATTCACGAAAACAAACCCAAACCCTAAGAAATTTCATATATAATCCTTCATTAAAATCGCACAAAGTTTAATTATTTCAATTTAAAACAAAGCTCTGTATGTTTTAAATGCAAGTTTCATTCTGAGGTGAATTTTTATTAAGTTTAAACATTTATTTATGTATTTAGATCCTGCTCCCTGTGTACACGTATTTAGATCCTGCTCCCTGTGTACACGTATTTAGATCCTGCTCCCTGTGTACACGTATTTAGATCCTGCTCCCTGTGTACACGTATTTAGATCCTGCTCCCTGTGTACACGTATTTAGATCCTGCTCCCTGTGTACACGTATTTAGATCCTGCTCCCTGTGTACACGTATTTAGATCCTGCTCCCTGTGTACACATATTTAGATCCTGCTCCCTGTGTACACGTATTTAGATCCTACTCCCTGCCTGCACATTAACCTATTTATTCAGTCATGAATCTATTTCCACATTTACCAGTAAAAGCTGAATACATCCATCAAATCCCAGCAGAGTGCATGTTTCTCACACACAGGTAACTGCTTCAAGCAACAATGCAGCAAAACAGGTTTTCAAAACTCATCTTAAGAGAAAAGACAAACTTAAAATGATTCCACACAGGAAGACTTTAACACATAAACTGTGTGTGTTTGTTTTATATATACTACTCAAAAGAATTTATGGGTCAAAAATTTATAACCAAATAAGTTTCAGAGTGTATTAGATTGATGATGTAAACTACACCAAATTTTTTATTTATTGTTCCATATTTACAAAAAACCACAAATAAACGTCACTGTATACAAGAAAGTCACATGACATGCTGTCAAAGTTGAAGGTTGTCAAACATGGATTTTACACATTAGAACATTCGTTTAATAGTGTGTGAATCCACCCCTGGCGCGAATACACTCGACACATCGTTGCCTCATGCTGTTGATCAGACGTCTGAAGAACTCTTGGGGAATGGCCTGCCACTCTGCCATAAGAAGTTGACCCAGATCATGAAGGTTGGCCGGAGGGGCATGGTTATCCCGAACTCTCCTGCCTAATTCGTCCCAGGCGTGCCAAGTCAGGCGAATATGCTGGCCAATCCATCCTGGTGATACCTTGTTGTCTGAGAAAGTCCGTTACCACCCTGGTGCGGTGGGGTCTGGCATTGTCATCCTGCAGAACTGCCCCGCCGCCAATCTGCTGAAGGCCTGGGAGAACCAACGGCCGGATAATCTCATTCAGATAGCGGATTCCATTCAGATTGCCATCCACCACATAGAGGGGGGTCCTGTGGTGGATAGAGATGCCGCCCCACACCATGATGCTGCCACCACCGAACCAGTGACGTTGTCTAACGTTAACGTCAGTGAAGCACTCCCCAGGATGTCTGTAGACACGAACCCGACCGTCGTTGAACTGGAGACTAAACCTGGACTCATCAGTGAACATCACTCAACCCCACTTAACATGTTGCCACCGCAGATGAAGCGTGCACCAGTGACGTCTGGCCATTCTGTGACATGGTAGGAGTGGTGGTCGAACAGCCTGGCGACGGCAGCGTAGATTATTGGCTCTCAGACGATTGCATATGGTTTGATCAGACACTCGAGTTCCAGTTGCTGTCCGCAGATTGTCATGTAATCGGCGTGCAGTGGTTGTGCGTTGATGTAGAGCCATATTGGTGATGTAGCGTCCTCTCTATTTGTAGTGCTTCGGGGTCTTCCCGAACGTGGACGATTTCGAACAGAATTCGTTGCTTGGTACCGTTGCCACAGTCGGCCAACGACACTCTGACTGACACCAAGTCTCAGAGCAACATTTCTTTGCGTATTGCCATCCTGAAGCCAAGCAATAGCCCTTCCTCGATCTTCGATAGTCAGTTGAAGTCGTACCATTGTCGAATTTGGAGTGTGCACCGTACACGAACGCAAGCTCCAATTATATGGAAATTCAGCATTGGGAACATGGAATACATGTGCAAAGCGTGCAAATGAAGCGCTTTGTGAAAAAGCAAGTTATGGACACTTAGCAGACCTTTCGCTTTCGCCCTAATTTAAGTGCAAATGTAAGCATGTTTTCGCCATTAGAACTAGTCGACAGTGTCAATGACAGTGGATTTTAATTCATTTATGGGTTGCTTAGACCCACTTTCGTCAAAATGGAACAATACCATGCGTGACATTATGGTCTAGCTAATATAATTGACATTCAGAAAATAATGTCGAAAATATCGTCTGACCCTTAAATTCTTTTGAGTAGTATATTTCATTTAGTTATTACTTATTTACATGTAGCCAGTATGTCTGTAAATCAGTGAAATGACCATTGTGAAGTCAAGTGTACCTTGACCCTGTACAATGGGATCCTATAAACATGTGATTATGGTAACTGTTGGTATATGAAGTGTACTGTGAATATGATGCAGAAAACAACACTTTAAGAATAGCTGTATCTATGTGATATTGGTAACTGTTGGTATATGAAGTGTACTGTGAATATGATGCAGAAAACAACACTTTAAAAATAGCTGTATCTTTAAGACTGTGAATATGATGCAGAAAACAACACTTTAAGAATAGCTGTATCTATGTGATCATGGTAACTGTTGGTATATGAAGTGTACTGTGAATATGATGCAGAAAACAACACTTTAAGAATAGCTGTATCTATGTGATCATGGTAACTGTTGGTATATGAAGTGTACTGTGAATATGATGCAGAAAACAACACTTTAAAAATAGCTGTATCTATGTGATCATGGTAACTGTTGGTATATGAAGTGTACTGTGAATATGATGCAGAAAACAACACTTTAAGAATAGCTGTATCTATGTGATCATGGTAACTGTTGGTATATGAAGTGTACTGTGAATATGATGCAGAAAACAACACTTTAAGAATAGCTGTATCTATGTGATTATGGTAACTGTTGGTATATGAAGTGTACTGTGAATATGATGCAGAAAACAACACTTTAGGAATAGCTGTATCTATGTGATTACGGTAACTGTTGGTATATGAAGTGTACTGTGAATATGATGCAGAAAACAACACTTTAGGAATAGCTGTATCTATGTGATTACGGTAACTGTTGGTATATGAAGTGTACTGTGAATATGATGCAGAAAACAACACTTTAAAAATAGCTGTATCTATGTGATTATGGTATATGTTGGTATATGAAGTGTACTGTGAATATGATGCAGAAAACAACACTTTAAAAATAGCTGTATCTATGTGATTATGGTATCTGTTGGTATATGAAGTGTACTGTGAATATGATGCAGAAAACAACACTTTAAGTAGCTGTATCTATGTGATTATGGTAAGTTGGTATATGAAGTGTACTGTGAATATGATGCAGAAAACAACACTTTAAAAATAGCTGTATCTATGTGATTATGGTATATGTTGGTATATGAAGTGTACTGTGAATATGATGCAGAAAACAACACTTTAAAAATAGCTGTATCTATGTGATTATGGTATATGTTGGTATATGAAGTGTACTGTGAATATGATGCAGAAAACAACACTTTAAGAATAGCTGTATCTATGTGATTATGGTATATGTTGGTATACGGTTTGTACTGTGCAATATGATGCAGACTATTCCAATCAAAATAGCTGTATCTATGTGATTATTATCTGTTTGTATATGAAGTGTACTGTGAATATGATGCAGAAAACAAACTTTAAGAATAGCTGTATCCTTAGTTGGTATATGAGAGTGAAAAACTGTTTGATCTGTTTACGGTATATACTGTATAGTATGATGCTGTACATCTGATGGTTTTATGTGCACACTTTAAGAATAGCTGTATCTATGTGATTACGGTATATATATGAAGTGTACTGTGAATATGATGCAGAAAACAACACTTTAAAAATAGCTGTATCTATGTGATTACGGTATCTGTTTGTATATGAAGTGTACTGTGAATATGATGCAGAAAACATTTAAGAAGGATGTATCTATGGATTAGGTATCACTTGGTATATGAAGTGTACCAATATGATGTGTGTCCCTATTGTATCTATGTGATAGTGAATCTGCAGAGATCAAGTGTACTTTAAGGGCAGAAAGCTCAGTAATATGTCTATGTGATTACGGTATATGTTGGTATATGAAGTGTACTGTGAATATGAAGAAAACAACATTTAATGCCAGTGACCAGGTATTTCAAAAGTGTACTAATATGATGCAGGCAACAGGTACTTTAAGATTGTGTTACATTTTTACTATTAGTGATGACTGTGAATTTAACTAAGTGGTATCTGTTGGTATATGTTGGTATATGTGTACTGTGAATATGATGCAGAAAACAACACTTTAAAAATCTGCATATATGACCATGAATTACTGTGATAATGCAGAAAACAACACTTTAAGAATAGCTGTTCTATGTGATTAAATATGAAGTGTACTGTGAATATGATGCAGAAAACAACACTTTAAGAATAGCTGTATCTATGTGATTATGGTATCTGTTTGTATATACATGGCATATGATCAACAATAAAACTGTAAAATGTGATTACGGTATCTGTTGGTAAAAGTGTAGTGAATATTTTAAGAATTGTATTATGTGATTATGGTATTGTTGGTATATGAAGTGTACTGTGAATATGATGCAGAAAACAACACTTTAAGAATAGCTGTATCTATGTGATTATGGTATATGTTGGTATATGAAGTGTACTGTGAATATGATGCAGAAAACAACACTTTAAGAATAGCTGTATCTATGTGATTACGGTATCTGTTGGTATATGAAGTGTACTGTGAATATGATGCAGAAAACAACACTTTAAGAATAGCTGTATCTATGTGATTATGGTATCTGTTGGTATATGAAGTGTACTGTGAATATGATGCAGAAAACAACACTTTAAGAATAGCTGTATCTATGTGATTATGGTATCTGTTGGTATATGAAGTGTACTGTGAATATGATGCAGAAAACAACACTTTAAGAATAGCTGTATCTATGTGATTATGGTATATGTTGGTATATGAAGTGTACTGTGAATATGATGCAGAAAACAACACTTTAAGAATAGCTGTATCTATGTGATTATGGTATATGTTGGTATATGAAGTGTACTGTGAATATGATGCAGAAAACAACACTTTAAGAATAGCTGTATCTATGTGATTATGGTATATGTTGGTATATGAAGTGTACTGTGAATATGATGCAGAAAACAACACTTTAAAAATAGCTGTATCTATGTGATTATGGTATCTGTTGGTATATGAAGTGTACTGTGAATATGATGCAGAAAACAACACTTTAAAAATAGCTGTATCTATGTGATTATGGTATCTGTTGGTATATGAAGTGTACTGTGAATATGATGCAGAAAACAACACTTTAAGAATAGCTGTATCTATGTGATTATGGTATATGTTGGTATATGAAGTGTACTGTGAATATGATGCAGAAAACAACACTTTAAGAATAGCTGTATCTATGTGATTATGGTATCTGTTTGTATATGAAGTGTACTGTGAATATGATGCAGAAAACAACACTTTAAAAATAGCTGTATCTATGTGATTATGGTATATGTTGGTATATGAAGTGTACTGTGAATATGATGCAGAAAACAACACTTTAAAAATAGCTGTATCTATGTGATTATGGTATATGTTGGTATATGAAGTGTACTGTGAATATGATGCAGAAAACAACACTTTAAGAATAGCTGTATCTATGTGATTATGGTATCTGTTGGTATATGAAGTGTACTGTGAATATGATGCAGAAAACAATACTTTAAGAATAGCTGTATATATGTGATTATGGTATCTGTTGGTATATGAAGTGTACTGTGAATATAATGCAGAAAACAACTTCAAAAATAGCTGTACAGAAATAATCAATACAGCCCACAAACTGACCAAGAGACTAATTCACAAAGCTCTCTTAAACTCTCTTAAGCTCTCTTAACCAAGATCACATCATCCTTACAAGTATTTTTACATTGCACTGCGAGATAACAAAGTTGTGACAGTTTAGTGAATTAGGTCCATGGTTCACGGGGGAAATACATCTGGTATGTCATGTCCTGTAGCCAATTTTGTCACTGACATCTGAATTTCATGTGTTTACATTTTAACTTCAGTTTTAACAATGTTGTTCGTATGTGAACTGCTGTCTCAAATTCCAAATGTTTAAGACTGGACATTAAAAATACTAGTACCAACAAGATAATATAAAACTGCCATACATGGGCCAGATATGTAATATTAATGTTTTTAGAATCTACATCTGCAATGTAACCTGTCTAAACTGGGCCCTGAACAAATCGGAATCCCATCAAAACTGGTCAAGTTTTATGGTCTCCAATTTTGTAAATGTAAAATGTGAACCTGTAAACACTGGATCGACCCACTATAAATGTGCACCTCTAAAGACTGGATCAACCCACTATAAATGTGCACCTGTAAACACTGGATCGACCCACTATAAATGGGATATTTTACACCAATACTGATGGATTTGGGATAATTTCTCTGCAATATAATCAGCATATTGGCATGAAATATGTTAAATAACATCACAACGATCTGTTTAACACATTTCACTGTACAAGTATTGTACCAGAATCTATAAAGTGTTTGAATGGCGACAAACTACTAACTTTGGCGACAAACTACTAACTTTGAGAACAAACTATGTGTTGACCAGATTGGCCACTGTGAATGAGTTTGATGGATTTTCCCTGTATATTATGGACACTGTACCTCTTAGTTTGAAAAGTGCATAGAATTGCTAACCTTGTCTGTATACATGTGCGCACGCATGCACGCATGCACCAACACACACACACAGCCTGCACACATGCCTACATAAACAAGCGGTATATTCACAAAGTTAAAATTTCTTTGGTTTAACAACATCACTAAAGCACATTGGTTAATTTATCATCGGCTATTGGATGTCAAACATTTGGTAATTCTGATACAGTCTTAAAACAAAACCTGCTATATTTCAATTAGTAACAAGTGATCTTTTATATACACTTTCCCACAAACAAGATAGCACATACCCTGGCCTTTGATATACTAGTCGTAGAGCACTGAATGGATGGGGAAATCCCAATGGGTCTGCCGCAGAAGTTTGATCCTAGACTAAACACTTCAGGCGATCCTAGACTAAACACTTCAGGCGATCCTAGACTAAACACTTCAAGTGATCCCAGACTAAACACTTCAGGAGATCCTAGACTAAACACTTCAGGCAATCCTAGACTAAACACTTCAGGCGATCGTAGACTAAACACTTCAGGCGATCGTAGACTAAACACTTCAGGCGATCGTAGACTAAACACTTCAGGCGATCGTAGACTAAACACTTCAGGAGATCCTAGACTAAACACTTCAGGCAATCCTAGACTAAACACTTCAGGCGATCGTAGACTAAACACTTCAGGCGTCGTAGACTAAACACTTCAGGAGATCCTAGACTAAACACTTCAGGCGATCGTAGACTAAACACTTCAGGCGATCGTAGACTAAACACTTCAGGAGATCCTAGACTAAACACTTCAGGCGATCGTAGACTAAACACTTCAGGAGATCCTAGACTAAACACTTCAGGCGATCGTAGACTAAACACTTCAGGCAATCCTAGACTAAACACTTCAGGCGTCGTAGACTAAACACTTCAGGAGATCCTAGACTAAACACTTCAGGCGATCGTAGACTAAACACTTCAGGAGATCCTAGACTAAACACTTCAGGCGATCGTAGACTAAACACTTCAGGAGATCGTAGACTAAACACTTCAGGAGATCGTAGACTAAACACTTCAGGAGATCCTAGACTAAACACTTCAGGCGTCGTAGACTAAACACTTCAGGCGTCGTAGACTAAACACTTCAGGAGATCGTAGACTAAACACTTCAGGAGATCCTAGACTAAACACTTCAGGCAATCCTAGACTAAACACTTCAGGCGATCCTAGACTAAACACTTCAGGCAATCCTAGACTAAACACTTCAGGCAATCCTAGACTAAACACTTCAGGCAATCCTAGACTAAACACTTCAGGCGATCGTAGACTAAACACTTCAGGAGATCCTAGACTAAACACTTCAGGCGATCCTAGACTAAACACTTCAGGCAATCCTAGACTAAACACTTCTGGCAATCCTAGACTAAACACTTCAGGCGATCGTAGACTAAACACTTCAGGAGATCCTAGACTAAACACTTCAGGAGATCCTAGACTAAACATTTCAGGAGATCGTAGACTAAACACTTCAGGAGATCCTAGACTAAACACTTCAGGAGATCCTAGACTAAACACTTCAGGCGTCATAGACTAAACACTTCAGGCGTCGTAGACTAAACACTTCAGGAGATCGTAGACTAAACACTTCAGGAGATCCTAGACTAAACACTTCAGGCAATCCTAGACTAAACACTTCAGGCGATCCTAGACTAAACACTTCAGGCAATCCTAGACTAAACACTTCAGGAGATCATAGACTAAACACTTCAGGTGATATCATAGAATTGAGGGACCAAGTCATGTGATCCATCGAAATCCACAAATATATTGCTACTAAAAGAGTCAGGAACGGCCTTCAATTGACCTGGTGCAGAGTTTAAATGTGTTGAGCTAAGCGATGAAGATGTTCCAAGGTCAGGACATTAACAATATAATATCAATTGATGCAATAGCAATCAAATAATCTATAAAACCACAGCAATACACACCTAACTTTCTTTAAGAGACAATATGGTAAAATTAAATTAAACTTGTTATGTACTTTTTAAAACTAAAATACACACACACACACACACACACACACACACATATAGACCTGGAAATTAATACAGCACCCCCTGAATTGTATTGCAGCTAAAAAGGTGTCTAGAAGTTATTGTCCGTGTTGACAGTGTTTTTATTTACATGTATTTTGTATCTACTGGCTAGTTACTGAGATGGCATCAATAAATTACTTATGAGAGGCACATCAGTGTGATTCCAGTTCTATAGGTAATTACCACACATTTTAATACACATTTACAGTTTCTGTCTTTTTGTCTAGTATACATTAAATATTGAAGTACCGACAGTGTCAATTGCTGTCAATATTTTTCAATATCTTCTTTATACAGATAGCATTAATTTCAGAGTTTTGTGTCCTTGTGAAGTATACGCCACGTAGTACAACTAGGTGGTGCTTGATTAATGTCAGAGTTTTGTGTCCTTGTGAAGTATACGCCACATAGTACAACTAGGTGGTGCTTGATTAATGTCAGAGTTTTGTGTCCTTGTGAAGTATACGCCACGTAGTACAACTAGGTGGTGCTTGATTAATGTCAGAGTTTTGTGTCCTTGTGAAGTATACGCCACGTAGTACAACTAGGTGGTGCTTGATTAATGTCAGAGTTTTGTGTCCTTGTGAAGTATACGCCACGTAGTACAACTAGGTGGTGCTTGATTAATGTCAGAGTTTTGTGTCCTTGTGAAGTATACGCCACGTAGTACAACTAGGTGGTGCTTGATTAATGTCAGAGTTTTGTGTCCTTGTGAAGTATACGCCACGTAGTACAACTAGGTGGTGCTTGATTAATGTCAGAGTTTTGTGTCCTTGTGAAGTATACGCCACGTAGTACAACTAGGTGGTGCTTGATTAATGTCAGAGTTTTGTGTCCTTGTGAAGTATACGCCACGTAGTACAACTAGGTGGTGCTTGATTAATTTCAGGGTTTTGTGTCCTTGTGAAGTATACGTCACGTAGTACAACTAGGTGGTGCTTGATTAATGTCAGAGTTTTGTGTCCTTGTGAAGTATACGCCACGTAGTACAACTAGGTGGTGCTTAAATAATGTCAGAGTTTTGTGTCCTTATGAAGTATACGCCATGTAGTACAACTAGGTGGTGCTTGATTAATTTCAGAGTTTTGTGTCCTTGTGAAGTATACGCCACGTAGTACAACTAGGTGGTGCTTGATTAATTTCAGAGTTTTGTGTCCTTGTGAAGTATACGCCACGTAGTACAACTAGGTGGAGCTTGATTAATGTCAGAGTTTTGTGTCCTTGTGAAGTATACGCCACGTAGTACAACTAGGTGGTGCTTGATTAATTTCAGAGTTTTGTGTCCTTGTGAAGTATACGCCATGTAGTACAACTAGGTGGTGCTTAAATAATATCCCTCCCTCCCTCCCTCACACACACACACACACACACACACACACACACACACACACACACACACACACACACACACACACACACACACACTCACACACTCACACACTGAATGAACAGTGACAGAAAACCATCAACGTTTGATAGAAAGGTGCTGATCAATGATCAAGCGGTTCACGGCTCTGCAGTTTAAGCCGGCCATGGATTGTGTTGGCCTTGGTTTGGCGTGGACACGTTTCGCACTGCGTGTCAATATTGACCAGGGCTAAATTTAACAAGTGCTAACACGGCATGGAGCCTGCACACAAGGTGAAGCCGATAGTGTATTTATTATTAATATTTGGCACACCAATCAACAAATATTGGGGGTCTGTGAATAACTTTCTAAATAAAACTTTAATCAACTGCTTACGTACTTTCATGCCCTGCATACTTATACACGTATACCTTCATCTGTTTCTTATAAAGCAGGTACACCTTAATTGCTTTATGATGAAAGGGTACTAGAGTTTTGGTGATAATGACAAAGATAATAGTACCTGAATGAACAAAGTTTATTAATTATTTATTGAATTATTTATTGATCAAAGCTTGGGAAGAACAAATTAACTTTTAGAAGTGACAACAAACATACAGTGGATCCCAGCCAGGTAGTCCCTGGTAAAGCACAGCTTGACTAATCATCTCATAATCATCTCATTATCATCTCATTATCATCTCATTATCATCCCATTATCATCCCATTATCATCTCATTATCATCTCAATATCATCTCAATATCATCTCATTATCATCCCATTATCATCATCTTGTAGTTTGTGATGCTCCAGAGATCCAACACGTGTCATGGTGTAGTTGTACAACTGGTTTTAAAATGATGGAATCAGTTGCATACCTTGTATACCACATGGCTGAGCTGTAGTGATTTTACCTGGTTCCATCCACACCCAGCTCACCCAAAAAAGACAGGGACGGGGATCAATGGTTAATTTTAGCATGGGAGGGGCACATATTCCTCTGGAGTGCATCCCAGTGTTCGAGATTAAAAAATTTGGGCAGTATTCCAGTTGGATACTAACATTTCAAAATCTGGTATCCCACCTGAGAATTTAGTATCCCACTTGAATGAAATTCATAAATAACATTGTAACAAACTTGGACAATATTGTTACTTAACTTCACCAGTAAATGACGACTTTCACTGTTTCAGCGAAAAATAAAAACGCAGGATTAAAAAAATACAAGCAACATTATATGGTATTCTGGAGGGATACTGGGTTATTGAAGTCTGGTATCCAAAATTAAATCTGGGATATCGGGATACCGTTAATCTCAAATACTGTTTCAGTTGCCTACAAATCCAAATCATAATTACCCCATTTACATCACTATTCATTGCATGTTTGCATTTTTAATATTTTATGAGTTGTTTTTTTAATTAAAAAAGAAATACTGGACATTATACTAGGGTCAGTTGACCTACATGTGTATACTAATGGCAGGGTCAATTGACCTATAGTAAAAGTCAACTGACCTTGCCTTTAGTATAGGTTTATTTACCCTGCCTTTAGTATAGGTCAAATGTCAACTGACCTTGCCTTCAATATGACCGCATCAGTGTGTATGAGACATTACGACTGGTACTCACCTTCTCTGGACATGCCGACGGTGAAACACTTCTTAAGGCGACAGTACTGACAGCTGTTCCTCGTGAACGGTGTGATGTCACACTTCTCGTCATTAGCACATTTGTGTGTCATTCCCTGAGTTATACACCGTCGGAAGAAACCCTGCAAGCCAATCAGTCTGTAGGTGTAATACACATCACAAATATGTAATACAAGAAATATTATCTATATGTGTAATACATATAATATTTATTTATAGGTATAATACACATTACAGACATGTAATACGCGTAATACTTATCTGTAGGTGTAATACACATTACAGACATGTAATACGCGTAATACTTATCTGTAGGTGTAATACACATTATAGACATGTAATACGCGTAATACTTATCTTTAGGTGTACCGTATATCTTCGCCTGTAAGTCGATCTCGGCTATAAGTCGAGTCCCTAATTTCAAGCCCTGAAAACATATTTTTTAATTGACCCATTTATAAGTCGACCCATGAAAAACAACTTATAAATATTGAAGTATTTCTTATTTTCAGCACATGAGAACAATAATGTACAACATTTGAACAAAAGAAAATTATTTTACAAACTTCGGTTTTCACGTTTTGTACATCGGAATCAAACTACATAGCATCAAAACGAAATATTACCTTAGTAGATAGTGAAAGCTGTTTGACTGTTACCGTATTGGCACTGTACAGCATGGTTTTGTGCTCAGACAACAACTTTATTTATAAACACTGACAACAGATCACTATGATAAAACTAAGAGTATCTCATGTTTTGCCGCCATATTAATACATGTAAGGAGGATAACTTTGAAAAGTACACTGGTTTTTGTACCAAATGATGTATGTCCCTATTGCTCTAGTGAACTGCAGAGACCAGTCTAAGCTCAGGAAAAGCTCAGTAATATTCATGAAGTTAATCACCGACAAAACATTGTTTGAACAACCATTAATGCCAGTGACCAGATTTCAAAATAAACTCAGGCAACAGGTAGTTAGTATTGTTTACATTTTTGCTATTAGTGATGACTGTTATTTTAACTAAGTGGACTGTTCTCTTGGCATGTGAGTGAGATCGCACGCCTTTTTGCATAACCAAAACCATTCTAATGCCCCCCAAAAAAAGGTTATAAAAAATAAATGTGTCAAATTAATATACAGGACATATTTCAACAATAAAACTTGTAAAATAATCCCCAAAACATCATATATTTGGGTGAAATTTTTTTACCCTTATAAGTCGACCCCCCAAGTTATAAAATAATTTTTGGGTGAAAACAAATCGACTTATAGGCGAAGATATACGGTAATACACATTACAGACATGAAAAATGCGTAATACTTATCTGTAGGTGTAATACACATTACAGACATGTCATGTTATGTCATAGGGTTTTACGTGCACATTCAGAACAAGCTGTTGTAGCACACGCCTGTAGTGAGCACAAGAGCCGGCCAAGGCCGGCTCCTCCGTGCACGACAGGAAAGGTGGGGGGAGGAGAAGAGGAGGGACCGCCTGCACTGGCAGATGCAAGGGAGCACCAGCAGCCCGATCAAATCGGTAGCAGGCGGGTGGGGGTGGTGGTGGTGCTATGGAATTTGAATGGAGCAGTTAAATGCCAAAGAGAAAAGGGTGCGCAATTTTGATTGAGGGAATTTTGCGCAATTTTGAACGGTCGGTCGAAAGGTAAATGGCCGAGCTAATATAGGTTTTGATATTAGTGAATCGAGAGTAGCTTGTTAATTTTAGACCTTTATGATGCTGTGGTATCTCCCTAGGTTGCCCATACGGCCCTTATAAAGGGCCTGACCACTTCTGGTCGAGGCATCACCAAGTACCAAGTTATTACCAGCAGCAACATAATACGCCTAATACTTATCTGTAGGTGTAATACACATACTTATCTGTAGGTGTAATACACGTTATAGACATGTAATACTTATCTGTAGGTGTAATACACATTACAGACATGTAATACAAGTAATACTTATCTGTTATTTATCTGTAAGTGTAATACACATTACAGACACATAATACTTATCTGTAGGTGTAATACACATTACAGACATGTAATACACGTAATACTTATCTGTTATTTATCTGTAAGTGTAATACACATTACAGACATGTAATACGCATAATACTTATCTGTTATTTATCTGTAAGTGTAATACACATTACAGACATGTAATACACGTAATACTTATCTGTAGGTGTAATATACATTACAGATCTGTAATACACATAATACTTATCTGTAGGTGTAATACACATTATAGACATGTAATACGCGTAATACTTATCTGTTATTTATCTGTAAGTGTAATACACATTACAGACATGTAATACACGTAATACTTATCTGTTATTTATCTGTAAGTGTAATACACATTACAGACACGTAATACTTATCTGTAGGTGTAATATACATTACAGACATGTAATAAACGTAATACTTATCTGTTATTTATCTGTAAGTGTAATACACATTACAGACATGTAATACAAGTAATACTTATCTGTAGGTGTAATATACATTACAGACATGTAATACATGTAATACTTATCTGTTATTTATCTGTAAGTGTAATACACATTACAGACATGTAATACGCGTAATACTTATCTGTTATTTATCTGTAAGTGTAATACACATTACAGACACATAATACTTATCTGTAGGTGTAATATACATTACAGACATGTAATACACATAATACTTATCTGTTATTTATCTGTAAGTGTAATACACATTACAGACATGTAATACACGTAATACTTATCTGTAGGTGTAATATACATTACAGACATGTAATACACATAATACTTATCTGTAGGTGTTATACACATTACAGACATGTAATACTTATCTGTAGGTGTAATATACATTACAGACATGTAATACATGTAATACTTATCTGTTATTTATCTGTAAGTGTAATACACATTACATACATGTAATACACGTAATACTTATCTGTAGGTGTAATACACATTACAGACATGTAATACTTATCTGGAGGTGTAATACACATTACAGACAAGTAATATTTATCTGTAGGTATAATACATATTACAGATATGTAATACAGGGTTTAAGCTGCAGTTGCCAAATTAATAAATGTGATTTAAAGTTAAATTTGGAGAATGTATATGTCGTTACCAATTTACCTAAAAGCTCATTCGTAAACCACATTTTGTTTATGTGTGTATAGCTATTTAAACCAAAAAACTGTTTGGGTAAATGTTACTTGAATTTGGCTATGGATTTTCTGACAACATCGGCAAATTGCTATAACTTTTTGGCAATTTCTTAAATAGATCTTGGAAAAAATCTGCATTTTAGAAAATTATTGCATTTGCCCTAAACATTTACATTTAAAAAAAGAAAAAAAAAAAGATTTAATTTAATCTGTGTTCTGCAGGAGAAGAACATACATTGCAAGCCTTGAAATATGTTTAATGTACAAGTAACATGTGCACACAGTGATAAGAAGAGCAGTGGGGGATTTGCGGTTTACGTTCAGTCCTAAACATAGACTTCAATTTGTGTGCTAAACTATACGACCAGCCGCCTGCACCACTCTGTACCACAACAAGATATTTTCTTTAATAATAATATTCCCATTCTGTGAGCTTTGTTGGATTTATCTAATCCATCTGATGATGTCTGGCAAACTATAATGCAGTGGAAACGTAGACCCTCACAGAAACGGCCGTCATTCCGTTTGCGGGGCAATCCTTACCCTAACACAAGTATCAAGAGTGGTGTTTGGTTAGCACTGTGGTAAGCCTGGGCCACAGCCACAATACATGGCCAGCGCCGCTAAAACCGTACGTGTTGTTTATGGTGAGCAAAACGTGGAATTGTTAGCATTCGTCAAACTGGAAGTGATGTGTGTAGCCATGCATGTCCGAACATTCCTGCCAGGCCAGAAAACATTTAATGAAGTCTTCTCAACAGGTGTCTATTTATACCTGGAGACCAGCTAGCATGGTCCACCTGACCTTTAAAATGGTATTAGTTACAATATACTGAGGGAAGTGAATAGGGTATCACAGAAAGACGGACAGCCGAGTGTGACCGCAACTATACATCTATTACCCTGATTTAGGGCTTCAGGAAGTTAACCCACATCACTGACATTTAATCAACATTACATCCTTGTATTGTATTGAGATATTACTCTGCTACAGTGAGTTAAATCTCGTCTACAATATCAAGTGGTCCTGTATTTCTTTCTCTCAGTATAAGTAACACAAAAAACGTTAAAATTAACATGGCATTGGAAACATGGTTTCATATGATACTATTCATATTTTTGATACTATTCGCTAGATTAGTGATGTTATTTCCCCTTGATGATTTTTCGTAAAGAAATATTTTTTATCTAGAATTGAGATAAGCATCTATAATTCCAATGCCCAGTCTATAAATACAGTTAGCCTATAACACCTGCTATATTTTAATCAGTGTGTAAATCTGTCACTAAATCCAGGGATATGTTTTCAATGATTCCAGTGAAATGTTAACAAGAGTACGAGGAGTTTGACAGAGAAGCACACACGTTACTGAATGTGTTATATCAACTGATAACGAAGATATGTTAACAAGAGTACGAGGAGTTTGACAGAGAAGCACACACGTTACTCAATGTGTTATATCAACTGATAACGAAGATATGTTAACAAGAGTACGAGGAGTTTGACAGAGAAGCACACACGTTACTCAATGTGTTATATCAACTGATAACGAAGATATGTTAACAAGAGTACGAGGAGTTTGACAGAGAAGCACACACGTTACTCAATGTGTTATATCAACTGATAACGAAGATATGTTAACAAGAGTACGAGGAGTTTGACAGAGAAGCACACACGTTACTCAATGTGTTATATCAACTGATAACGAAGATATGTTAACAAGAGTACGAGGAGTTTGACAGAGAAGCACACACGTTACTCAATGTGTTATATCAACTGATAACGAAGATATGTTAACAAGAGTACGAGGAGTTTGACAGAGAAGCACACACGTTACTCAATGTGTTATATCAACTGATAACGAAGATATGTTAACAAGAGTACGAGGAGTTTGACAGAGAAGCACACACGTTACTCAATGTGTTATATCAACTGATAACGAAGATATGTTAACAAGAGTACGAGGAGTTTGACAGAGAAGCACACACGTTACTCAATGTGTTATATCAACTGATAACGAAGATATGTTAACAAGAGTACGAGGAGTTTGACAGAGAAGCACACACGTTACTCAATGTGTTATATCAACTGATAACGAAGATATGTTAACAAGAGTACGAGGAGTTTGACAGAGAAGCACACACGTTACTCAATGTGTTATATCAACTGATAACGAAGATATGTTAACAAGAGTACGAGGAGTTTGACAGAGAAGCACACACGTTACTCAATGTGTTATATCAACTGATAACGAAGATATGTTAACAAGAGTACGAGGAGTTTGACAGAGAAGCACACACGTTACTCAATGTGTTATATCAACTGATAACGAAGATATGTTAACAAGAGTACGAGGAGTTTGACAGAGAAGCACACACGTTACTCAATGTGTTATATCAACTGATAACGAAGATATGTTAACAAGAGTACGAGGAGTTTGACAGAGAAGCACACACGTTACTCAATGTGTTATATCAACTGATAACGAAGATATGTTAACAAGAGTACGAGGAGTTTGACAGAGAAGCACACACGTTACTCAATGTGTTATATCAACTGATAACGAAGATATGTTAACAAGAGTACGAGGAGTTTGACAGAGAAGCACACACGTTACTCAATGTGTTATATCAACTGATAACGAAGATATGTTAACAAGAGTACGAGGAGTTTGACAGAGAAGCACACACGTTACTCAATGTGTTATATCAATTGATAACGAAGATATGTTAACAAGAGTACAAGGAGTTTGACAGAGAAGCACACGTTACTCAATGTGTTATATCAACTGATAACGAAGATATGGCCAGGACAAGGAGTCCTTTAATGTGTAGTAATTACGGCTAGCTCTGGCGCTCACCAAATTCACAACAGTTGGATAATTTGATTCTAATTTAGTTGAATAATTTCATGAAGTAAATGATATTTTGTCAGAAAATAACTTGAGTTTCTGCAGTTTTGATAGATAATTTGGTGGAATTTTCTGCTAACCCAGAGCTAGCCCTGAGAAAAGCATGAAAAGTAAGTGACAGTGACCTAGTTATTGTACACAGCACACTGCCATCACATATTGTACTTGTATGGAAGGTTTGATGAAATAAGGAAGATAATCCATCTCATAATCTTACGCTTCCAACACAAAATCTGGGATTCGAACAAGCATGGAATCCTACTAAATGGCCGTGTGTATATGCATCACAATTATTATTCATGCTAACCTAGTTCTAGCACAACCAATATGCTATACAACTTGAATCATAATCTCCAGAATTGTCTTCCCTTGCCGGATGTACAGTAGTAAACAACAGAGGACTCCAGAATTGTCTTCCCTTGCCGGATGTACAGTAGTAAATAGTGGAGGACTCCAGAATTGTCTTCCCTTGCCGGATGTACAGCAGTAAACAGTGGAGGACTCCAGAATTGTCTCCCCTTGCCGGATGTACAGCAGTAAACAGTGGAGGACTCCAGAATTGTCTCCCCTTGCCGGATGTACAGCAGTAAACAGTGGAGGACTCCAGAATTGTCTCCCCTTGCCGGATGTACAGCAGTAAACAGTGGAGGACTCCAGAATTGTCTCCCCTTGCCGGATGTACAGCAGTAAACAGTGGAGGACTCCAGAATTGTCTCCCCTTGCCAGATGTACAGTAGTAAACAGCGGAGGACTCCAGAATGGTCTCCCCTTGCCAGATGTACAGTAGTAAACAATGCAGGACTCCAGAATTGAAGACTTGGTTGATGGTCTACCTGTACGTTGATGTACTACTATACATCCAGCAATGGAACACGATTCGGCAGTGGAGGTTACCACTCAGGTTGTATAGCATATTGGTTGTGCTAACACAGTAAGTTGAATAACACTAATACTGAATGTACCTTGGCACTACTATATTTGTTTTCTGGGCTCAGTAAACTTTATTTATATATAAAAAAATAATAATAAAAAATATTCTTTACTGTGGCACTTGAGTGTTTATTCCATGTGTATGGATATATATATATATATAGTGAAGGACATCTTACACAGGGCTTCTACAATGTTTATACAATCCACTAGCAGTGGGATCAGTGATTTAAAACATTTACTAGCCACAATTAAAAATTCACTAGACCAAGTTTACTTTAAGTTAATACAATTTTACTAAATAATAGTAATAATCAGATGTCACCTAAAGAGGGAGATATAGCTTAGAAACACTAACATCGAAGGGTTGGAGTGGGTTCAGGAAATAAATATTTACAAAATAGACTTAAATGCAACATTTGATACATTTTCACTTGCTGGCATGTCAATAGTAGTTATTTACTAGCCCAACCTTGAATACCACTAGCCATGGGAGTGGGGCTACCATAATCTTGAAGCTCTACCTTGAATACCACTAGCCATGGGAGTGGGGCTACCATAATCTTGAAGCTCTACCTTGAATACCACTAGCCATGGGAGTGGGGCTACCATAATCTTGAAGCTCTACCTTGAATACCACTAGCCATGGGAGTGGGGCTACCATAATCTTGAAGCTCTACCTTGAATACCACTAGCCATGGGAGTGGGGCTACCATAATCTTGAAGCTCTACCTTGAATACCACTAGCCATGGGAGTGGGGCTACCATAATCTTGAAGCTCTACCTTGAATATCACTAGCCATGGGAGTGGGGCTACCATAATCTTGAAGCTCTACCTTGAATACCACTAGCCATGGGAGTGGGGCTACCATAATCTTGAAGCTCTACCTTGAATACCACTAGCCATGGGAGTGGGGCTACCATAATCTTGAAGCTCTACCTTGAATACCACTAGCCATGGGAGTGGGGCTACCATAATCTTGAAGCTCTACCTTGAATACCACTAGCCATGGGAGTGGGGCTACCATAATCTTGAAGCTCTACCTTGATTATCACTAGCCATGGGAGTGGGGCTACCATAATCTTGAAGCTCTACCTTGAATATCACTAGCCATGGGAGTGGGGCTACCATACTCTAGCAGCTGTGTCTTACCTTACATCCCTCACATGAATCGACCCCGTAATGAAATCCAGACGACTCGTCCCCGCACACCTTGCAGTGCGGCGCCTTGGGTCCTGGCTTCATGCCATTGGCGGACAGTATTTGATTTGTAATGTTCGTCACGGCCTTACTCACGCTGCTGCTCGACAGCAGGTTGGCCGCGGAGAAAGACTTGGCACTGCTGTTCATAACACTGTTCATACTGTTCACACCATTGTTCATACTGCTGTTCACTCCGTTCGACAACATGCTGCTGTTGATGCCATTCGACAACAGCCCGTTACCCTGGTGAGTGAACGTTGTGGCAACACTGATGTCTGAGAACTGTTTTATGACGTTGTGCGACATCTGTGCACTGCCCATGTACGAGGCACTTGACGCCATCATCCCGTTAGATACACTGGTGTCCGGGCTGGGGATGCCACTGCCCAGTCGGTTCGTGTCGGTTGAGAAGGGGGGTGGGAGGCTGGTGGACGTTGCCATGACGCTGTCGGGACTGGGTGTGCCTAGCATCAGCTCGCTGCTCACATTGGATAGCGACTTGGCGTCGAAGTCGGTGAAGCTGGACGATGTCAGTTCGCCGATGACGTCGGGCCCCACATCGTACAGGATGGGGGGCGACGGCGTGAAGGAGCTGCCCACGCTGCTGGTCATCAGGGGACTCTGGAGCTTGTTATACATTCATGTGACCTGCAATACACAAACATACATGTCAACACGAGCTTATACATTCATGTGACCTGCAATACATAAACATACATGTCAACACAAGCTTATACATTTATGTGACCTGCAATACACAAACATACACATCAACACGAGCTTATACATTTATGTGACCTGCAATACATAAACATACATGTCAACACGAGCTTATACATTCATGTGACCTGCAATACATAAACATACATATCAACATGAGCTTATACACTCATGTGATCTGCAATATGTTATTGAATACACACCACTCCCTCATTAACTAGAAATCTGAATACACAAACACTCATTAATGAGGAATCTGAATACACAAACACTCATTTACAAGTCATCTGAATACACACACTCATTAACAAGGAATCTGAATACACACCACTCTCTCATTAACAAGAAATTTGAATATACACACTCATTAACAAGGAATCTGAATATACACTCATTGACAAGGAATCTGAATACACACACACTCGCTGACAAGGAACCTGAATACACACACTCGCTGACAAGGAACCTGAATACACACACACACACACACTGACAAGGAATCTGAATACACAGTCACTGACAAGGAATCTGAATACACACACTCACTGACAAGGAATCTGAATATACACACACACTCAATGACAAGGAATCTGAATACACACACACTCAGACAAGGAATCTGAATAAACACACTCACTGACAAGGAATATGAATATACACACTCACTGACAAGGAACCTGAATACACACACACTCACTGACAAGGAACCTGAATACACACACACTCACTGACAAGGAATATGAATACACACACACTCACTGACAAGGAATATGAATACACACACACTCACTGACAAGGAATATGAATATACACACTCACTGACAAGGAATCTGAGGCAAATATTACAGATACTCGTGATGAATCCTCTATCAGTACAATATATGTGAACACTGCTCCTGGGGACCACTGTAGTTTACCACAGTTTGAAACTAGCCAATCAAAACTGAACATCAAATCAAAACATAGACTGAAATTTTCAGTCTAATTTTAATTTTGTTTAAAAAGTACATGTAAATTTCAAAATTCTCTCTGTATAGATTGCTCGAAAAAATCAATGCATTCTTGATTTTAATTAAAGAAAAGTTTTTAAAATGTTTAAATCTCTGTCTATTAGCTAGTGAAGAATGCCCAAGAGAATCGCTGTATCCAATCAAACTGTAGAAGATCAATGTCCAGATGGTCAATGGGTGGACAAGTGCTATGCTTATAAAACTTTCAGAGTCTAGAGTCCAACCTCTGATGACATGACATGCATGTGTGGTGTTGCCATGATGTTAAAGTCTCAGACTCTGTCAGTCTTGAGTCTGGACTAAAAGGTTTTAAGCGGCAGGCCAGATGAACGTGGCACAATTAAAGCTGTGATGAGGAACGCTGGACTCTCAGTGAAGGTAGAAGTTAATATCACTGTTCACAATGATGGCAGGTAAAACATAATTGTTTAGAAATAACTATTTGATTTGTGTCACACTTAATAAAGCAGACCATTACATGTACTGTGTGTTAAAAACACTGAATCAACCCACCCCTGAAACTTGAAGCAATTATTTTCAGTTGTCGGCAGAAATAGCCAGCAACCGGAGAAACCTACAGTGCAGATCTCGCTGACTTGTCCATTCAAACACATCAGATGAGTAAACAGTGACCTGTGGAGATATGCACCTGCTAAATACAGGTCAAATTTATTACATTAGACAAAGGCCTATCTCTCTCAGTAATTCTTCGGCTATATCAAACAGGAGGCTGATTAACAAGAGTGAATTTCTATTACACTAGACAGGTGACTGTATATATGCAGATCAACATCTACTACAGGACACATTTTTACTATGCTAAAAAAAACCCCAGCTATTACACAGATAGCTGCTTAATACAGATCAAAGTTTATTGTGCTTATCGACACCACTAGAGCACACTGATTTATTAATCATCACCTATTGGATGTCAAACAGCAGGTCATTTTGACATTATTGTCATATAGTCTTAGAGAGGAACCCTACTACATTCTTCCATTAGAAGCGAGGGATCTTTTATATGGACCATCCCATAGACAGGATAGCACATACCTCAGCCATTGATATACCAGTCGTGGTGCGCTGGCTGGAATGAAAAATAGCTCATAATTGGGCTCAACGATGGGAATCGATCCTAGACCGACTGTGTATCAGACCAGCGTTTTACCAATAATGAAGTTCTGATACAGTATACAGGTGGCTGCATAATAAGAGTTGAAATATTTTATGATATTACTTATTAAGTAGGCAGCTTATTGATGTAGATGGATTCCTCCGGTAGTGTATTAGATAGATGGGCTACTTTAAGGAGGTGGCTACTTTAGCAGGTTGACTAAGCAAGAAGAGATATTATAACTATCTGAATGCCATGAAAGCATCTCCATCTTACATCTTATTCACCCAGCTATAAATACACTGAATGTTACCGACACAGACACAACTGTGAAATAACAGATTATATTCACTACATTTTAAACACACAATACTCATTATTGATAGAGACAGCTGTATAATACACTCCCAGTGAATCACACTGTCATATGTGACATATCACCACATACATGTATTGGTTTTTCATTACCCATCCTGTGGTCAAACAAAATGATTAATATATAAGTGCTTGCTAACAAAAGGTCACAGACTTCATAAAATAAAGGCCTTGTTGACTGCCGCAGTGGTTCAAACAGGAAGAGCAGCACAATTCAGAAGTCAAGTGCTCGCCTGAGGTGTGATGAGTCACGGGATCAACTCCCACTAGCGGAGTCAGTGTGTTATTTCCTAGCTCTTGTAACTCATCTTAGCTGAACTGTATATTAATGCATGCTATTCTGTCAGACTGGTCTCAGTGATGTTGTGGTTAAGCTATATGACTTAAAAACTGTAGGTACTGAGTTCGCATCCAGATACCAGCTCCCATGCAGAGTGAGCTGAATAATAACTTAGTGCTCATAGGTATAAGGATCCATATTCACGAAAATGTGTAAAGTTATGTCTACGACTAGCACTTACATCTTCCGTAGATTTACCTTTATGTGCAAGAAGCACCTTATTCTCAAAGACGGTCGTAAACGTAAACGTAAATTAGTTGGACATAAATCTATGATTGTAACTCTCTCATCGGAGAAATAAAAAATAAAACACATTAGAAACGATGGCTACCGGGTAAATAATAAATGCTCAAAACGCAATTTTGTTTATTGTCTGCTAACAATAACACGGCAAACTATGGCATTTTGGTATTGGTAAGGATCTGTGTTTTGGTACGAACTTTAGTACATTCTTAAAAAGGAAAACATAATTCAGGAGAAATGTGGCCGAGTCGAAAACATCCGTTCGATCACAAAAAAAAAATGTTCAATCCATGCTTCAATTATTTGAAATGCTGCAATTTTCCACAAATAATAGTATATAACGGCGATTGTGCTTGATTTATTATAAGTACACGACTTACTTGCAGTGTTAGTTGTAACCGGTGGCACTAGTAGATAATTATGTTCAACTTTACATGTAACGTATGTTTACATTGTTTCGTGAATAGCTCTTCAGTCGAAGATTTACGTTTACGTGTAAAACTAGACTTACGATGTTTTGTGAATATGATTCCTGGCCACTATGTGGACTTCTCTCTCACTAACCACTAATACACTGTCCAGGACAGACAGCCCAAACAGCTGAGGTCCAGAACAGCATGCCTGAACCATAACTAGATATAAGTGTTAATATACAACTTTCATTTAAGTAGCTGTATGCAGACCAGCACCCTGCACAAATCCTGGATTCGTGCCCATTTTTTCCATCATGCTTACAAACATCTAATAATATTGTCTCTCATATCTGTCTATCCCGACTGCCAGCCTCCTCCAACCCCACCTCTATCCCCCCGATCCCTATCTATCCCACCCTTTAGAAATGTCATCCAATCTTTATCTCTCACTTATCTACCAGCCTTGGTGGCATCGTGGTTAGGCCATCGGTCTACAGGCTGGTAGGTACTGGGTTCGGATCCCAGTCGAGGCATGGGATTTTTAATCCAGATACCGACTCCAAACCCTGAGCGAGTGCTCCGCAAGGCTAAATGGGTAGGTGTAAACCACTGACACCAACCAGTGATTCATAACTGGTTCAATAAAGGCCATGGTTTGTGCTATCCTGCCTGTGGGAAGCGCAAATAAAAGATCCCTTGCTGCCTGTTGTAAAAGAGTAGACTATGTGGCGACAGCGGGTTTTCCTCTAAAAAAAAACAGTGTCAGAATGACCATATGTTTGACGTCCAATAGCCGACGATAAGATAAAAAAAATCAATGTGCTCTAGTGGCGTCGTTAAATAAAACAAACTTTCTTTATTTGACCCTAGAATAACCATTATTATTTATCCTATAAATTACTCATACTATCCATGTCATAAAGCCATTTCATATTTTGCTGTACCAGTTAATATACCCATACTGCGGTCCATGGGTCATTTAACTGTTTCCGACCCAACAACACCTGTACACCTGAGCCGAATGTCTTGTTAAGATTTAGTTAAGAGTTAGAGTGCATCACATCAAACTACATTTATGCCAATCGTGATGACATCATATTACCAAAAACTGTGATTCAATAACAATCAAATGTTATAGGATATATATTGAACTGACTACATGTTTTGTTTAATATGTAAAATGTTAACCTCATCTAGATAACCAGTTTTTATCTTGACAGAGCCTCGACATACAAGATGAGGTTGATATTTTTCATATTAAAAAAACACGAGCAGCGAACCGTCTATTTATAGCACCCTCGAAGTAGTGCATATGTAGTAATCATTTAATTATAGACAAGGCTAACCCGCTCATACACAGTAGTCGTTTACATAACAAAACAAGGTCACCACACAACATTAAAATCAAGCTTACATATCTACATGGAACACACACACACGTATCTGGGTAGAAATAATCCATGGACACACAAACTCTTCCATGAAACTTATAATCCTGTTCTCATGACATAAACGAGTTATCGCACAGATCGGTTACACATGCATGTCGTATGTAACAGCATAAGCCACTAACTGCCTGGCGAGGTGATCACACACTGCCATCTGCACTGGAGCATGTGAGCACAGCATGACAGCTGTAAGGCAAACTGGGCCATTCCATGCTCAGCGCAGTCTGACAAGTGAACGGCCTGACAGTTGATACGACAGGCGAGAACACACAAACATGCAGCAGTCAGTTTTAACTTGGTGTAGTTTAAACGTAATCCTTCGCTTTCGCTGTGGACATCAGTGATCCGCTTGATAGTCCTTCACTGTGGATGTCAGTCATTAGCTTTGAGTACCTGCTGTCAGGTACAGCCACTGTCCATTACAGCCACTGTCCATTATAAATAGTCTGGTATAGACACTGTCCAGTAGAGCTACTGTCCCTTATAGCTGCTGTCCAGTACAGCCACTGTCCAGTATAGTCATTATACAGTTTATCACTGTCCAGTATAGCCACTGTCTAGTACAGCCACTGTCCAGTACAGCCACTGTCCAGTACAGCCACTGTCCAGTACAGCCACTGTCCAGTACAGCCACTATCCAGTACAGCCATTATCCAGTACAGCCACTGTCCAGTATAGTCATTATACAGTTTATCACTGTCCAGTATAGCCACTGTCTAGTACAGCCACTGTCCAGTACAGCCACCGTCTAGTATAGCCACTGTCTAGTATAGACATTATCCAGTATAACCAGTCTAGTACAACCACTGTATAATATAGCCAGTCTAATACAACCACTGTCTTGTACAACCACTGTCTAGTACAGCCACTGTCCAGTATAGCCACTGTCCAGTACAGCCACTGTCCATTACAGCCACTGTCTAGTACAACCACTGTATAGTATAGCCACTGTCTAGTACAACCACTGTCTAGTATAGCCACTGTTCAACACAGCCACTGTCCAGTACAGCCACTGTCTAGTACAACCACTGTATAGTATAGCCACTGTATAGTATAGCCACTGTCTAGTACAACCACTGTCTTGTACAACCACTGTCTTGTACAACCACTGTCTTGTACAACCAGTCTAGTATAGCCACTGTCCAGTACAGCCACTGTCCAATACAGCCACTGTCCAATACAGCCACTGTATAGTATAGCCACTTCTAGTACAACCAGTCTAGTATAGCCACTGTCCAATACAGCCACTGTCCAGTACAGCCACTGTACAGTACAACCACTGTCCAATACAGCTACTGTCTAGTATAGCCACTGTCCAGTACAACCACTGTCCAATTTAGCCACTGTCTAGTACAGCCACTGTCTAGTACAACCACTGTCCGGTACAGGCATTGTCCAGAAAAGCCACTGTCTAGTACCACCACTGTCCAGTATAGTCAGTGTCCAGTCGACTAGCTGAGAGGCTCTATAAGACTTGTGTTTGATATGACAGGTAGACAGTGTCACGGAGACCCGAGGAGACACAAAGTGCACATAGGGCAACACATGGGGTGGGTCAGACAAGTCACTGAAACACGATCAGCTGAGTGTGCAGCAATAACACACTCCATGTATTTAGTCCCCTTCAAGTGAACGTGTGGGCAGGGACTTTTATTTTAACGTTTCTAAATGACAAGGAGCAAGATGCACAACATGCTCTGTGATAAAAAAATTCCAAGCCGTTTTCACTTTCCATCTTAAAGCACTGTTAACTATTCAGACTGAGAAATCAGTGCTATCTATGTTAACATTAAGAGGAAAAATATAACACAGAATTTCTTGTTCAATTTTACGACATCTAATTTAATATAGTCTATATTAAATTAGATGTCGTTAAAATGTAAAAAAAAAAAATAGTTTCTGTTTCTATCTCTCAAACTGTCACAAGCAGAGATTGCTTCCCATTGCACAAAATACATGCCAAGCCTCATATTTCACAGCATTATTTAGGCCAGGTCATTCAACACAAAATCTGTCCATTTGTAACCTCTTCTCTCCCAAACAATATTTTGTAATGTTACCACCCACACCCCCATGTAAAATTAAGAAAAAGCACCTGTTGATACTCCCTTCTTTCTGTAATCATACAGTTTGACCAAATTCATGTTTTCTGTATTTTTAAAATCTGGGGTTTTTTTTGTTATTGATGAAAATATATTTTTTAAAAATTAACTGTAATAATGTTGGGTTTTTTTTATCCCTGACTGGCTGTATTAAAATTACAATATAATACATATATAATATAAGCTGGTATAATTCATTATTATAATAATTATAATATAAGCTGATATAATTCATTATTATAATAATTATAAATGACATATTATACCAGTATTTTTCATTTATTCACTTAAACAAACACATCTTTTGGATGGGCAAGTGGAAAATTATTATAGGCAAGTGGAAAATTATTATAGGCAAGTGGAAAAATATTATGGGCAAGTAAAAATGCAAATCACACTGACAAGTGAGTTTTAAAATATTTTTTCAACCCCTGTGTAATATTTTCATTATCACATAGAGTTTTTATTCATACATTAAAATGGTCTTACTCCATAGAAATAAAGATAAAATGTCACCTGTTCCCACCCCCACTAGAGACTGTGCCCTGACTTGTGTTTTCAACTTGAGACATCCTTCCCATGGGCCTATTAATGCCAACCCTAAAAATACATTGTCCAGCGAAATATGTATTGTTATAAATACATACAGAATCAGAATACACACACTAATTCTGACCAGTGTTGTTGGTTTGCATCAATGTGTGAACTATGACAACCTGCATCAATGAACTGTGACATATTGAAGGCTATAAACAATGGTTCAATACACACTCAGGTCAGTGGATGTTGCCAGTGTGATAGAAATACAGTTTTATGGTGATACGCCTCACAGGACCACAATAGAGACCCACATTAGTATACATACACACAGTTTACAGTGATCAATTAATAACTACTATAACACAGAACCAGGGGCATGTGCACATATTTATACACTTTCCCACAGATGTATGTGCTGTCCTGTCTGTGCTGCTAATCTATGTGGTTAGTAATGGCATCTCTTTATCTCTCTCCCTATCACTCCCTTTTCCTGCCTGTCTGTCCATCCATCCCTTCATCCCCAATGAATGAATGAATCAATGAATCAATGAATCAAGCAAGCAAGCAAGCAAGCAAGCAAGCAAGCAAGCAAGCAAGCAAGCAAGCAAGCAAGCAAGCAAGCAAGCAATCTCTCTCTCTCTCTCTCTCTCTCTCTCTCTGTCTCTGTCTCTGTCTCTGTCTCTGTCTCTGTCTCTCTCTCTCTCTCTCTCTCTCTGTCTCTCTGTCTGTGTGTCAGATATCAACTGGCCAACGTTTGAACACTGCGCTACTGTGTGGTTTGACTATCTGTAGCCATTTTGTCATCACTATATATAAAGCTCTAATCAAAGACAGACCGTGACATGCAGCGAGAAGTCTGACTGCAGATCAACCACGTGGACGTGTCGATGTAACCACGTGGACATGTCGATGTAACCACGTGGACGTGTCGATGTAACCATGTGGACGTGTCGATGTAACCATGTGGACGTGTCGATGTAACAGTATTTACCTAGCGGGATTAGCCTACTTCCAGTTCCTACATCAAAGCACAGTCTTCATCAGGATTACGACTAATCCTAATTCTACTTACCATGAAGCCTGGCAGCATTACTGTAGTCCACCTGTATAAATGACTGAAGGCACCACCAATATAACCATATGTATTCATTTCTATCATCACTGATACCATATGTAATCATTTCTATCATCACTGATAACAATACGTAATCATTTCTATCATCACTGATAACCATATGTAATAATTTCTATCATCACTGATAACAATACGTAATCATTTCTATCATCACTGATACCATATGTAATCATTTCTATCATCACTGATACCATATGTAATCATTTCTATCATCACTGATACCATATGTAATCATTTCTATCATCACTGATAACAATATGTAATCATTTCTATCATCACTGATAACTATATGTAATCATTTCTATCATCACTGATAAAGAAACATAACTATTACCACTAATATAACCATATGTAATCATTTCTATCATCACTGATAACCATATGTAATAATTTCTATCATCACTGATACCTGTATGTAACTATTACCACTAATATAACCATATGTCACCATATATATCATTGCTGATATTATCAGTGATAACCATATGTAACTATCACCACTAACATAACTATATGTAATAATGTTTATCATCATTAATAACCATATGTAATATTACCACTATAAGTAATCATATCTATCATTGACTGATATAGCCACATGTAACCCTAGAACTAAACTAACCAGCAATACTAAAACAAACATGGAAGTTGGAGGCGAGATTTTCACTGTCCCCATCATCCTGTACATCTCTTCAAAGTTTACTTCAACCATCCAGTCTAACATGTAGCTAATTAGCTATTTTTTCACAGGTCAACTGCTGCTGAACATGTAGTGATGGGGAAGTGACAGCATCAATAGACTTTAACCTCATTCTCCGCCTAGCATGGATAACCAGGTCAGTGCCCCGTTACATAACTGACCGTGATCTGGTGGTATTACCAGTGATGTCCACCTCACAGGGAAACTCAGCCTCACAGACCGGTGGTCAACCGGTTCTGTACTCAACACAATACCAAACACATGACCAGGGTCACAGGGTCACAGGCTCTCAATCCTATTGGCTAGCAACTGGGTTAACTATTTCCAATATACACAGTGTTGCCAATTTACATACATGTGTTTACACAAACAAACTCACTACATGTGGCCATGCTGATAACACACATCTCAAGTGTGTAGTGGGTGGGGGAGGGACGGGGATAAGGAGGGGATGGGGAGGGAAGTAGAAATAACTGTGCTGGGGTGGGGAAATGCAGATACCTGTGTATAACAAACACCTTGAAATAAAACCACCTGCATTTTACAAATACCTTGAAATACAGATACCTGTGTATAACAAACACCTTGAAATACAGCCACCTGTGTATTGCAAATACCTTGAAATAAAGCCACTTCTGTATAACAAATACATGGAAATAAAGCCATCTGTTTTTAACACATATCTTCAAATATAGCCACCTGCACACAACAAATAGCCTGAAATAAAGCTATCTGTGTATAACAAATACCTTAAAATACAGATACATGTGTATAACCAGTACTTGGTTATACAACCATCTGCATATAACAAATACACAGGCTCTCAATATATATAACCAATATTTGGTTATACAACCATCTGTATATAACAAATACCTTGAAATACATAGACCTGTGTATAACAAATACCTTGAAATACAGATATATGTGTATAACCAATATTTGGTTATACAACCATCTGTATATAACAAATACCTTGAAATACATAGACCTGTGTATAACAAATACCTTAAAATACAGATATATGTGTATAACAAATACCTTGAAATACAGATACGTGTGTATAACCAATATTTGGTTATACAACCATCTGTATATAACAAATACCTTGAAATACATAGACCTGTGTATAACAAATACCTTCAATACAGATACCTCAGTATAACAAATACCTTGAAATACAGATACGTGTGTATAACCAATATTTGGTTATAATACTACCATCTGTATATAACAAATACCTTGAAATACATAGACCTGTGTATAACAAATACCTTCAATACAGATACCTCAGTATAACAAATACCGTAAAATACAGATACGTGTGTATAACCAATATTTGGTTATACAACCATCTGTATATAACAAATACCTTGAAATACATAGACCTGTGTATAACAAATACCTTTAATACAGATACCTCAGTATAACAAATACCTTGAAATACAGATACGTGTGTATAACCAATATTTGGTTATACAACCATCTGTATATAACAAATACCTTGAAAGACATAGACCTGTGTGTAACAAATACCTTCAATACAGATACCTCAGTATAACAAATACCTTGAAATATAGATACTTATTTATACAAATACCTTGAAACTCATAGACCTGTGTAAAACAAATACCTTCAATACAGATACCTCAGTATAACAAATACCTTGAAATACAGATACTTATTTATACAAATACCTTGAAATACATAGACCTGTGTATAACAAATACCTTCAATACAGATACCTCAGTATAACAAATACCTTGAAATACAGATATTTATTTATACAAATACCTTGAAACTCATAGACCTGTGTAAAACAAATACCTTCAATACAGATACCTCAGTATAACAAATACCTTGAAATACAGATACTTATTTATACAAATACCTTGAAATACATAAACCTGTGTATACAAATACCTTCAATACAGATACCTCAGTATAACAAATGCCTTGAAATACAGATAACTATTTATACAAATACCTTGAAATACATAGACCTGTGTAAAACAAATACCTTCAATAAAGATACCTCGGTATAACAAAACTTTGAAATACAGATACCTATTTATACAAATACCTTGAAATACATAAACCTGTGTATATAAATACCTGCAATACAAATACCTCGGTATAAAAAAATCTTGAAATACAGATACCTATTTATAACAAACACCTTGAAATATGTAGATTTGTGTATAACAAATACCTTCAATACAGACACCTCGGTATAAAAAAAACCCTTGAAATACAGCCAGCTGTGTATAATAAACACCTCAAAATACAGCCACCTGTATAAAATTATATACTTTATATTTTTAGACAAGGATTTTTGAGAAGCCACAGTTTTCGCCAAGTTGCTATTTTTCAAGTTAATTATACAAAGATTATATGTGGTATCAACTAATTTTTAGATATGTATTACAAATATATTTGCGAACCCACTCACCCAAGTTTGTGGATTATTTGTTTTTTGTTCATACCCAGATCAATGTAAACAAAATAATAGACAATCCTTATAATTAACTTTGAAACATACTTACTAATAATAACACTAAAAGTTAATATTTAATTTTGAATAATTTGTTTGGTTCATAAACTATGCTGCTTAATAAAACAAAGTACCAATATAAATTCACATTATCAGATATGATATTCCATGACATTATTTTTACGTTTCTCAACAAATGAACAAAAATGCATTGCTATGGTTATATCAATAGGTTGGCTTTAAACTACAATAAATATAAAGAAAATTTAATGAATCATCAATGGATGTCAAACTTGGTAATTCTGACATAGTTTTCACAGGAAACATATTTTTGTATCAGTAGCAGGAGATCTTTTATATGTACTTCCCAACAGGACAGCACATACCACAGCTTTGATATACCAATTTGGGACGGGAGGAAACTGCAATGAGTAGATTTGATCCTACAACCCAAGGATCTTTGGTTAGCAATCTACCACCTGAGCTACATTTATACATTAAAAAATAATTCAGTTCATACTACATGTGTGTAGGTTAATGTGTTTTATATCTGCATTAACACAGTTCACTAATGAAGTACTTCAGCGAGTTTACTGGGTGGGTTGCTATACTACTTTTATCAGTGTCACTCTTACAATGTTAACGTTATCGTCAATGGGAATTGCTTCAGTTCAAGGCAACCTTCTCTCAGTGGTGTTAAGTAATAAATAATTAATGTGATAGTACTGATCAGTATTCTCACCATTTGTAAACTGGAATGACTCATTTAAGAAATGGATGCTGCCCGACTGCTCCACGGCCAGTGATAAAACATATTAATGTGATGGTACTGATCAGTGTTCTCACCATTTGTAAACTGGAATGACTCATTTAAGAAATGGATGCTGCCCGACTGCTCCACGGCCAGTGATAAAACATATTAATGTGATGGTACTGATCAGTGTTCTCACCATTTGTAAACTGGAATGACTCATTTAAGAAATGGATGCTGCCCGACTGCTCCACGGCCAGTGATAAAACATATTAATGTGATGGTACTGATCAGTGTTCTCACCATTTGTAAACTGGAATGACTCATTTAAGAAATGGATGCTGCCCGACTGCTCCACGGCCAGTGATAAAACATATTAATGTGATGGTACTGATCAGTGTTCTCACCATTTGTAAACTGGAATGACTCATTTAAGAAATGGATGCTGCCTGACTGCTCCATGGCCAGTGATAAAACATATTAATGTGATGGTACTGATCAGTATTCTCACCATTTGTAAACTGGAATGACTCATTTAAGAAATGGATGCTGCCCGACTGCTCCACGGCCACTGATAAAACATATTAATGCTGAGTCTTTGTCAGTGTGATGGGGTGGGCCGTAGCCCAGTGGTAAAGTGCTCGCCTAATGCTCGCAGAATCGATCACCGTCAGTGGGATAATTGAGACTATTTCTTGATCCAGACAGTGCACCACGACTGGTATATCAAAGGCCGTGGTATGTGATATCCTGTCTGTGGGATGGTACATATAGTTATAAAAGATCTCTTGCTGTCAATGGAAATGTTGTGGAACATTTTGTTCAGTATTGGGTCGCGATTCGCTACACAAGTTTCAGAGATTGCTACACAATTAAAAAACATTAAGGTTTTGGAAACAAAATTACTCACTGTTTGACATTCAACAGCCGATGATGAATATTTAAGACTATATATCAAAATAACTCACTGTTTGACATTCAACAGCCGATGATGAATATCTAAGACTATATATCAAAATAACTCACTGTTTGACATTCAACAGCCGATGCTGAATATCTAAGACTATATATCAAAATTACTCACTGTTTGACATTCAACAGCCGATGATGAATACATCAATGTGATCTACTAGTGTCGTTAAACAAAACAAACCTTTAAGTTTTTTAAAATGAGATCAGCAAGGCAGAGCTTGCTGTTTAAGGAGAGCCATTACTCTTGCTCACCATCACTTGCCTCAGACTAGTTCAAGGAGAGTGATTTTTAGCTCACCTTAGTATGTGAATTTATATGATATCAATATGGTAATATCTTAAATGGCTCCCCATAATCTAACTTCGGGAGCAATGAATGACTCCCCTGCAAGGTCAGCAGTGAATGAAGACAACTGGCCATATCAAGGCTAATCGTGTGCTCCCCATAATCTAACTCCGGGAGCAATGAATGACTCCCCTGCAAGGTCAGCAGTGAATGAAGACAACTGGCCATATCAAGGCTAATCGTGTGCTCTTGTTTGTTTTTTTAGTGACACCACTAGAGCACACTAACTTATTAATCATCGATCACTGAATGTCAAACATTGGGTAATTTTGACAAATAGTCTTAAGAGAGGAAACCTGCTACATTTTCCCATTAGTAACAAGGGATCTTTTATATGCACCATTCCATAGACAGGATAGCACATACCACGGCCTTTGATATAGCAGTTTTGGTGCATTGGCTAGAACAAGAAATAGCCCAATGGGTCCACCGACGGGGATCGATCATAGACTGCGCATCAGGTGAGCATTTTCCCACTAGGCTACGTCCTACTCACATGCGTGGGAAGTGCTCTGGTTACAGATCGGGTATTGCGGCAGTATTAAGAGTACATAGCAGTGCATGTGTGTTTAAAACACATGGTGTGTTTACTTCACAACAGTTGCACAACAGCAATCAATGAACAGCTCAATAGGAGCCAAGGAAAGGAGTCTGTGTTTAACTTCTTCACCCTCAGCACTTTTCCATTTCTTATTCCAGCCAGTGCTCCATAAATGGTGTAGCAAAGGCCGTGGTATGTACTATTCTGTCTGTGGGATGGTACATATAAAAGATCCCTTGCTGATCAAAAAGAGTAGCCATGAAGTGGCGACAGTGGGTTTCCTCTCTCAATATCTGTGTGGTCCTCTACCATATGTTTGATGCCATATAACTGTAAATAAAATGTGCTGAGTGCATCATTAAATAAAACATTTCATTCCTTTTCCGATTCAATTTGTCATACTACAATTTGTCATACTACAATTTGTCACCCACCTACAATTTGTCATACTACAATTTGTCATACTACAATTTGTCACCCACCTACTTGGTGTTGACAGCTTCAAAAAAAGAAAAACAAACTGTTTCAAATGAGCCAGTGTTGGGAATCAAATGACAATTGTGTAATCAATCATCAGTTGCACAAAGCTGTATGTAAACATTATCAGTTAATAACTATTAAATTATTTATTGTACATTGTCAAACTTAAATTTGTTTATTGTTTCAGACCAAACACCCATGTGCTATTTTTCTTCTTTAAAAAATAAAATAAAAATATCTACATATATTTAAGCTATAAATAAATAAAGAAAACTGAATTCGCAGTCATATTTCATTGATACATTTGTGTCTATTGACAGCAGGAACAAATTACCACAAAAGACTGAGTTGTTTTTCAGCCACAAAGTTATATATGCACATGTATGACAAATAATAGAGACAGTTGATTAAATATTAATTTAAGGAGTTGTTTTTTCCTGGGGTTTTTTTTTGGTTTTGTTTTATAATTTTAAAATTTCAACCAATATTAACAGCCTGATTGTTTAAAAGAGTAAAAACACAATAAACTTGCTTTCTTACTTCCCGTTGGTGAGAATTAACACCATTCATTATTTATGGTAATACACACCAATAATATGTGTGTATTATTGATTTTAAGGCATACCACTGGTTCCTCATGTGTGATGACCTGGTCACCACAGCCATATCATCCAATGAAATAAGCATGATCAAAATTTATTGATCTGTGATGTACAAGTCAACCTGTAATTGATTATTCTGTGACGTTTAAGTTAGTTACAATTTAGTTACAAGTTAGTTGCAAGCGCAAAGACTAGCATATTATATTAACAGTACATACCCTAAACAATGGTTTTAAGAAATTACCCAAATGTTTCTTTTACACAGCTCATCGTGTGCAGTGATCCCAATATCTATATGTATGTCTCAAACAGGATTATTTACCTTCTACAGATTAAATACTGCCGGATAGTTGATGACAATTTGAGTTTCACAGTAAACACATACAGTGTAACCAGTGTATAGTGAACACTCCATAAACACATACAGTGTAACCAGTGTATAGTGGACACTCCGTAAACACATACAGTGTAACCAGTGTATAGTGGACACTCCATAAACACATACAGTGTAACCAGTGTATAGTGGACACTCCATAAACACATACAGTGTAACCAGTGTATAGTGGACACTCCGTAAACACATACAGTGTAACCAGTGTATAGTGGACACTCCATAAACACATACAGTGTAACCAGTGTATAGTGGACACTCCATAAACACATACAGTGTAACCAGTGTATAGTGAACACTCCGTAAACACATAGTGTAACCAGTGTATAGTGAACACTCCATAAACACATACAGTGTAACCAGTGTATAGTGGACACTCCATAAACACATACAGTGTAACCAGTGTATAGTGAACACTCCGTAAACACAGTGTAACCAGTGTATAGTGGACACTCCGTAAACACATACAGTGTAACAAGTATATAATGGACACTCAGTAAACACATACAGTGTAACCAGTATATAGTGGATAATCAGTAAACACATACAGTGTAACCAGTATATAGTGAACACTCCATAAACACATACAGTGTAACCAGTATATAACGGACACTCCGTAAACACATACAGTGTAACCAGTGTATAGTGGACACTCCGTAAACACATACAGTGTAACCAGTGTATAGTGGACACTCCGTAAACAGTGTAACCAGTGTATAGTGGACACTCCATAAACACATACAGTGTAACCAGTGTATAGTGAACACTGAGTAAGCACATACAGTGTAACCAGTGTATAGTGAACACTCCATAAACACATACAGTGTAACCAGTGTATAGTGGACACTCCATAAACACATACAGTGTAACCAGTGTATAGTGAACACTGAGTAAGCACATACAGTGTAACCAGTGTATAGTGAACACTGAGTAAGCACATACAGTGTAACCAGTGTATAGTGGACACTAGGTAAACACATACAGTATAACCAGTGTGTAGTGGTCACTCGGTAAACACATAGTGTAACCAGTATATAATGGACACTTAGTAAACACATACAGTGTAACAAGTGTATATCCAGTGTATAGTGGACACTCAGTAAATATATACAGTGTAACCAGTATATAGTGGACACTCAGTAAACACATACATTGTAGCCAGTATATGGTGGACACTTAGTAAACACATACAGTGTAACCAGTATATAGTGGACACTCAGTAAACACATACAGTGTAACCAGTATATAGTGGATAATCAGTAAACACATACAGTGTAACCAGTGTATAGTGAACACTCCATAAACACATACAGTGTAACCAGTATATAAAGGACACACCGTAAACACAGTGTAACTAGTGTATAGTGGACACTCTGTAAACACATACAGTGTAACCAGTGTATAGTGGAAACTCCATAAACACATACAGTGTAACCAGTGTATAGTGGACACTCCGTAAACACAGTGTAACCACTGTATAGTGGACACTCCATAAACACATACAGTGTAACCAGTGTATAGTGAACACTGAGTAAGCACATACAGTGTAACCAGTGTATAGTGAATACTCCATAAACACATACAGTGTAACCAGTGTATAGTGGACACTCCATGAATACATACAGTGTAACCAGTATATAGTGAACACTGAGTAAGCACATACAGTGTAACCAGTGTATAGTGAACACTGAGTAAGCACATACAGTGTAACCAGTGTATAGTGGACACTAGGTAAACACATACAGTATAACCAGTGTGTACTGCACACTCAAACACATAGTGTAACCAGTGTATAGTGGACACTCTGTAAACACATACAGTGTAACCAGTGTACAGTGGACACTCCATGAACACATACAGTGTAACCAGTATATAGTGAACACTGAGTAAGCACATACAGTGTAACCAGTGTATAGTGAACACTGAGTAAGCACATACAGTGTAACCAGTGTATAGTGGACACTAGGTAAACACATACAGTATAACCAGTGTGTACTGCACACTCAAACACATAGTGTAACCAGTGTATAGTGGACACTCTGTAAACACATACAGTGTAACCAGTGTACAGTGGACACTCTGTAAACACATACAGTGTAACCAGTGTATAGTGGACACTCAGTAAACACATACAGTATAACCAGTGTGTAGTGGACACTCAGTAAACACATACAGTGTAACCAGTGTATAGTGGAAACTTAGTAAACACATACAGTGTAACCAGTGTATAGTGGACACTTAGTAAACACATACAGTGTAACAAGTGTATATCCAGTGTATAGTGGACACTCAGTAAATATATACAGTGTAACCAGTATATAGTGGGCACTCAGTAAACACATACATTGTAACCAGTATATGGTGGACACTTAGTAAACACATACAGTGTAACCAGTATATAGTGGGCACTTAGTAAACATACAGTGTAACCAATATACAGTGGACACTTAGTAAACAGATACAGTATAACCAGTATATAGTGGTCACTGAGTAAACACATACAGTGTAACCAATATACAGTGGACACTTGGTAAACACATACAGTGTAACCAATATACAGTGGACACTTACTAAACACATACAGTGTAACCAGTATATAGTGGGCACTTAGTAAACACATACAATGTAACCAATATACAGTGGACACTTAGTAAACATATACAGTATAACCAGTATATAGTGGTCACTGAGTAAACACATACAGTGTAACCAATATACAGTGGATACTTGGTAAACACATACAGTGTAACCAATATATAGTGGACACTTAGTAAACACACAGTGTAACCAATATATAGTGGACACTTAATAAACACATACAGTGTAACCAGTATATAGTGGTCACTGAATAAACACATACAGTGTAACCAATATACAGTGGACACTTGGTAAACACATACAGTGTAACCAATATATAGTGGACACTTAGTAAACACACAGTGTTACCAATATATAGTGGACACTTAATAAACACATACAGTGTAACCAGTATATAGTGGTCACTGAGTAAACACATACAGTGTAACCAATATACAGTGGACACTTGGTAAACACATACAGTGTAACCAATATATAGTGGACACTTAGTAAACACACAATGTTACCAATATATAGTGGACACTTAATAAACACATACAGTGTAACCAGTATATAGTGGTCACTGAGTAAACACATACAGTGTAACCAATATACAGTTGACACTCAGTAAACACAGGGGTGGGATTTAGCTCAATCAGTTGAGTTCATCTATTCAACTGATTGGGTTTTTTTCTTGTTCCAACGAGTGCACCATAACTGGTCAAAGGCCGTGGTATGTGCTTTCCTGTCTGTGGGAAAGTGCAGATAAAAGATTCCTTGCTGCATTAGAAAAAAGATGTAGAGGGTTTCCTCTGATGACTACGTGTCAGAATTACCAAATGTTTGACATCCAATAGCTGATGATTAATTAATCAATCAATGTGCTCTATTGGTGTAATTAAAGGAAAAAACCCTTTAAACTTAGTGAACACATAGAGCATAACCAGTGTATAGTGGACATTCTACTAGTATATGTTTGGTGAATGTCTTTAAACTTAGTGAACACATATAGCATAACCAGTGTATAGTGGACATTCTACTAGTATATGTTTGGTGAACGTCTTTAAACTTAGTGAACACACAGAGCATAACCAGTGTATAGTGGACATTCTACTAGTATATGTTTGGTGAATGTCTTTAACTTAGTGAACACATAGAGCATAACCAGTGTATAGTGGACATTCTACTAGTATATGTTTGGTGAATGTCTTTAACTTAGTGAACACATAGAGCAAAACCAGTGTATAGTGGACATTCTACTAGTATATGTTTGGTGAATGTCTTTAACTTAGTGAACACATAGAGCATAACCAGTGTATAGTGGACATTCTACTAGTATATGTTTGGTGAATGTCTTTAACTTAGTGAACACATAGAGCATAACCAGTGTATAGTGGACATTCTACTAGTATATGTTTGGTGAATGTCTTTAACTTAGTGAACACATAGAGCATAACCAGTGTATAGTGGACATTCTACTAGTATATGTTTGGTGAATGTCTTTAAATTTAGTGAACACATAGAGCATAACCAGTGTATAGTGGACATTCTACTAGTATATGTTTGGTGAACGTCTTTAAACTTAGTGAACACACAGAGCATAACCAGTGTATAGTGGACATTCTACTAGTATATGTTTGGTGAATGTCTTTAACTTAGTGAACACATAGAGCATAACCAGTGTATAGTGGACATTCTACTAGTATATGTTTGGTGAATGTCTTTAAATTTAGTGAACACATAGAGCATAACCAGTGTATAGTGGACATTCTACTAGTATATGTTTGGTGAACGTCTTTAAACTTAGTGAACACACAGAGCATAACCAGTGTATAGTGGACATTCTACTAGTATATGTTTGGTGAATGTCTTTAACTTAGTGAACACATAGAGCATAACCAGTGTATAGTGGACATTCTACTAGTATATGTTTGGTGAACGTCTTTAAACTTAGTGAACACACAGAGCATAACCAGTGTATAGTGGACATTCTACTAGTATATGTTTGGTGAATGTCTTTAACTTAGTGAACACATAGAGCATAACCAGTGTATAGTGGACATTCTACTAGTATATGTTTGGTGAACGTCTTTAAACTTAGTGAACACACAGAGCATAACCAGTGTATAGTGGACATTCTACTAGTATATGTTTGGTGAATGTCTTTAACTTAGTGAACACATAGAGCATAACCAGTGTATAGTGGACATTCTACTAGTATATGTTTGGTGAACGTCTTTAAACTTAGTGAACACATAACCAGAGCATACTAGTATATGTTTGGTGAATGTCTTTAACAGTGTATAGTGGACATTCTACTAGTATATGTTTGGTGAATGTCTTTAAACTTAGTGAACACACAGAGCATAACCAGTGTATAGTGGACATTCTACTAGATATGTTTGGTGAATGTCTTTATTAGTGAACACATAGAGCATAACCAGTGTATAGTGGACATTCTACTAGTATATGTTTGGTGAACGTCTTTAAACTTAGTGAACACACAGAGCATAACCAGTGTATAGTGGACATTCTACTAGTATATGTTTGGTGAATGTCTTTAACTTAGTGAACACATAGAGCATAACCAGTGTATAGTGGACATTCTACTAGTATATGTTTGGTGAACGTCTTTAAACTTAGTGAACACATAGAGCATAACCAGTGTATAGTGGACATTCTACTAGTATATGTTTGGTGAACGTCTTTAAACTTAGTGAACACATAGAGCATAACCAGTGTATAGTGGACATTCTACTAGTATATGTTTGGTGAACGTCTTTAAACTTAGTGAACACACAGAGCATAACCAGTGTATAGTGGACATTCTACTAGTATATGTTTGGTGAACGTCTTTAAACTTAGTGAACACATAGAGCATAACCAGTGTATAGTGGACATTCTACTAGTATATGTTTGGTGAATGTCTTTAAATTTAGTGAACACATAGAGCATAACCAGTGTATAGTGGACATTCTACTAGTATATGTTTGGTGAACGTCTTTAAACTTAGTGAACACACAGAGCATAACCAGTGTATAGTGGACATTCTACTAGTATATGTTTGGTGAATGTCTTTAACTTAGTGAACACATAGAGCATAACCAGTGTATAGTGGACATTCTACTAGTATATGTTTGGTGAATGTCTTTAACTTAGTGAACACATAGAGCATAACCAGTGTATAGTTGACATTCTACTAGTATATGTTTGGTGAACGTCTTTAAACTTAGTGAACACATAGAGCATAACCAGTGTATAGTGGACATTCTACTAGTATATGTTTGGTGAATGTCTTTAAATTTAGTGAACACATAGAGCATAACCAGTGTATAGTGGACATTCTACTAGTATATGTTTGGTGAACGTCTTTAAACTTAGTGAACACACAGAGCATAACCAGTGTATAGTGGACATTCTACTAGTATTTGTTTGGTGAATGTCTTTAACTTTAAGTATATCTGTACTTAATTCTAGGCAAAACTATAAAGAAAATGAATTTGAAATGTTGTAATTTTGTCAATAATAAAAAAAACATTACACTATTTTTAAAATTGCTAATTAAACAAACATTTCTCTAATCAGCTGTGTGATTTCCATCAGGGAATCCATATATTAAGTTTTAGAATAATTCACAATGAAAATTACATGATCAGTTTGAAATATAAACATTGAAGTGACATGTAATAAAGACCAAACATTTTGATTAATAAACAGGGAACAAATCATGACTATTGTAATATAGTTTTAAGTGATCTTTTATCAAATCTGAATTATGTGATTTCGTTTTGCTGCCACTTGTAAAACTGGCCAAATCGCGGGGCATTACTCTAAATTACTGTTCTAACAACTCCTAGTCCAACTCCACAAACTGTATCGCAGTCATATCACAGTTGTTTCATCAAGTTTGTTTTGTTTAATGACACCACTAGAGCATATTGATTTATTAATCATCGGCTATTGGATGTCAAACATTTGATAATTTTTACATATAGTTTTAGAGAAGAAACCGGCTACATTTTTCCATTAGTAGCAAGGGATCTTTTACATGCACCAACCTACAGACAGGATAGCACATACCACGGCCTTTGATATACCAATTGTGGTGCACTGGCTGGAACGAGAAATAGCCAAATGGATATATTTTTAAACACACCTAAACAGTTTAAACTCTTTAATATTTCTAACATACGATTATTTTCACACATATTTTGAAAAACAGAAACCTGCTTGCTTTCATGCAGGCTGCTGCTACTAAAACAAACTCCACCTTTACGAAGAAATGTTTTAAAGATGCACTCAACCCATTTTAGTTATGTTTATATGATGTCAGACATGATTAAGGACAGATAATAACAGCAATATACGGGCTACTCTTTTTGATTAGCAAATCTTTTGTACACACCAACCCACAGATAGGATAGTATATACCATAGCCATTGTTATACCAGTTGTGGAGCACTAACATGAATGAGAAATAGCCCTAATACTAGTTATAGGCCCACAATCAAGGATTTAAACTAGACTCAACCCGCATCGCGCAATCACTTTACTACTGGGGCATGTTCCACTCTGAGAAACAACTTTAAATAGACCAGTCATTTGGCATAGGTTAGAATGGGGAAAACTTGGTGTCCACTGCTGGTAATTGATCCTAGGATCCATCACACATCAAGTGAATACTCTACCAGTAGGCTACATCCTATAACAACAGATTAACAAAGAACTGTTGTGGCCAACCATTTCATGGAATCATGGAAAGAACAAATGTTTAACAACACCCCAGCACAAATAAACACATTGACATTGGGGTGTGGGGTGTGGGGTGTGGGGGGTGATAATACTCTGTAAGTAAAAGCCAGAATGATCGTTTAAAAGCTGAAAATTATATCATAATTAATTATTTTATACAAACAAAAATTATGAAATCGATAAAACACCTTGTGAAATGTTCTCGATTCTCCCGTTTCACCTGTGTCATTACCCGATCGGACAGAAGTGAGATGCATCAAGAAGCATACTAGTCTGTAAGTAACCAATGGAGACAGTGTTTCCTGCACTAATTAGTGCCATCCTGCAACATCTCCAAGGCGTTAACGTCTCACACTAATCAGAGTCACAACAACAACATCGCCCGCCAGGTGAACGGCCGGGGAGAACGATGTCTTCAACAGGTCTTACAGATTAGGTCACAACAGCACAATTTAGCTCACTGGATAAGCTTTCACTTGAGGTGCTACGGGTCCTGAGATCAATCCCTGTAACCAGACTCACTGTATAATATTACACGTAGGTCTTACAGGTCTTAGTATGTGTTATCCTTTTTGCTGGAAGTTGCATGCATCAACATGCTAAAGATCCATTGTGGCTAATTGAAATTAAAAGTTATTCATCTTTTGATTTTCTTCCCCTGTTCGCATGTGTGTGTTGTGTCTGTCTGTATATATGAGTGTATGTATATATGTCTGTGTCTGTGTGTGTGCGTGTGGGAGGGGGTTGGGGGATGGGTGTTTGTGGTTTTTAAAATAATTATTTTCATTTTATTTATACCCATAGATACATGTTGCCCAAATACAAAATAAATACATTTTAAATTAAAAAAACAGTTTCATCCACAGAATACACTAGTCACATAAAAAAAAAAGTAATAATAATTTTTTAAACAGAAATTATTTTATTATTATATGTATTTTTATTAGATATATATATATATATATAACTTTAAAAACTTTAATTTATGTATTAATTTGTATGTTATCGATTTAAAAATAATATTTAAAATATTACCAAAACATGTTTAACCAACAGTAAATAATACAGAATGATAAACAATGGTTATATTAATATTCCTAAACATTACATATAAACATTTTGTTTAACTGAATATTATATTTAAAATATCTGCCATATTTATTAATTCTTTTATCAAAATTAAATACATTCACAAATTCAATACAATATTAAAAGAAATTGTAGAAAGAAAATATCTGATTAATAACAAAATGGTGCTACACTAGAAAGCCTGCCTCCTCTAATATATGTTGTTATTATGTTTACTATTGAAAGAAACAATCTAGTTGCCGGTTTATTTGGTTTATTTGTGTTTAAAACGTTAAAGTGAACCCAATGAAGAGCACTGACCTTTAGTGAAAGCGCGAGTGAGCCTACAAATGGCATGTACAGCATGTAGAGCTCTCCAGCAGCATATTTCTAGCACAACCCACAACAAGCCCTGAAACTAGGCCTGCATGACCCAGTTAGGCCAACCAGCAGCCATTGTTACACAGGTGGCTCCACTTAGATTTAAGGCTGAAAACCACGAAAACAGCCACAAGACCACTGTCCATTGGCCACAATCGATGCCCACGGGTGTCACGCAGTTGTCGGTTGTCTAACCTGCTGGTGACATCCACCCCTGACGTGCCCAACAGCATAAAACTACGTGACACAAATGCAGTGAGACATACAGATAGCATTGGGTGAATACACACAGCAATACACTCACATAATATTCCTACCAATCAATACGGCATGACGGTGAAGAGAACAGACGACCACAAACTATCCCGACAACAGGAGATGAGAGGAACACTCACACGATGACCACTTGAGATGGTGGAGAAATAAAAAAGTAAATTAGTGAAGACGGTGTCTTGACATACTTATCTGGCCTACTGGTGGCGGTGGCGCTGGCAAGCCAATGTACAGCAGTGCATCCTGGCACTGGAAGGATCAAGCAGACCACTGACCTCCCGCGACCTCTCACTGCTCACTGGCTATGTCACTGGCTACTGTTAACAACAAGCCCTGCATAAGAGTGGAGCTGCGTGGTAAACAGCAAGCTGTGGTAGACATAAGTAACAAACAAACCACCGACTCACTGCCCACCTGAGATAGACAGCCAAGCATACACTGGACGGCTTGCTCAACGGGAACGCTTGCTCAACGAGAACGTAACAGACAGACATAATCAACATGGACAGATGGATGCTGTTAGATGTGATGGCATTGGAGGACAATGAAAATCTTTAATTGTCTTTATGGCTCTAAATAATTAACCATCTTAATAACTCTATGAACCATTCAATAAAACGGAAATTACTTGTACTTATGGTTGGATGGATGTGGGTTTATTATTTGGAAGATTGTTTTATTTTACTACAGCAGTTCAAGCTGCTGCTAGCCAAATCACCAATGTGAATTAAATTGTAATGGGTGAATAAATTTCATGACTAATTCGCTAAAGACTAATTCAAAAATAGCCTGTCATTTACAGATGTACTGCCATTTTTGCTGTTTGGCTTAAATGAAACTTGACTTTGGTGACAGATTTTCTTAGCAAATTTGCGAAATTGTTTCTTTTGGGGTTTTTCACTACATATATCTTATAATAATAATGTATTACAACATATATCTTATAATAATAATGTATTACAACATATATCTTATAATAATAATGTATTACTACATATATCTTATAATAATAATGTATTACTACATATATCTTAGACACTGGCTGGCTACTATTGTCTACTTTAATTGTCCTATGAGCGGCTAGATAACTTGACATGGATCCATGGGCCTTTACTTAATAAACATTTTAATATTCTTGTTTACAAATCTCTTAATGGCATTGCTCCTCCATATCTACAAAATATTTTGCAGTAAAATACAGTCAAACTATGGTTTACGCTTCACAAATAAGGAAAATCTTTTAGCATCAAAACCAAAAATGGAACACTTAAAGAAAAATGTTTAATACTCTGTGTTGCTGTACAGGCTCGTAGCCAGGATTTTGAGATTGGGGGTGGGGGGTGTTGTTTAGGCTTATGGTGAAGCATGAAGTTGCTTAGGGGGGTCCGGAGGCATATTGAAAAAAAAGAGCCACCGGTAGGGGGTGTCAGTCAACCCCCCCGCGATCCCCCATTGTTTACAGGCCTGCTATATAGAACTGCTTGCCCACTGATGTCAAAAGGTCTATGAGTCTTAATATATTTAAAAAGAATTGTTTTAAATACTATTTTACTAAGATGTAATCATCACTGTCTATGGATATTGTTAAGTACTATGAAACTGAGTTGTATAAGCATATTTGACTTGTACATTTGTATATACTCTATAGTTTATATTACATATTATATTATATATTGTATAATTTACATTACATATTATATTATATATTGTATAGTTTACATTACATATTATATTATATATTGTATAGTTTACATTACATATATTATATATTATATAGTTTACATTACATTATATTATATATTGTATAGTTTACATTACATTATATTATACATTACAGTTACATTACATATATTTGTATAGTTTACATTACATTATATTATATATTGTATAGTTTACATTACACATTATATATATTTAGTTTGCATTACATATATATATTGTATAGTTTACATTACATATTATATTATATATTATAGTTTACATTACATTATTATATATATATTGTATAGTTTACATTACATATTATATTATATATTGTATAGTTTACATTACATTATATTATATATTGTATAGTTTACATTACATATTATATTATATATTGTATAGTTTACATTACATATTATATTATATATTGTATAGTTTACATTACATATTATATTATATATTGTATAGTTTACATTACATTATATTATATTATATATTGTTACAGTGTAGTCCAATTTGATTTGTAGAGAACGCCTCAGGGGAGAATAGTTTTGTACTAACTGAGTTACCTTCTTTAAATAAATTATTATAATTATTATTATTATTATTACATCATATTTTACAGTTTCAAAATAACTTGGACAATAGCTATATATATGTATTGTACATTCAACGTCCCTGCCAATATTAATAGCAGTATTTCTGCATCTTTCCCACTAACAGAGGAATATATTAATAAGGATAATAACAATTAGTATATGTTAATGGTCAGTACCACAATGAACACAAAAAGTAGTGGACAGCCAGACAGGTAATAACACACCTTAGTTACCTGTGACGAGTGAAGCAAGTGATCTGCAGGTGCACAGTGAAAGACAACGCCACTGAACGCACACACTGCAGGGTGACAGTACTGTCATGGAGATTCATTGACGGCAGTTGATTAACGCCATTTAAACAAAACATACATTCCGTGCTCAATTCCTAGCCAAAAATAAGTGAGATGGCGGTACAAATAGCATCAAGGCACAGAAATAGAGAAATGTTCTCCTGATAGACAAACACGGCACTTTTGAAATAGCATCAAGGCACAGAAATAGATAAATGTTCTTCTGATAGACAAACACAGCACTTTTGAAATAGCATCAAAGCACAGAAATAGAGAAATGTTCTCCTGATAGACAAAAATGGCACTTTTGAAATAGCATCAAGGCACAGAAATAGAGAAATGTTCTCCTGATAGACAAATACGGCACTTTTGAAATAGCATCAAGGCAAAGAAATAGAGAAATGTTATCCTGATAGACAAACACGGCACTTTTGAAATAGCATCAAGGCACAGAAATAGAGAAATGTTCTCCTGATAGACAAACACGGCACAGAAATAGAGAAATGTTCTCCTGATAGACAAACACGGCACTTTTGAAATAAACTGGGCACGTTTTCTTATTTTTCTTGGGGATGTAGCTGTCCCCCTTGCCCTCCCCCCACTTCTATGTATGGCTCTGCCCTACTATTCTTTGAAAACATTTTAGGACAAAATATATATAATCAGTCTCTGGTGAAACCAAAAGTTCCAGAAATGATGCAGCAATGTGGATTTTGGTTTTTTTTAATTGTTATTAATTAATTAATTTATTTTATATTATTAAAAAACATTTTAAAGGATGGATTGCACAGAAAGTATAGGTATATTTGTGGAGGGTTTTTAAGTCACCATCATCTGTCATACTGCCCCTTGATTTGCCTTGGAATCTTAAAAGTTTTCATTTACAAATCCATATAGACAAATCACGGAAAGTAGCTTGCGTTACGCTTTTTGATTGATCAGTATAGCACATATGTTGTAATAATTTCTAGAATTACAGCACTAATGCTTGCTACAGAAATGTCAGTTTGACATGACATATGTTAATTAGCTTGCATCACACATTTTGATTGGTCAGTTTAGCTCATAAAGATTGTAATAATTTCTAGAGTTGCAGTACTAATGTCTGTTATGCAAATGTCAGTATCCTAAGTGTGTATCAAGACTGTATTTTTATAATGGAGATCAGAATTACTTGCATTAACGCGAGTCTTGCGTTGAAATCTCCAGCAGTTTAGCCATTATGCTGCAACTAGCAGTCAGTGCAGTGTGTCTGGGAGACACTTTGAGTTATTCCATTAGGCGGGTGCTCATGCTGCACCTCAGGTGAATTGTAATAATTATCAATCAAACTGGGAAGAAGAAAAGAGCCAGGGGCATGCTGATCAGCTTCACATGCTTCTTCCAATATAAAGTCTTGTTGATGGACTAGAGAGGCAGGCCGTAGCTCAGTAGCATTCGCTTGAAGAACAGTCCATCTAGGATCAATCCTCATTGGCTGGCCCATTGGGCCATTTCTAGTGATGTTCTACTGGTTAATTATAATGGAAAATTGATTAATTTAACTCTACCGATGTGATGAGTTACATTTGGTTTTGTTTAACGACAGCAATAGAGAATATTGATTTATTAATCATCGGCTATTGATGTCAAACATTTGGTGATTTTGCTATTATCTTATAGAGGAAACACACTACATTTTTAGTAGCACTATCCCACAGACAGGACAGCACATACCACGGCCTCTATATACCAGTTGTGGTGGACTGGCTGGAATGAGAAATAGCCCAGTGGGTCCACTGACGGGGATCGATCCTAGACTGACCACACATCAGGTGAGCACTTTACCACTGGGCTACATCCGCAAGGTGCAAGATGAATAGATGGATAGATGGGTGGGTGGGTGGATGGGTAAGTTTATTGGATGGATGATTGGATGGATGAATAGATGGGTGGGTGGGTGGATGGGTAAGTTTATTGGATGGATGATTGGATGGATGAATAGATGGGTGGGTGGGTGGATGGGTAAGTTTATTGGATGGATGATTGGATGGATGAATAGATGGGTGGGTTGGTGGATGGGTAAGTTTATTGGATGGATGATTGGATGGATGAATAGATGGGTGGGTGGGTGGATGGGTAAGTTTATTGGATGGATGGATGGATGGATGGATGAATAGATGGGTGGGTGGGTGGATGGGTAAGTTTATTGGATGGATGTTTGGATGGATGAATAGATGGGTGGGTGGGTGGATGGGTAAGTTTATTGGATGGATGATTGGATGGATGGATAGATGGGTGGGTGGGTGGATGGGTAAGTTTATTGGATGGATGATTGGATGGATGGATGGATAGATGGGTGGGTGGGTGGATGGGTAAGTTTATTGGATGGATGGATGGATGGATGGATGAATAGATGGGTGGGTGGGTGGATGGGTAAGTTTATTGGATGGATGTTGGATGGATGGATAGATGGGTGGGTGGGTGGATGGGTAAGTTTATTGGATGGATGGATGGATGGATGGATGGATGGATGGATAGATGGATGAATAGATTGGTGGGTGGGTGGATGGGTAAGTTTATTGGATGGATGATTGGATGGATGGATAGATGGGTGGGTGGGTGGATGGGTAAGTTTATTGGATGGATGATTGGATGGATGGATAGATGGGTGGGTGGGAGGATGGGTAAGTTTATTGGATGGATGATTGGATGGATGGATAGATGGGTGGGTGGGTGGATGGGTAAGTTTATTGGATGGATGGATGGATGGATGGATGGATAGATGGATGAATAGATGGGTGGGTGGGTGGATAAGTTTATTGGTAAGTGGATGGATATGGGTGGGTATGGATGGATTTATTGGATGGATGGATTGGATGGATGGAGATGGGTGGGTGGGTGGATGGGTAAGTTTATTGGATGGATGGATGGATGGATGGATGGATGGATGAATAGATGGGTGGGTGGGTGGATGGGTAAGTTTATTGGATGGATGATGGATGGATGAATGATGGGGGTGGTGGGTGGATGGGTAAGTTTATTGGATGGATGATTGGATGGATGAATAGATGGGTGGGTGGGTGGATGGGTAAGTTTATTGGATGGATGATTGGATGGATGAATAGATGGGTGAGTGGGAGGATGGGTAAGTTTATTGGATGGATGGATGGATGGATGGATGGATGAATAGATGGGTGGGTGGGTGGATGGTTAAGTTTATTGGATGGATGGATGGATGGATGGATGGATGAATGGATGGATGGATGGGTGGGTGGGTGGATGGGTAAGTTGGATGGATGGATGGATGGATGGATGGATGGATGGATGGATGGGTGGGTGGGTGGATGGGTAAGTTTATTGGATGGATGGATGGATGGATGGATGGATGGATGGATGGGTGGGTGGGTGGATGGGTAAGTTTATTGGATGGATGATTGGATGGATGGATAGATGGGTGGGTGGGTGGATGGGTAAGTTTATTGGATGGATGATTGGATGGATGGATGGATGAATAGATGGGTGGGTGGGTGGGTGGATGGGTAAGTTTATTGGATGGATGATTGGATGGATGAATAGATGGGTGGGTGGGTGGATGGGTAAGTTTATTGGATGGATGATTGGATGGATGAATAGATGGGTGGGTGGGAGGATGGGTAAGTTTATTGGATGGATGATTGGATGGATGAATAGATGGGTGGGTGGGTGGATGGGTAAGTTTATTGGATGGATGATTGGATGGATGGATAGATGGGTGGGTGGGAGGATGGGTAAGTTTATTGGATGGATGGATGGATGGATGGATGGATGGATGAATAGATGGGTGGGTGGGTGGATGGTTAAGTTTATTGGATGGATGGATGGATGGATGGATGGATGGATGGATGGATGGATGATGAATGGCTTAATGGATGAGCAAATTGGATGGATAAAAATTTGGAAAAGTAGTCTAAACAACAAAAAGTGAATTACATTTATTTCCCTTATATAATGTTTAAAATCTACAGTCACAAGACCACATAAACTGTTAATAAAAGCAGGGCTGAAAATTAACATGAAAACCATGGTCGCCAGCAGGACCAGTTGAAGAACTCTTAGTGGCCCGTCTCAAATTCAATTAGCCCTCCAATTATCACATTGGAATTTAACTGCAGCCAAAAATCAAAATTAGAATGTTCTTTGTTGAAAAATAACCATGTGCTCACCGTATATAGTCCGTTTGCTTCAAAGGAAACTGGTGAGTTAGCATGTAACTTCATAATGAATAAAGTTAAAATTAACATAAAAACATCTTCTTAAGTTTTAAGTCTGTACAAACTCAAATAACATTTTTTGAAAAAAGAAATCCCAGTATAAATAGAAATATTTCTTTACAAATTATCAATAAATTATACAGATTAAATCTCATTTTTACTACAGAGGTGAAGACAAAATGCTAGAACAGCCAATGTATGCAGCTTCACTTGAGTTGTCTCTGAAGTAACCAAAGAGAATATGGGTAGAACTGTGCGTGCTTTTGTATATAAAATATTCTGGGGTGGCAGTCCTCTTTATGGTGATGCAAAATGGAATAAAATTTCCAGTAAAGGATTTTCTCAGGGTTGCTGTCCTACAGACATTTTAATTTTTATATTGTAAATGCTACAGCAGTAGGCTACCAATAAATAAATATCGAAAGAAAAATAAAATAAATCTGTACTTGGTCATCATATTACAAAGCATAAAAGACTTATTTATTGTTTATTACAGTAATACTTGGATGGTTATGTCATCATGTAAGTCTTGGTCGGTTCTTATTTCATGCAAATCATTTAACCTTAAGACAATACCAACAATGACCTTTGGAATGAGCCCTGTAGTAATGGATGATTGTTAGTTTTATATGCGCGCAAGCGGTCATGTTTGTTTGAGTTAAAACTACAAGATAAGATTTGTATTTTGTCCCAGAATAATGTACGCTAATTAAATTTGATTCCTTTTTACCATAACATTGAATAACAATTGTCAAATAGTAGTTCTACTAGATAATTATGGCGTATCCAGTGCATTCCAGTAAGCCTACGACTTCTAGATTTAAAAAATACATGCAGTGTCTTCAATTCATTTTGACTCTATTTTTTAGGGACCCAGCCCAAAACCACAGAGTCTGGCGCTGTCAAAATATAGAGCATGGTCTATGTCTTCTACTGCCAGATCTGTAGTTCGCACCAACACACGGACTACCTTTGTAAAAAATTTAGTTGCCCTTAGCCAATAAAGCCCATTTTAGTGGTAAATATATTGTTACATGTGTATGGTTGTAGTTGGGGAAAACTGCAAATCAAGTGATAAAACAGTACTAACTTACAAAGAGGTTTCACATGTTTACTGGGTAATAAATGGTTTCTTTGTCATTTAACATTTTAGGTCTTCTGCTTAGCACCGACTCGTACAAAAACAAAGCTACTGCAACTCAGGGGAAGTAACTCCATGACAACTGTCACCTTGACATCAAACTGCCAAGACAAAAACAACATGGCCTCAATTGACATTGGCATAGTTGAGGGAGGAGGGATGCTCTCTCCCCCCCCCACCCCCACCCCAATCGCTGCTCTCTTTTCTCCCACAACCGTTTATATTTGCTTGTCACATCATACCTTGAGAAAGACAGTGTGGGTGCCCTACTGTGCCCTACTATGAATTTCACTATAACATCAACTCTCTCAATTAATGGGGGAGATGTGTGTATGGGGAGGGGGGGGGGGAGGACATGTGACCTGTTTAGTTAGCCCCGAGACTCATTAATTGCATCCTAACAGGTGATGACTGATAGTGATAGCATAAACAGACATGTTTGTTAAAGGCATAGACATGTTTGTACTTCACATCAGACCAATACATGTGTGTGTGTAAATGATGGGAAGTGCATGAGACCTGGTTTTGATACTGAACACTAATATTGTTCATTATATTCATATATATGCATGGGGGGAGGGGGGCAGGTCGTAGTCCAGATGTAATATATATATCTACAATGACATATATACATTATATATTGTTAAACAATAATATATTGTTCTATTGACTGGTGGACTAATAGAATTTCAGGCAGGCTAGTCAATTTTAGTTGGTTTTGGTCCGGTGGGTAAGGGAAATATTAGCTATTTCTGCACCCCTGTAATATAGATTAATGTATGTGATTCAGATACCAGAATGCATGGGACTTGATAATGTTGACTGTATTAATGTATGTGATTCAGATACCAGTATGTATGGGACTTGATAATGTTGATTATATTATAATGTATATCATTCAGATACCAGTATGTATGGGACTTGATAATATTGATTATAGTATAATGTATACATGTATCAATCAGATACTAGAATGTATGGGACTTGATAATGTTGATTATAGTATAATGTATACATGTATCAATCAGATACTAGAATGTATGGGACTTGATAATGTTGATTATAGTATAATGTATACATGTATCAATCAGATACTAGAATGTATGGGACTTGATAATTCATTCATTCATTTCAACTTAGTTTCGTGCTTATATTCAATTAAAGTTCAAGCATGCTGTCCTGGGCACACACCTCAGCTTTCTGGGCTGTCTGCCTGACAATGGGTTAATTGTTAGTTTGTTAGTGGTTAGTGAGAGAGAAGAGGATGTAGTGGCCTTACACCTACCCACTGAGTCATTAAAACTCGCTCTGGGTTGGAGCTGGTACCAGGCTGCGAACCCTGTACCTACTAGCCTGTAGTCCGATGGCTTAACCACTACGCCACCGAGGTCAGTTGGACTTGATAATGTTGATTTTATTAATGTATGTGATTCAGATACCAGTATGAATGGGACTTGATAATGTTGATTTTATTAATGTATGTGATTCACATACCAGTATGTATGGGACTTGATAATGTTGATTTTATTAATGTATGTGATTCACATACCAGGATGTATGGGACTTGATAATGTTGATTGTATTAATGTATGTGATTCACAAAACAGTATGTATGGGACTTGATAATGTTGATTTTATTAATGTATGTGATTCACATACCAGTATGTATGGGACTTGATAATGTTGATTTTATTAATGTATGTGATTCACATACCAGTATGTATGGGACTTGATAATGTTGATTTTTATTAATGTATGTGATTCACATACCAGTATGCATGGGACTTGATAATGTTGATTGTATTAATGTATGTGATTCACATACCAGTATGTATGGGACTTGATAATGTTCACTATATTAATCAGGCATAGATTTTTTTGATTTTTTAAATTTATTTTTTTAGGATTCTGCCAAAATCTTAATATGATGTAATATACATATTCTGAGATTCCATCAAATACTGTTACATTTCAAACTCTAAATATGGGAATTGTGGAAGCATGAAATCATGCTAAATTTGCATAATATATGAGATTCCGTCACTGGTGTGTACATGTCTGTCTATCAGCTAATGTTGCATACATGTACACAGATATAATAAATGCATTGAAGGATGCCCCTTGGCACTGCGTAAATCAGACGGTTGATTGGTAGCGAAATAAATAAATCATCAAAGTCATCCATGCGTGACGGTACGACTCGAGGCAAGAGTGATTAACAGCAAATTGGTCACTGGTGACTCACAACAACAGTACACCTGTGAGCAAAACATCCGTGAAACCATCACTTCACAAACATTACTTAACAACCGGTGACTCACAACAACAGTATACCTGTGAGCAAAACATCCGTGAAAATATCACTTCACAAACATCATTTAATTAACAACCAGTGACTCACAAAAACAGTACACCTGTGAGCAAAACATCTGTGAAACCATCACTTCACAAACATTACTTAACAACCGGTGACTCACAACAACAGTATACCTGTGAGCAAAACATCCGTGAAAATATCACTTCACAAACATCATTTAATTAACAACCAGTGACTCACAAAAACAGTACACCTGTGAGCAAAACATCCGTGAAAATATCACTTCACAAACATCACTTAACAACCAGTGACTCACAACAACAGTATACCTGTGAGCAAAACATCCGTGAAAATATCACTTCACAAACATTACTTAACAACCGGTGACTCACAAAAACAGTATACCTGTGAGCAAAACATCCGTGAAAATATCACTTCACAAACATTACTTAACATAACATAACAAGTAACAATTGAAAAACAGAACTTCACAGATATATAACATAAGAAACATTGCCTAATACCACAGAAAAATAGCACTAAGAAAGCATAACTTCACAAACACTGCTTAACTCAGTGCTATAAAACAAATCACAAACAGTACTGTTGTGTTATTAAATATGACTTATCACGATTAGTAGTTAACTCATTGGTTGAGGTGCTATAAAATACTCAAAACACACATCTCTAGCAGCTCATTTCATGGGCTACACCATATTCTGTTGTACTTACCAAATTTAGAGATATTTTATCTTCTGTCAGACCTGGAGTCATCAGTAAACAAGTAGATATGTCTGCAGAGAGAAGAAAACAATAATACAGACATTTAACAAAAACTGAGAAACGGTCATATTATTACACAAGATAACAAGAAAACAATAATACAGACATTTAACCAAAACTGAGAAACGGTCATATTATTACACAAGATAACAAGAAAACAATAATACAGACATTTAACAAAAACTGAGAAATGTTCATATTATTACACAAGATAACAAGAAAACAATAATACAGACATTTAACAAAAACTGAGAAACGGTCATATTATTACACAAGATAATAAGAAAACAAAATACAGACATTTAACAAAAACTGAGAAACGGTCATATTATTACACAAGATGACAAGAAAACAATAATACAGATATTTAACAAAAACTGAGAAATGGTCATATTATTACACAAGATAACAAAAAAACAATCATTATTTACAGACACCCCAGCACATTGTTTAATCTGCAACTGTTGGCTGGCTCTGCAATTGTCAAACTGGATTTGTGCTATAAGAGACGAAACCCACTGCTGCCCTGTAAGTTATAATTCCATTATCTGTACTTTAACAAGATGGCAAATATTAACAGCTGACTAGCAATGAAGATGAACAGTTTAAAATGGAAACCTTTCGATCCTGTTCCCTGTCGTCATGGAGACTACACAAATGTAAATCCTTGTCAGAGTTTGTTTCTGTTTGTTTACGAACTCTAAAATCTTGGAAATTAATGGATAATTTTTTTTATAATTTTTAGACAGCTTATAGTAAGAGAACTGCTTTTTAAAATTTGTCGAAGTAATTAAATGAACTGTAGTATCCAATTTCAAACCTTTATCTATTTTCTTTTTATTACGTATACCCTCCAAGTATTTTCTGCCAGAAAGCCTGCTGTTACAGACGCACCTGTACGAGACATTAATGGTGTCAAACTGTGTTTTGCAGGGTACTAATGGCAAGCCATAAGGCTGCAATTTGCACGAGCGAGAATATCAATAACTGTATTAAACACTGTACTATTGAAGTTGCAGTATTTCGGTCACACGGAAGTAAGAAAGAAACTCAATGCCTGGCACCTCAAAGCCATTACCATGCAGGGCTTTATTAGAACATCTACCATTGGGAAGCAGTAGAAACATGCAGCGATTCATTTCTATGTCTAACAGAAGCAAGGTGGGGGCATTTATAGCCAGTACATCCATACCGAGTACATCCTAGCCAGTACAATACAAGACATATGACATGTACACTCAGTTAGCTATTAGAACTGGGTGTCCACTCAGTGTGTGTGTTATGTCTTCTCAACTCTTCAATTCTTAATTTCATCAGAGCAGAAAAACATTTATGAGTTATCATTAATGCTTCTTTGCATGTTTTTTATTTCTTTTGTTTTGATCCATCCATCCATCCACCCACATCCCCCACCCACCCACCCACCCACCCACCCACCCACCCCATCCCCCATCCATCCATCCATCCATCCATCCATCCATCCATCCATCCATCTACCCTCACCCATACATCCACCCACTCATCCATCCTTCCACCCACCCGCCCACCCATCCACCCACCCACCCACCCATCCACCCATCCATCCATCTACCCTCACCCATACATCCACCCACTCATCCATCCTTCCACCCAGTGTGTCTATCCATCCATCCAAACCCTCCCATCCATGGTGTCATTATGGCCAGAAGGTCGGGCGACAAGGCAACCTTCAACAAGTGTCTCACTATAACATGACTGCACACACATTGTGTAGTAACACAACTTTCAGGAATCTCGTCAGACTTTTGTTTAATTTTCAGTGCATTGAAGCATAAGATTTGGGCCTGGCAGCAATTGCTACATGGCCTACGTTAATCTGAGCTCTGGCAAGGCTTATGGTATGTACTGTCCTGTCTGTGGGAAAGTGACACAAAAGCTCCTTTGCTGCTAATGGAAAAATGTAGCAGGTTTCCTCTAAGACTATGGGTCAAAAATTACCAAATGTAATAGCTGATAAATCACTGTGCTCTAGTGGTGTCATTAAACAAAACAAAAACTTCAAACTTTAAACTCAGCCACAACCTTATCTAACAGTCACCACTGATACAGTGAATATCTAGCCACATGCACTTCAGCCACAACCTCATCTAACAGTCACCACTGATACAGTCAATATCTAGCCACATGCACTTCAGCCACAAACAGAGCTAACAGTCACCACTGATACAGTGAATATCTAGCCACATGCACTTCAGCCACAACCTCATCTAACAGTCACCACTGATACAGTCAATATCTAGCCACATGCACTTCAGCCACAACCTCATCTAACAGTCACCACTGATACAGTGAATATCTAGCCACATGCACTTCAGCCACAACCTCATCTAACAGTCACCACTGATACAGTGAATATCTAGCCACATGCACTTCAGCCACCTCCCCTCTTCTAACAGTCACCACTGATACAGTGAATATCTAGCCACATGCACTTCAGCCACAACCTCATCTAACAGTCACCACTGATACAGTCAATACCTAGCCACATGCACTTCAGTGACAACCTTATCTAACAGTCACCAATGATACAGTCAATATCTAGCCACATGCACTTCAGCCACAAACAGAGCTAACAGTCACCACTGATACAGTCAATATCTAGCCACATGCACTTCAGCCACAACATCATCTAACAGTCACCACTGATACAGTGAATATCTAACCACATGCACTTCAGCCACCTCTTCTAACAGTCACCACTGATACAGTGAATATCTAGCCACATGCACTTCAGCCACCTCTTCTAACAGTCACCACTGATACAGTGAATATCTAGCCACATGCACTTCAGCCACAACCTCATCTAACAGTCACCACTGATACAGTGAATATCTAGCCACATGCACTTCAGCCACCTCTTCTAACAGTCACCACTGATACAGTGAATATCTAGCCACATGCACTTCAGCCACAACCTCATCTAACAGTCACCACTGATACAGTGAATATCTAGCCACATGCACTTCAGCCACAAACAGAGCTGACAGTCACCACTGATACAGTGACTATCTAGTCACATGCACTTCAGCCACAACCTCATCTAACAGTCACCACTGATACAGTGAATATCTAGCAACATGCACTTCAGCCACCTCTTCTAACAGTCACCACTGATACAGTGAATATCTAGCCACATGCACTTCAGCCACCTCTTCTAACAGCCACCACTGATACAGTGAATATCTAGTCACATGCACTTCAGCCACAACCTTATCTAACAGTCACCACTGATACAGTGAATATCTAGCCACATGCACTTCAGTGACAACCTTATCTAACAGTCACCAATGATACAGTCAATATCTAGCCACATGCACTTCAGCCACCTCTTCTAACAGTCACCACTGATACAGTGAATACCTAGCCACATGCACTTCAGTGACAACCTTATCTAACAGTCACCAATGATACAGTCAATATCTAGCCACATGCACTTCAGCCACAAACAGAGCTAACAGTCACCACTGATACAGTCAATATCTAGCCACATGCACTTCAGCCACAGAGCTAACAGCTGACAGTGAAGGACCCACTCGAGTTGTCCAGTGTCAAATTAAGGGTCTTCAGTCCAATCATTGATCAGTCCTTTTAGAAACTCCTTGAAAATAATTTGTGTTCAAGTGTCATTGAAAGCTGATCTAGCAATCCATTCAATATATTTTTCTCATGTCCGTGTGGCACAAGATAAAAACACTGACACCTACTGGTGAGATTCCACACCGTGTTAAAGCTGCAAATTCTACTCACAGGTCAGCTCTAGTGGATAAGGTACATGAATAGAGTGTTACAAAGAATATGGCATAGTGCATTAAATTAATGTGGCAAATACTGACAGGCCTGCTACATGGGTATGGTATGAGTATCAAATTAAAGCGGCAACATGTCTTATTAGCTCAAGCACCTGGCCTTGAATATTCCACATTACATGTACATGTAGCGCTGAAAATGACAGGCAATTTGATTGGTTAGTTATAAACTGACAATTAAAAATATTCAGATATATAACAAGCGTGTGTACAATACCAATCAACAAGTGATGTATACCAAAGTTCAATTCAAAGTAACAAGTCACTGACAAATAACGAGAACCACTCCATTTAAGGTCAGCACATGGTACGAAGAAAACTCATTTAGAACCAGTGTACAATAAAAAATAACAATTCCTTTACAGCCAGTATACAATACAAAACAACTCCTTTACATCCAGTATACAATACAAACAACTCATTTACAGCCGGTATACAATACAAAACAACTCCTTTACATCCAGTATACAATACAAACAACTCATTTACAGCCGGTATACAATACAAAACAACTCCTTTACATCCAGTATACAATACAAACAACTCATTTACAGCCGGTATACAATACAAAACAACTCCTTTACATCCAGTATACAATACAAACAACTCATTTACAGCCGGTATACAATACAAAATAACTCCTTTACATCCAGTATACAATACAAACAACTCATTTACAGCCGGTATACAATACAAAACAACTCATTTACATCCATTTATCCTGCAATCGCAGTTTCTACTCACAGACTATGATGACGGATAAAGCAAAGTCATATTCTGCTACTAGCAGGTTATCACTTTTGACGTCACTCATGTAACATCACACGCATAGCTACAGTACAAAATCACTCATATAACATCAAATGCATAGCTACAGTACAAAATCACTCATATAACATCAAATGCATAGCTACATTACAAAATCACTCATATAACATCACATGCATAGCTACATTACAAAATCACTCATATAACATCAAATGCATAGCTACATTACAAAATCACTCATATAACATCAAATGCATAGCTACATTACAAAATCACTCATATAACATCACATGCATAGCTACATTACAAAATCACTCATATAACATCACATGCATAGCTACATTACAAAATCACAGCTACATTACAAAATCACTCATGTGACATCACACGCATAGCTACATTACAAAATCACTCATATAACATCACATGCATAGCTACATTACAAAATCACTCATGTAACATCACATGCATAGCTACATTACAAAATAACTCATATAACATCACACGCATAGCTACATTACAAAATAACTCATATAACATCACACGCATAGCTACATTACAAAATAACTCATATAACATCACACGCATAGCTACATTACAAAATAACTCATATAACATTACACGCATAGCTACATTACAAAATCACTCATTTGACCTCTAGGTCATTGTACAATATGGCTGAAATAACAGAAATAATAGCTTTTCCCCTTAATTTTTATGGTCTGCAGGATAAAGATAATAACTAGTTAATGACGTCGGATATCTGCTTTATCCTCTTCAGGCCAGCAGAGACTCGCAGAATTTCCCATTCTTACCTTCACAGGATAAAGTGGATATCAGATGTCATTAACTAGCTATTCTCCATGTAACACAACAATTAGACCAAGTGCAGGATTTCTTAACTGTGCCAATGTTTGAAGTGTTTTTGCCTGAGGTAAGCTGCTCACCTACAGTATTTGTGAATCGCCCACAGTAATTTTAAATGAGTAACTTTTGCAACAAATAAACACAAATGAATGATTGGTTTTATGTATGTCATCATATTTTGTGGCAAGACTTCCTTATCTCTCCTCCCTAAAGCACATGCTTTTGTTTTAAATGTTAAGTTCTATCTGGCCTCAGACCACAATTAATTTCGCTATATGTTTCTATATAGCCTTAGTGGCTGTAACATTTTTATTAATATCAGCAGGCCCGTGAAGTTTTGTATGTACCTTTGCCTGCACGGGGGACACATACCCTGAAAAGGACAACCCCTGTTGTCCAGCTCTTTCTCCCAGCATATTGGTTTAAACAGACACACCCTCTAAACCAGGCCGGAGTACACCCATTTTACACAAAAAGCACTACTTTTGCATGGGCCGGAATTACCACAAACAATTCTTCAATGTCAACAAGTTACACATGTTTACAAACTACATGCTATCCCCTGTCACTTCAGTCAAACAGTTGCCACTTCATAGCTGTCTGCCATGAAATAATGACAGTCAAACAGCAGACTACTTGCGTGGTCAAATTTCCAGATTTTGGACAACCAAATGGGAAGATAACTGTAATCTGAGGCCATCTCTGTGAATACATAAGAACCAATGGTTTCTGATGTAACTATATTTATAAATTGAACTTGATCATTTCTGACGTTTGTGCACATATGAACCATAGGACCACTTTACACACTGTATGAATATCTGTTAATACACAACTCAAAGAACTGCTTTACACAATGTATGAATATCCGTTAATACACAACTCAAAGAACTGCTTTACACACTGTATGAATATCCGTTAATACACAACTCAAAGAACTGCTTTACACACTGTATGAATATCCGTTAATACACAACTCAAAGAACTGCTTTACACAATGTATGAATATCCGTTAATACAGAACTCAAAGAACTGCTTTACACGCTGTATGAATATCCGTTAATACACAACTCAAAGAACTGCTTTACACGCTGTATGAATATCCGTTAATACACAACTCAAAGAACTGCTTTACACGCTGTATGAATATCCGTTAATACACAACTCAAAGAACTGCTTTACACGCTGTATGAATATCCGTTAATACACAACTCAAAGAACTGCTTTACACGCTGTATGAATATCCGTTAATACACAACTCAAAGAACTGCTTTACACGCTGTATGAATATCCGTTAATACACAACTCAAAGAACTGCTTTACACAATGTATGAATATCCGTTAATACACAACTCAAAGAACTGCTTTACACAATGTATGAATATCCGTTAATACACAACTCAAAGAACTGCTTTACACGCTGTATGAATATCCGTTAATACACAACTCAAAGAACTGCTTTACACGCTGTATGAATATCCGTTAATACACAACTCAAAGAACTGCTTTACACGCTGTATGAATATCCGTTAATACACAACTCAAAGAACTGCTTTACACAATGTATGAATATCCGTTAATACACAACTCAAAGAACTGCTTTACACAATGTATGAATATCCGTTAATACACAACTCAAAGAACTGCTTTACACGCTGTATGAATATCCGTTAATACACAACTCAAAGAACTGCTTTACACGCTGTATGAATATCCGTTAATACACAACTCATAAGTGCGTAAAGTGGTACTGTGGTTCTTACTTGTGTGAAGTCAACATTTATCTTGTTCAATGTTTATAACTCCAAGTGAATAATAATTTCATTACTGTAAAATACTGTGAAATGAAGACTAACCACTTTCTATCAAAAATAATACCTGGAATATAGGGGAATCCCCATGCTATCGTTGAGTTGTTTCCACCAGTAGCCAAATGAGGGGGTTATATCTAGCACTTTCTTTCAAATATTAAAGGGACATACCCTACTTTTTAAACATTATAAGGCATATATTTTACTATTAGAGCTCTTTCTGATAACTGAAATCATACTTTACTTAGATTTTATTCTTTAGATTATCCATTTCCATACATTCCAAGTGTGTTTTGTCATCCTGCTGTTTTTAATATCACAAAATGCATTTCTCATATTTTTAAAAATGCACATACATCCGAGAAGTAGCGGTTATGGAGTAGAGTTTTCGTCTGTTTTTAAAGGGTATTTCACCATTTCAAAGTTACAAACTCATGTTTCACTCAATTGTAATTTTATCCAAAAATGTTACAGGTTTGTAAACTAACAAAACTTAGTGTTTATTTTCACGTGTTGAAACTAGGGTATGTCTCTTTAATACATACAATTTTAAACAATAAATAGCATTTACTGATTCAGCATTAACAACTAACATAAACAGGTATTTTGTTGATTTAAAGTAAAGAAGAAAGCTGAAATGATCTATTTTGTTTTCTAAGCATTGCTGAAAGTAGTTCAAAATTGGGATTCATTTAGTTATGGACTTCGGTTTCATAAATCACATGACATTATTTGGACCAATCCAAACATTTATAACAAAAGAGTATTTACAGATTAGAATTATTCTCAAGGGAACAAAACTAGTTTTTTTGTGTGACACAAACGATGTGATGCAGATTTACAAAATGTATTTGGCCAACACTTCTGCTGATGTATAATGTATATTTGTATATACATGCCAAGCATATACATTTTGTCTTTGTCAAAAGTGAAAGGCTAACTGACAAACTGAGGCTGATTTCCCATGATTACAGTCAACATGGACGTAATCATGAATTCAGTAACTAAAGTGGAATTCCTCATTCCTCTTGTTGTTTTTTCTAATGTACAAAAGGTTAATTTGTGGAGGAAAATGTTTTCTAAAAAGGTTATTGTATTTTGATGTGTATTATTTTTACAAAACGAAGAAGTGTTTCTGTATGCTGACACTGGTGTTGTGTACTATAACATTACCCGTCAACTGATGGCAATAATTTCTATTGTACATGGGTCGCGATTTAGCTCAGTGGTGTTGTGTACTATAACATTACCCGTCAATTGATGGCAATAATTTCTATTGTACATGGGTCGCGATTTAGCTCAGTGGTGTTGTGTACTATAACATTACACGTCAACTGATGGCAATAATTTCTATTGTACATGGGTCGCGATTTAGCTCAGTGGTGTTGTGTACTATAACATTACACGTCAACTGATGGCAATAATTTCTATTGTACATGGGTCGCGATTTAGCTCAGTGGTGTTGTGTACTATAACATTACACGTCAACTGATGGCAATAATTTCTATTGTACATGGGTCGCGATTTAGCTCAGTGGTGTTGTGTACTATAACATTACACGTCAACTGATGGCAATAATTTCTATTGTACATGGGTCGCGATTTAGCTCAGTGGTGTTGTGTACTATAACATTACCCGTCAACTGATGGCAATAATTTCTATTGTACATGGGTCGCGATTTAGCTCAGTGGTGTTGTGTACTATAACATTACCCGTCAACTGATGGCAATAATTTCTATTGTACATGGGTCACGATTTAGCTCAGTGGTGTTGTGTACTATAACATTACCCGTCAACTGATGGCAATAATTTCTATTGTACATGGGTCGCGATTTAGCTCAGTGGTGTTGAGTGCTCGCTTGAGGTGCTTGTGTCTCAGGATCGAACCACCTCGGTGCACCACAACTGGTCAAAGGCCGTGGTATGTGCTTTCCTGTCTGTGGGAAAGTGCATGTAAAAAATCCCTTGCTGCATTAAAAAAATGTAGCACATTTCCTCTGATGACAACATGTCAGAATTACCAAATGTTTAACATCCAATAGCCGATGATTAATAAATCAATGTGCTCTAGTGGTGTTGTTAATCAAAACAAACAAACTTCTATCTTACAATACTCATTTTTAAAATGTATCTAACTTGTTTTCACTCATTAGATACATTTGAAACAAGTCGTAAGATAAACTGAAATCATACTTTACTTAGATTTTATTCTTTAGATTATCCATTTCCATACATTCCAAGTGTGTTTTGTCATCCTGCTGTTTTTAATATCACAAAATGCATTTCTCATATTTTTAAAAATGCACATACATCCGAGAAGTAGCGGTTATGGAGTAGAGTTTTCGTCTGTTTTTAAAGGGTATTTCACCATTTCAAAGTTACAAACTCATGTTTCACTCAATTGTAATTTTATCCAAAAATGTTACAGGTTTGTAAACTAACAAAACTTAGTGTTTATTTTCACGTGTTGAAACTAGGGTATGTCTCTTTAATACATACAATTTTAAACAATAAATAGCATTTACTGATTCAGCATTAACAACTAACATAAACAGGTATTTTGTTGATTTAAAGTAAAGAAGAAAGCTGAAATGATCTATTTTGTTTTCTAAGCATTGCTGAAAGTAGTTCAAAATTGGGATTCATTTAGTTATGGACTTCGGTTTCATAAATCACATGACATTATTTGGACCAATCCAAACATTTATAACAAAAGAGTATTTACAGATTAGAATTATTCTCAAGGGAACAAAACTAGTTTTTTTGTGTGACACAAACGATGTGATGCAGATTTACAAAATGTATTTGGCCAACACTTCTGCTGATGTATAATGTATATTTGTATATACATGCCAAGCATATACATTTTGTCTTTGTCAAAAGTGAAAGGCTAACTGACAAACTGAGGCTGATTTCCCATGATTACAGTCAACATGGACGTAATCATGAATTCAGTAACTAAAGTGGAATTCCTCATTCCTCTTGTTGTTTTTTCTAATGTACAAAAGGTTAATTTGTGGAGGAAAATGTTTTCTAAAAAGGTTATTGTATTTTGATGTGTATTATTTTTACAAAACGAAGAAGTGTTTCTGTATGCTGACACTGGTGTTGTGTACTATAACATTACCCGTCAACTGATGGCAATAATTTCTACTGTACATGGGTCGCGATTTAGCTCAGTGGTGTTGTGTACTATAACATTACCCGTCAATTGATGGCAATAATTTCTATTGTACATGGGTCGCGATTTAGCTCAGTGGTGTTGTGTACTATAACATTACAGGTCAACTGATGGCAATAATTTCTATTGTACATGGGTCGCGATTTAGCTCAGTGGTGTTGTGTACTATAACATTACACGTCAACTGATGGCAATAATTTCTATTGTACATGGGTCGCGATTTAGCTCAGTGGTGTTGTGTACTATAACATTACCGTCAACTGATGGCAATAATTTCTATTGTACATGGGTCGCGATTTAGCTCAGTGGTGTTGTGTACTATAACATTACCCGTCAACTGATGGCAATAATTTCTATTGTACATGGGTCGCGATTTAGCTCAGTGGTGTTGTGTACTATAACATTACACGTCAACTGATGGCAATAATTTCTATTGTACATGGGTCGCGATTTAGCTCAGTGGTGTTGTGTACTATAACATTACCCGTCAACTGATGGCAATAATTTCTATTGTACATGGGTCGCGATTTAGCTCAGTGGTGTTGTATACTATAACATTACACGTCAACTGATGGCAATAATTTCTATTGTACATGGGTCGCGATTTAGCTCAGTGGTGTTGTATACTATAACATTACACGTCAACTGATGGCAATAATTTCTATTGTACATGGGTCGCGATTTAGCTCAGTGGTGTTGTATACTATAACATTACACGTCAACTGATGGCAATAATTTCTATTGTACATGGGTCGCGATTTAGCTCAGTGGTGTTGTATACTATAACATTACCCGTCAACTGATGGCAATAATTTCTATTGTACATGAGTCGCGATTTAGCTCAGTGGTGTTGAGTGCTCGCTTGAGGTGCTTGTGTCTCAGGATCGAACCACCTCGGTGCATCACAACTGGTCAAAGGCCGTGGTATGTGCTTTCCTGTCTGTGGGAAAGTGCATGTAAAAAATCCCTTGCTGCATTAAAAAAATGTAGCACATTTCCTCTGATGACAACATGTCAGAATTACCAAATGTTTAACATCCAATAGCCGATGATTAATAAATCAATGTGCTCTAGTGGTGTTGTTAATCAAAACAAACAAACTTCTATCTTACAATACTCATTTTTAAAATGTATCTAACTTGTTTTCACTCATTAGATACATTTGAAACAAGTCGTAAGATAAATGGGATCAAATGGCCACTCATGTAGTATCCTCTATGTGCAAGTCGACAGGAAACCAACTGGTATGTGTCATCAATAAATTCACTTTATTAATAACAAGTTTTAAAACAAAATTAACAAATATTTTTGGATATCATTTCATTCTGCCATGATTTCTATGTGTGTGTTATAGATTAGCGACACACAACTGTAACACCCACTGCTTGGATTCAATATCAACCAGGAGAACAGTTGACACACAACTGAACACCCACTGCTTGGATTCAATATCAACCAGGAGAACAGTTGACACACAACTGAACACCCACTGCTTGGATTCAATATCAACCAGGAGAACAGTTGACACACAACTGAACACCCACTGCTTGGATTCAATATCAACCAGGAGAACAGTTGACACACAACTGAATACCCACTGCTTGGATTCAATATCAACCAGGAGAACAGTTGACACACAACTGAACACCCACTGCTTGGATTCAATATCAACCAGGAGAACAGTTGACACACAACTGAACACCCACTGCTTGGATTCAATATCAACCAGGAGAACAGTTGACACACAACTGAACACCCACTGCTTGGATTTAATATCAACCAGGAGAACAGTTGACACACAACTGAATACCCACTGCTTGGATTCAATATCAACCAGTTCTGACCAGAAACATTTATCAATCAAATGTCCATTCCACTTGCCATTTCAGTTTTCTACTTTATGTGGCCATCAACTGTTGCTTTGTTTAGATGAAATGACTATAGGTAATGGATATAGTAATTCCACCACACTGGAGCTGGGGAATAATCCCGCACTTTAATTATTTGTTGGATTAGCAGAGTAAACAAAGACTGGTAACAGAATTGTGCGCAAACAGAATGTGACGAGCAGTTTCAAAGGCCGAGAGTGTCGAAAGTGTGTTAAACCTGTCGACGGGGGAAATGGTGGCCAGGTTAGTAATGAGGCAATGACCTTACCTGCTTTGAGATAAATACTACCTAAAATTACCTGACCTTATCATGACCCCGCATACTGCCCGCCAACCCACGCAGCTTACTACAGCAGAAACAAGTAAGACGGGTTTCACTAATATGTCATATTGAGAAGCATGGCCGATTATCATTGCTTAAGTCGCAAACGGAGTAATGGGCTCCGAGAAGAAGGATCCATGTGGCACTGACCAGTGGTCAAGAACGTGGCCGTAATTGAAAGAAAATACACAAGTGGCCATCATCACAATACGAGCATCGTTGGTCACAATCGGGACAGCTGTATTAACCTACTTGTGGTGGTGGTGACAGAGGACTAATTAAAGCAACAATTAGAGGAAGGGAATGTGCTATTGACAGACGGCAAAACACAACTCAGTTCAACAGAGCATGATGGACAGACTTCCGATGATGTCTTTCTTCACATCATTCTATAGAAGGGTACTGTGTCAATGCACTCGCTCTGTATCCCGGCTTTTCTCAACTTGAAGATGTTTGACAACCAAATTAAATTATCAGCATTCACACTCGGACATTGTCAACTGTACAGGCTTTCAATAAATGTCAACTAAGTAAATACACATAACAAAACTCATCTTCAAGTATATTACCAATTTTAAACACGGAAAGAACATACTTTGTCCTGTATAGACAATGGATGATATAAACAGGTTGGAATGTTAGTTTATTTGTATACGGAACATGCTTTATGTTTTACATTAAAAAAAGAGAGAACAAAACCCAGGTTGAAATATATTGATTTACGGTTGAACTCCTCAAAACCAGACCCTTTGTAAACCAGAATTCCTTCAAAACCAGACATTTTTGATGATTCCTTTTCAAACAACAAAACAGAACATGTGTGGCTGAATTTATGAAGCCTGTTTATCTTAACCGCCGGTGTTTAAGCATTGTAAACATATCTCGTTAATAGTTATATGCATATAAAACGAAAACAGGCTTTGTAATAAAGCAGAATATCCGCAAAACCAGACATTTTTCATGATTCCTTATTAAACAATTAATACAGAACATAACCTCTCTAAACCACATACTACTCAAAACCAGACATTTTTCATGATTCCTTTTTAAACAATTAATACAGAACATAACCTCTCTAAACCACATACCACTTTAAAACGGACATTTTTCATGATTCCTTTTTAAACAATTAATACAGAACATAACCTCTCTAAACCACATACCACTCAAAACCGGACATTTTTCATGATTCCTTTTTAAACAATTAATACAGAACATAACCTCTCTAAACCACATACCACTAAACCGGACATTTTTCATGATTCCTTATTAAACAATTAATACAGAACATAACCTCTCTAAACCACATACCACTCAAAACCGGACATTTTTCATGATTCCTTTTTAAACAATTAATACAGAACATAACCTCTCTAAACCACATACCACTAAACCGGACATTTTTCATGATTCCTTATTAAACAATTAATACAGAACATAACCTCTCTAAACCACATACCACTATAAAACTGGACATTTTTCATGATTCCTTTTTAAACAATTAATACAGAACATAACCTCTCTAAACCACATACCACTCACAACCGGACATTTTTCATGATTCCTTTTTAAACAATTAATACAGAACATAACCTCTCTAAACCACATACCACTAAACCGGACATTTTTCATGATTCCTTATTAAACAATTAATACAGAACATAACCTCTCTAAACCACATACCACTCAAAACCGGACATTTTTTATGATTCCTTTTTAAACAATTAATACAGAACATAACCTCTCTAAACCACATACCACTAAACCGGACATTTTTCATGATTCCTTTTTAAACAATTAATACAGAACATAACCTCTCTAAACCACATACCACTAAACCGGACATTTTTCATGATTCCTTTTTAAACAATTAATACAGAACATAACCTCTCTAAACCACATACCACTCAAAACCAGAAATTTTTCATGATTCCTTTTTAAACAATTAATATAGAACATAACCTTTCTAAACCACATACCACTTAAAACCGGACTTTACAGTGATGACTAATTTTTTCAACAAAAACATTGAGTAAAATATTGAGAACAATGGTAAGCATGTAAAACTTTCTGAATGCCATGGTAAATAGAACTTGACAAAATAACGCTTCCTCAAAAGTAATTCATGAACAATACTGGTCGAACACTAACATAAACTACGTATGTTTATGTTGGTAAATTCAACTGATGCAGGAATTCTAAGTAAAGTAGCTCCTAATTACAAAATAATTATTGTAATCAAAGAACCTGGATATTTCATGTGTCCTTTATATGGAGTGATTATTAATATTATTTCTAAAGGTTGAAAAGAATTATCACTAGCTGACATTTGTAAATATTACTTCAACATTGACATTACATGTATATGTTGGCAATGGTCAGCACAACAACATTAATCTAGCTTTGATCGGATGGTGGATATTCTGATCCTACACGTACAGGTCTATATGGTCTACATAGTTTCATTGTGTTCAAACCTATCCTGCACACCGTCAACACAAACTGAACTGTTCATTGGACCTTGGTTTATTGTTCATCTAATACTGTCAACACAAACTGAACTGTTCATTGGACCTTGGTTTATTGTTCATCTAATACCGTCAACACAAACTGAACTGTTCATTGGACCTTGGCTTATTGTTCATCTAATACCGTCAACACAAACTGAACTGTTCATTGGACCTTGGCTTATTGTTCATCTAATACCGTCAACACAAACTGAACTGTTCATTGGACCTTGGCTTATTGTTCATCTAATACCGTCAACACAAACTGAACTGTTCATTGGACCTTGGCTTATTGTTCATCTAATACACACATGTATACAGCCTGTATTCCATTAGGTACATATATATATATACACACTATGGACATGGACTTTATGCTGTATATAAGTTGCATATTGTGGTAGCTAGCTGGTTTTAGTGCTGTATTCCGAGAGTTGCTGTTTCTAGTGCCAAGGATCACATACCTCAGTATGACATTAAACATGAAACCGTACATGCATCTCTGCACATATCAAATCTTATTTTCCTACATCACAGAAAGAAAAAAACACAAATGTTTGTTTAATGACACCGTAGCACATTTTAAAAGCTTATGACTATTTTATGTTTAACAAAGAGTATTGCAACATTTGGCCGATACATTAAGAGAGGAAACCTGTTGCCACCATACAGGCTACTGATACTTAGAACATCAAAAGATCTTTTGTCTGCACACCAGACAAAGAGCATAGCATATCATATTGATCATATCCTTTAAATACTTTATACCTTTTAAAAAACAATAAAACAAATATAAGGGGGAGGGGGGGGGGGGGGGGGGGAACACCCAGAAAACAACAATAAAAAACCCAAACAACATCACAGATGTTTATACTGTAGCACAAACTAATATTTAAAACAATACATTTTAAAGAAGATAGTTTTGGAATTGGTTACAATTTGATCAATGATCATCTGTTAAACCAACCAATCAACTGACATTGTTGATAATATGATCAGAAGACTGTGAATGAAGAAGAATTTCAATCAGTAGGACCATGCACCTATTGTAGAGAAGGCCTAAGGGGAGAACAGTTTTCTACTAATTGAGGTATCTTAATTCTTTAAATAAAGTATTATTATTATTATTATTATTATTATTATTATTATTACTGTTGTTGTCGTATTCAAAGGGAAATTTCACCTTTAAAAATTACCAATGTTTGACATCCAATAGCCGATTATTACTGGCATAGAAAATATATATTTTGCTTTATATTTGCTTTATAATAGTGTAAAAGTGTGTGAAAATAAAAGTGTGGCCCCCTCCCCCTTTTTGGCACCTTTCTATGCCACTGATAAATCAATGTGCTCTTGTGGTGTCGTTAAAGAAAACAAACTTTTTAAGTTTAGAACATACGTCATTCTGTCCAGTCCATGTCAGTTTCAATCTCTATAGATCTGGCTAATTTGGGCACAACACGTTTTTCACTGTTCTCAGCTCAGCCAGATCCTTTGTAACACAACAATGTTATTAACAGCTGCTGAAGGATTATAGAAATTGATAAACACTTTGCAAGTGATTGAAATGCAATTAAAGCTCAACACTGAAGCGGTCTTCAAGTGAACTGTTTTCAGGTCAGCGTGTTTGTACACAACTCGGCCGTCTGTATCTTGGGCATACGTATTTTGGGCACAATGCTGTTGCTTTGACGTTGGTGAAATCCAACTCCCAGAAAAATGAAGGTGAGAAACTGATGATTGTTGTACTGAATCATTATATTGCACACACTCACTGGTAAGTTAAAACACAAGATCAATAAACCTACAATAATTAAAGAGATGGCCATGCCCTGAGTTTGCTGACACCACTAGAGTAGAGCACACTGATTTATTAATCATCGACTATTGGACGTCAAAAATTTAGTAATTTCGACATATAATCTTAGAAAGGAAACCCGCTACAGTTTTCCATCAGTAGAAAGGGATCTTTTATATGCACCTTCCCACAGACAGGATAGCACATACCAGTCGTGGTGCATTGGCTGGAACAAGAAATAGCCCAATGGGCCTACCGACGGGGCTCGATCTCAAATCGACCGTGCATCAAGTGAGCGCTTTATCACTGGGCTACATGCCACCCTTCAGAATAACAGGTGTCCCACTAAGTGTGAGACAAATGTCTGAGAAAGTCACTAGTCCTCACTAAGTGTGAGACAAATGTCTGAGAAAGTCACTAGTCCCCACTAAGTGTGAGACAAATGTCTGAGAAAGTCACTAGTCCCCACTAAGTGTGAGACAAATGTCTGAGAAAGTCACTAGTCCCCACTAAGTGTGAGACAAATGTCTGAGAAAGTCACTAGTCCTCACTAAGTGTGAGACAAATGTCTGAGAAAGTCACTAGTCCCCACTAAGTGTGAGACAAATGTCTGAGAAAGTCACTAGTCCTCACAGAAGCTTTGGTTAGTGCCCTGTGTATTATAGTAAATTAGAGTTGATCATTTCCACTAGCCCAGACCAAATATTCACTGGCTGGAACCAAGAGCTGGTGGATTTGTCAAACTCTGACTAGTTGAGCCTTTTCAGCTAACATTATTTATTACTGAAATATATATTTTCTTGTTTAGAATATCAGTTTCTCTGTATGAGTTTATTGGTCGTCCTAACAATTTCAAACATGAACAAATCAGCACTTGAACTTAATGATGGCACCGGCAGCAATTGCCGTCACTGCGATATGAATTTCCCTAGGTCAGGCACTTTATACTGATGGCACTGGATAAACATGATTGCCATTGGACGCTGCCATGGATAATGTTTGTTTTTATATTTGTTACAAAGGTTGCTGGTTTAAAATTACCATAGGCAGGCTCAAAATTGCCATCAGTAAGCCTTACGGTAAAATTATTTCAAAATTGCGAGCCCTGAATATGATACATTATGAAGTAAACTGAGTTTTAGCTACTACAAACATTAAGATGACCAGAAACATGTTGTGTACTCTGACACCGCCATTCTAAACGAGAAGTATATTTGAGATGTTCTTTTAGTCACTAAAAAGGTTCTATTAGTCGCAAACATCTTACCAATGAGATCTGTAACCATAAATGCATCTCCTCATAGTGTAGCATCGGTTACTAATTAATATATTATTAATCCAAAACAAACATGACTCATTTTAATAAACCTCGGTATCTTCCATTATCAATGTTAGAATTAAGAACAAACAAATTTCTCATCAAACTCAGGGTATTTTGATTACGACAAAACGGGTAAGAATTAATGGAAAGAAGCCTATAATGTACCTATACATGTAAGTGTTAACAATGAAAATCAATGTTTCTCTGGGGACTGGACAGTGCGAGTTTATCATGGACTGGAATACCAGCACACAGTTGATGATAAGAATGGACTGCAGTAAACACATTGCCAGAAAGCTTGGTGACATGATGTGCAAACATTCAGCATATTTGGAACACTTGTGTGGATTAATCTGAAGATAAATGATAACAAATCATTATACTGAAAGAAGAGTGACATTTACACCTTGGGCCTTTCCTAAAAACTGTCCTTATTTCATCTCCAGCATATGGATATTTCGATCTTTGCATGACAAAGTAAAAGAGAGAAAACCTGTTCCCACCAAATTGGCTACTCCAATTGATATAGCAGAAATGGATCTTTTATATGCAGTTTCCAATAGACAGAACAGCACATACCACAGTGTTTGTAGAACACAGCTGATTGGGTTTTTCTCATTCCAACCAGTGCACCACAACTGGACAAAGGCTGTGGTATGTGCTTTACTGTCTGTGGGAATGTGCATATAAAAGAAGGAAGGAAGGAAATGTTTTATTTAACGACGCACTCAACACATTTTATTTACAGTTATATGGCATCAGACATATGGTTAAGGACCACACAGATATTGAGAGAGGAAATCCGCTGTTGCCACTTCATGGGCTACTCTTTTCAATTAGCAGCAAGGGATCTTTTATATGCACCATCCCACAGACAGGGTAGTACATACCACAGCCTTTGATATACCAGTCATGGTGCACTGGCTGGAACGAGAAATAGCCCAATGGGTCCACCGATGGGGATCGATCCCAAACTGACCGAGCATCGAGTGGGCACTTTACCACTGTGCTACGTCCTGCCCCGTATATAAAAGATCCGTTGCTGCATTAGGAGAAATGTAGCAGGTTTCCTGTTGACTGTGAGTCATAACTACCACACTTGACATCCAATAGCTGACAATTAATTAATGTGCTCTAGTGGTGTTGTTAAACAAAACAAACTTCTTCTATTGACAGGAAAACAACCGCGTATCAAGGATGATCAATCTTGTGGCGAGCGCTCTACCACTGAGCTACATCCCGTACCTCATTACATCAACATAGCTATACAGGGCTCAAAACTGGCAGGAATTCCTGCCGGACAATTGGTCGAGTAAGCCAAAATACTGCCAGACCCAATCAAATAATGCTGGACCAAAGATAATCATAAAGTATAAACACAAAATAAGTCCACTGAGACAACAGGTAAATACATCTCCCGGCCCGTGGTCATGTGATCAGCACAAAATAATTGTCAGTCCATCGAGACGACAGGTAAATACATCTCCCGGTCCGTGGTCATGTGATCAGCACAAAATAACTGTCAGTCCATCGAGACAACAAGTAAATACATCTCCCGGCCCGTGGTCATGTGATCAGCACAAAATGGTCAGTATGGTAGTATTTCGACCCTTGAGCATACAGTTTAACCCCTCAACACCTGGAGCCTCTGCAAACCAAAACTCATTCCAAACCAGACAATTTTCAAACAAAAGACCAGAACATGTAAGGCCAATTTATGAAGCTTGTCTTTTTTAAACACAGGTGTTTAATCATTGTAAATGTATGTAGTTAAATGCATGTAAGACATAAACAGGTTTTGTAAATTTGTCCCAACCTCTCTAAATGACATATACCCCTTAAAACCAGACTTTGTACTTGGTCCCATTGGTGTTTTGAATCTCTGACTCAATTTGAGTCTGGACTCCAGTCTCAAACTTGTCAAGACTCTATTGGTTTAAACAATATTTATTGACGTTCAAAAACAGTAGTGTTGACCTCCCCCAACATTTTACAATAGGAATATATTACAAGCAATAAAATAAAACATCATTATAACTTGTTCCAAATTGACAAACAAAGAGGGGAAATAGAAAGAAGAAACGGTAAAGGAAGAAAAGGTGAAGAGGATGAACAGGTTTTTACCTTTAAGCATTTTACATTATTTACAATTAGATGTCAGAAGACAGAGAACAAATGTGACTGGTTAATTAATCTCAAAACGTTTGCTATTTATAATGGAGTTTTGGACATATTTGAATATAGCATTATTTTCTAGGAGACTAAGATTTGGTCACCAAACAGTAAAATAATACAATTAAGATTATGGTAATCTGACAAATGGGTATTACGATCTACGTTGTATAGTGAACAAAAGCGTAAGAAGTGTTCAGTGTCTTCAGTTAGGTGCTCGCAAGCACAAGATGGATTGTCACATACATATAGTGAGAATCTATTACCATTTAAGTTATCTGTTACCCAAATGGAGTCAGCTATGTAATATCTGTTATTGAAACTCATAAAGCCTCAACTTGTGGCATCGGTCACTAATTAATCTCAAACAAACATGACCCATTTCAATCAACTATAGTGACTTCGATGACCAATGTTAGAATTCAGAACAAACAAATGTCTCATAGAAGACGGTAGTGTTTAGACCCCTGAGCATATGTTGTAGTATATCTGCAGTGGTGGCAACTGTAGCCTCAGTGCAGTTAGACACGGATGTTGTAGTACATCTGCAGTGGTGGCAACTGTAGCCTCAGTGCAGTTAGACACGGATGTTGTAGTACATCTGCAGTGGTGGCAACTGTAGCCTCAGTGCAGTTAGACACGGATGTTGTAGTACATCTGCAGTGGTGGCAACTGTAGCCTCAGTGCAGTTAGACACGGATGTTGTAGTACATCTGCAGTGGTGGCAACTGTAGCCTCAGTGCAGTTAGACACGGATGTTGTAGTACATCTGCAGTGGTGGCAACTGTAGCCTCAGTGCAGTTAGACACGGATGTTGTAGTACATCTGCAGTGGTGGCAACTGTAGCCTCAGTGCAGTTAGACACGGATGTTGTAGTACATCTGCAGTGGTGGCAACTGTAGCCTCAGTGCAGTTAGACACGGATGTTGTAGTACATCTGCAGTGGTGGCAACTGTAGCCTCAGTGCAGTTAGACACGGATGTTGTAGTACATCTGCAGTGGTGGCAACTGTAGCCTCAGTGCAGTTAGACACGGATGTTGTAGTACATCTGCAGTGGTGGCAACTGTAGCCTCAGTGCAGTTAGACACGGATGTTGTAGTACATCTGCAGTGGTGGCAACTGTAGCCTCAGTGCAGTTAGACACGGATGTTGTAGTACATCTGCAGTGGTGGCAACTGTAGCCTCAGTGCAGTTAGACACGGATGTTGTAGTACATCTGCAGTGGTGGCAACTGTAGCCTCAGTGCAGTTAGACACGGATGTTGTAGTACATCTGCAGTGGTGGCAACTGTAGCCTCAGTGCAGTTAGACACGGATGTTGTAGTACATCTGCAGTGGTGGCAACTGTAGCCTCAGTGCAGTTAGACACGGATGTTGTAGTACATCTGCAGTGGTGGCAACTGTAGCCTCAGTGCAGTTAGACACGGATGTTGTAGTACATCTGCAGTGGTGGCAACTGTAGCCTCAGTGCAGTTAGACACGGATGTTGTAGTACATCTGCAGTGGTGGCAACTGTAGCCTCAGTGCAGTTAGACACGGATGTTGTAGTACATCTGCAGTGGTGGCAACTGTAGCCTCAGTGCAGTTAGACACGGATGTTGTAGTACATCTGCAGTGGTGGCAACTGTAGCCTAAGTGCAGTTAGACACGGATGTTGTAGTACATCTGCAGTGGTGGCAACTGTAGCCTCAGTGCAGTTAGACACGGATGTTGTAGTATATCTGCAGTGGTGGCAACTGTAGCCTCAGTGCAGTTAGACACGGATGTTGTAGTATATCTGGTGGCAACTGTAGCCTCAGTGCAGTTAGACACGGATGTTGTAGTATATCTGCAGTGGTGGCAACTGTAGCCTAAGTACAGTTAGACACGGATGTTAAAGTACAGTTAGACACGGATGTTGTAGTACATCTGCAGTGGTGGCAACTGTAGCCTCAGTACAGTTAGACACGGATGTTGTAGTACATCTGCAGTGGTGGCAACTGTAGCCTCAGTGCAGTTAGACACGGATGTTGTAGTACATCTGCAGTGGTGGCAACTGTAGCCTCAGTACAGTTAAACACGGATGTGGACAGACAGACCGTGTTAGGATTTTTCTATAACTATAATTGATCACAATAATTAATCATTGATTATTTTCTGCATGAGGGGATGGCCACATCTTTTCCCCTATGCATAGATGGTTTTAATAAATAAAAAATCTGTGCTCTTGCCAAACGCACCATGTAATTAATTCTGGAATATCACAGGTGTCAGAATTCACTTTTCAACCAGCACCGACAGCCATCAGTTTGATAGACACACAGTCCAGTATGACACCTGTATTAATAGAACAAATAGAAACCAACCCATATAGTATATTAGTCAATGACCCATATGAAGCATCATCTATTATAGAACACAGTGACCCATATGAAACATCATCTATTATAGAACACAGTGACCCATATGAAACATCATCTATTATAGAACACAGTGACCCATATGAAACATCATCTGTTATAGACCACAGTAACTCATATGAAACATCATCTATTATAGACCACAGTGACCCATATGAAACATCATCTATTATAGAACACAGTAACTCATATGAAACATCATCTTTTATAGACCACAGTAACTCATATGAAACATCATCTATTATAGAACACAGTAACCCATTTGAAACATCATCTATTATAGACCACAGTGACCCATTTGAAACATCATCTATTATAGAACACAGTAACCCATATGAAGCATCATCTATTATAAAACACAGTAAGCCATTTCAAACATCATCTGTTATAGACCACAGTGATCCATATGAAACATCATCTATTATAGAACACAGTAACTCATATGAAACATCATCTATTACAGAACACAGTAACTCATATGAAACATCATCTATTATAGAACACAGTGACCCATATGAAACATCATGTATTATAGAACACAGTGTGACCCATATGAAACATCATCTATTATAAAACACAATGACCCATATGAAACATCATGCATCCATGTTTTCAATTGTACATACAATTTCACTTTTAAATTTTTCAAACACCATGTCCAGAAACTCTCTGGATTTGACAGATCATTTAAGTTAAATGTTTTAAGTCACATGTCAGTTAATGGTAACGTGTGTTAATAGCTGAACATACCTTACACTGTCTTTTATCATTTAAGTTAAATGTTTAAAGTACTGTTAAGTTAATGGTAAAACCTGTTAACACTTGTCAATATCATACTCTGCCTTGTAACTATGGCCATCGTCTATATTAACATGGAGGTTTGGGATTTGATCGTCTGATGGAGTGTTCCATCTTCTATACTACCAGTAAATACCGCCACAGAGGTTTGGGTACCAACACAGAGGTTTGGGATTTGATTGTCTGATGGAGTGTTCCATCATCTATACTACCAGTAAATACCGACACAGCGGTTTGGGATTTGATCATCTGATGGAGAGTTCCATCGTCTATACTAACACAGCGGTTTGGGAGTTGATCGTCTGATGGAGTGTTCCATCGTCTATACTACTAGTAAATACCGACACAGAGGTTTGGGAGTTGATCGTCTGATGGAGTGTTCCATCGTCTATACTACTAGTAAATACCGACACAGAGGTTTGGGAGTTGATCGTCTGATGGAGTGTTCCATCGTCTATACTACCAGTAAATACCGACACAGAGGTCTGGGATTTGATCGTCTGATGGAGTGTTCCATCGTCTATACTACCAGTAATCCGACACAGAGGTCTGGGATTTGATCGTCTGATGGAGTGTTCCATCGTCTATACTACCAGTAAATACCGACACAGAGGTCTGGGATTTGATCGTCTGATGGAGTGTTCCATCGTCTATACTACCAGTAAATACCGACACAGAGGTCTGGGATTTGATCGTCTGATGGAGTGTTCCATCGTCTATACTACCAGTAAATACCGACACAGAGGTCTGGGATTTGATCGTCTGATGGAGTGTTCCATCGTCTATACTACCAGTAAATACCGACACAGAGGTCTGGGATTTGATCGTCTGATGGAGTGTTCCATCGTCTATACTACCAGTAAATACCGACACAGAGGTCTGGGATTTGATCGTCTGATGGAGTGTTCCATCGTCTATACTACCAGTAAATACCGACACAGAGGTCTGGGATTTGATCGTCTGATGGAGTGTTCCATCTTCTATACTACCAGTAAATACCGCCACAGAGGTTTGGGTACCAACACAGAGGTTTGGGATTTGATTGTCTGATGGAGTGTTCCATCATCTATACTACCAGTAAATACCGACACAGCGGTTTGGGATTTGATCATCTGATGGAGAGTTCCATCGTCTATACTAACACAGCGGTTTGGGAGTTGATCGTCTGATGGAGTGTTCCATCGTCTATACTACTAGTAAATACCGACACAGAGGTTTGGGAGTTGATCGTCTGATGGAGTGTTCCATCGTCTATACTACTAGTAAATACCGACACAGAGGTTTGGGAGTTGATCGTCTGATGGAGTGTTCCATCGTCTATACTACCAGTAAATACCGACACAGAGGTCTGGGATTTGATCGTCTGATGGAGTGTTCCATCGTCTATACTACCAGTAAATACCGACACAGAGGTCTGGGATTTGATCGTCTGATGGAGTGTTCCATCGTCTATACTACCAGTAAATACCGACACAGAGGTCTGGGATTTGATCGTCTGATGGAGTGTTCCATCGTCTATACTACCAGTAAATACCGACACAGAGATCTGGGATTTGATCGTCTGATGGAGTGTTCCATCGTCTATACTACCAGTAAATACCGACACAGAGGTCTGGGATTTGATCGTCTGATGGAGTGTTCCATCGTCTATACTACCAGTAAATACCGACACAGAGGTCTGGGATTTGATCGTCTGATGGAGTGTTCCATCGTCTATACTACCAGTAAATACCGACACAGAGGTCTGGGATTTGATCGTCTGATGGAGTGTTCCATCGTCTATACTACCAGTAAATACCGACACAGAGGTCTGGGATTTGATCGTCTGATGGAGTGTTCCATCGTCTATACTACCAGTAAATACCGACACAGAGGTCTGGGATTTGATCGTCTGATGGAGTGTTCCATCGTCTATACTACCAGTAAATACCGACACAGAGGTCTGGGATTTGATCGTCTGATGGAGTGTTCCATCGTCTATACTACCAGTAAATACCGACACAGAGGTCTGGGATTTGATCGTCTGATGGAGTGTTCCATCGTCTATACTACCAGTAAATACCGACACAGCGGTTTGGGATTTGATCGTCTGATGGAGTGTTCCATCGTCTATACTACCAGTAAATACCGACACAGAGGTTTGGGATTTGATCGTCTGATGGAGTGTTCCATCGTCTATACTACCAGTAAATACCGACACAGAGGTTTGGGATTTGATCTTCTGATGGAGTGTTCCAAACCATCAATAACTGATGAGCACAACGACCGACCTGAACCTACCACCATGTATCACGTCAGAACCAGTCGAATGTCCGAACCTCGGACTACGCATTGACACTGAAAGTAATTACACGAGTAACTAATCAATCCATCACAACGAGCACTCGCTTGGTGACACCAACACAGCAAGCAGTGGAACTGTACCACAGATATATACCACTGTGATGTCTCCCTATGAAACTATTTGTAAAGACCGGACATTGGGCACTTTACAAATCAGACTCTACAGGCCAGAGTCAATCAAGCCAAATGATTTCACTGGCATGTTGACAAACAATAGTCATAAATAACATATACGCAATCATGCATATTGACGGAAATGTTAAAATGTGAATGATGATCATTATCATGGATGGTGGTGGTGATGATGCTGCTGATGATGATGACAATGTTAATGGTGATGATATATCAATCATCGCTACATTTTTCCATTAGTAGCAAGAGGTCTTTTATATGCACCATCCCAGACAGGATCTAGCACATACCACGACCTTTGATATACCAGTTGTGATGCATTGGCTGGAACGAGAAATAGCCCAATGGGTCCACCGACAGGGATTGATCCCAAACTGACCATGCATCACCACTGGAATGATGATGATGATGATGATGGTGACAATGATCACCATGGCGAGGATAAGTTAGTATGTCACTGAAAATTCATACATTCTGTTATGGGCACAATTGAGCTGCCTGGGAGAAGAAATCCAATCCTGTCGCATAGGCTACTCCACTGATTGGCAGAAAGGAAAGGAATGTTTGTTTAACTCCTCAGCTCATTTTAAACATACCATAGCCTGTGATAAACTAGTCATGGAGCACTGGCTGCAATGTGAAAAACAAACCAAGACCACTGCAGCAATTGAACCTGTGACCCATCGCTCCTTAGGCGAGTGCTCTGAGCTACATCCTCTTCTGACAAAGAGGACTGAAAATGTTTGTCATTTGGAATATCTTCTCTTCTTTTAGTTACAATTTACAGATGAGTAATTCAGACATACCTAAATATGGGGTAGAATATCTTCTCTTCTTTTAGTTACAATTGTTTACAAGTAATTCATACATACCTATAAATATAAGGCAGAAAAGACTGCAAATGTATGTTGTTTAGAATATCTTCTATTCCTTTCAGTTACAATTTACATACTAGTGATTCATACATACCTTAATATGAGGCGGAAAGGACTGCAAAATACACATCATTTGGAATATTTAATTTTAATCATAGTCACAATTTATGTACAACAAATGAATACATACCTAACTATGAGGTGGACCAAGATATGCGTGTGTGTTCTTCAAGAATCGGCCAACAATTGCTGAACAAACAAGTACAATGAAGGACATCAGACAAGAAGAAAACAGAAGGTGGGCCGGGCCGATAATCAAAATTAACACATTTCAATGTTACCAGTCAGCTAAACATATTTTGTTCACCACACTGTGTTTACGATATGCTTCTTTGACTGCCATAAACCTGTATTTCAACAGACATCTTTCACACAAACTCACTATGTAGTCTTACAGAACTAGGCTGAAAATGAACTTTGAAAATCATTGTGGTCAGCAGGAACAGATGAAACTAATTTTCATTGGCCCTTGCCATTTTTTGTTTTAATCCCACTGCACCCTTTCCTTTCTCTCCTTTGAATTACATCTTATTTCTTGCCGAACTTAAATTTTCAATTCTACTAAATCCTTATTTTTACCAAAAAATTGAAAATTTCAATCCTTAACATTTATTTCTAATCATTCCACATTTTAAAGGAGTTCCACAGATCTACCTCAATGTCATCACGAAGACATTCCTTGGTGATGTTTGGTCTGTGTGTTTAGCACGAAGGCAACAGGCAAAGAAAACAACACCTACAAGGCAATGCTTTGTATGGCAATCCTTGGTGATGTTTGGTCTGTGTGTTCCTCACAGAGACAACAGGCAAAGAAAACAACACCTACAAGGCAATGCTTTTTATGGCAATCCTTGGTGATGTTTGGTCTGTGTGTTCATCACAGAGACAACAGGCAAAGAAAACAACACCTACAGGGCAATGCTTTGTATGGCAATCCTTGGTGATGTTTGGTCTGTGTTCATCATGAAGATAACAGGCAAAGAAAACAACACCTACAGGGCAATGCTTTGTATGGCATTCCTTGGTGATGTTTGGTCTGTGTGTTCATCACAGAGACAACAGGCAAAGAAAACAACACCTACAGGGCAATGCTTTGTATGGCAATCCTTGGTGATGTTTGGTCTGTGTTCATCACAAAGATAACAGGCAAAGAAAACAACACCTACAGGGCAATGCTTTGTATGGCATTCCTTGGTGATGTTTGGTCTGTGTGTCTGACTATTTACAAGACACTTCGGTAAAACTGTGAGGATCTCAAGGTAATTGAACTCTTCGGTTAACAAATCATATGTTCATAACATAATATGTTTTTAAAGACAAGCCTGTTGCCTAGGAGACAACACTGTCATCAAGGATTACCAGAATACAGGTATGTTACCTGCTCAAACAGTAAGTATAGATATAAACACAAAACAAGGTGTTCAATAACAGGTCAAGTGAGGTCATACAGTGTTTACAATTTAGCAACTCAACAAGTCTGATGCTGCAATGGAAACGCAACGTTGGATACAAAGTAAGAGAAATTTATTAATTATTAGCTACTGGATGTCAAACATTTGGTAATTTAAGACGAAGCCCACAACAATTTTCCATTGGCAGCAAGGGATCTTTTATATATGCACCATCCTAGACAGAACAGCACATACCACCCAGTGATGTTGCACTAGTTGGAACAAGAAATAGCCCAATGGGCCTACTGATGAGGATCAATCCCAGACCGACCGCGCATCAGGCAAGTGCTTTACCACTGGGCTACTGGATTGATGCACAAGCTCAAGTTACGGCACCAGTCCTCTAAAAACAAACCGGCCTCAGTGGCGTCGTGGTTAGGCCATTGGTCTACAGGCTAAGGGTAGGTGTAAACCATTTGCACCAACCAGTGATCCATAACTGGTTCAACAAAGGCCATGGTTTGTGCTATCCTGCCTGTGGGAAGCGCAAATAAAAGATCCTTTGCTGTCTGTCTGTCTGATAAAAAATCAATGTGCTCTAGTGGCGTCATTAAATAAAACAAACTTTACTCTTTTTTTCTAAAAACAATGTAAAATACTTTTATACCATTTATAAAATGATGCATTAATTTTTTTTTAATTTTTTTTTAGGTGGGACATAGCCCAGTGGTAAAGCGCTCGCTCGAAGCACAGTTGGTCTGGAATCGATCCCCATCAGTGGGCTGATTGGGCTATTTCTCATTCCAGCCAGTGCACCATAACTGGTATATCAAATGCTGTGGTATGTACTACCCTGTCTGTGGGATAGTGCATATAAAAGATCCCTTACCATGACTGTCAATTTAAAACTAAACACTACTTCTGCATCAGTTAACAGTATGTATATTAACGTGATTCAGATACGGCAATGTATGAGACTTGGTGTAACAAAGGCCGTGGTATGTACACTCCTGTCTGTGGGATGGCGCATATAAAATATCCCTTACTGCTAATCGAAAAGAGTAACCCATGAAGTGGCGACAGTGGGTTTCCTCTCTCAATATCTGTGTGGTCCTTAACCATATGTCTGATTCCATATAACCGTAACCGTCATTTTTTTTTTTTTTTTTTTAATTGACTGTTTCAATTAAATGGGTGGGTTTTTTGTTATAATTTATTAAATTTACAACCAATGTGTAAAAACTACCTTAACTTTAAATATTTGATGAAACTGGCTTTCTAAAATGTATAAGACTTGATTTATCATGAAGATTAGTACTAAAAATAGAAATCTGCAAACATACTAGACCACCGATAAGCTTTAGCATTGTTAATGTTTTTAAGTGTATTCTGGGAAATTGTAAATTTAGCTTTCCTACTGTATTAATACTAAGGTGGGGTGGGATATAGCTTAGTGATAAAGCGCTCGATGCGCAGTCGGTTTGGGATCGATCCCCATTTGTTGGGCCCATTGAGCTATTTCTTGCTCCAGCACCCACACACCCACCTGTGAATTATAAAAACAAATATGAGCAACTGCCTTACCTTGCATTAGTGGAGAGCCGGATCCATCTAAGGTGACCCCATGCTAATGTATGTATATATATGGCGAGTGTCTCAGGCCTACTCATTATTTCTATTATGTATGTAACATTAACCGGCTATTAATGATGAAAGGTGTCCCACTACCAGGGAACCTTGGACAACTGTTATTGTTAGACTCAACCACACTGGACAGGTCAGTGTCTCCGATAATGACTGGTAGGGGTCACATTTGTAAGAGTTAACAATCTTGAACAAAAGTTCACAAATTAAGCAGCAAAGCAGGTATCAAAGATCAGACAGCTCAGATATCATATAATCTGTAGGCTTGTTTTTTTCTCCAGTCACGACTCATACAAATAAACAGACAGTGTGACACACTGGTCATTGTTACGTCCTCACGGGCACCCCCTCTCAAAGCAACTCTACAATTATCAATTATATATCGGAGTGAAATGAGATTTTTATTTTTCTGCCTGCACCAGTGGATGATAACAAGTTTACCAGCTAGCGACTGTCGGCCTTGGCGCGGGGATCCCTGGGCCGGTCACTGGCCTGGCCGGCTCCTCTGTGTTGTGACATAGATTTGTTGACATGGAGCGACCTGCCCACTCAGGCATGTCACCAGCCATGTCCGCTGTGATTGCCGCTCATAATCCATGTAATAAAGAACAGGGCTACAGGGAGAAGTAGAAATGTCTCCAAGTAATGAAGTCGTTCCCACAGACACCGACAGTGCATCCATACTTGATTCAACTCTTAACTATATAACAGTGATCACAGCACCACATAAACATAGTGTTCTCAGTGGAAGTGTGTATAATGATGGATGGAAGGAAGGAAGGAAGGAGGGAGGGAGGGAGGGAGGGAGGGAGGAGGGAGGGAGGGAGGGAGGGAGGGAGGGAGGGAGGGAGGGAGGGAGGGAGGGAGGAAGGAAGGAAGGAAACCTAGGATGGATGGATGGATGGATGGATGGATGGATGGATGGATGGATGATGGATGGATGGAAGGAATGATGAATGGATGGATGGATGGATGGATGGATGGATGGATGGATGGATGGATGGAAAGATGGATGGATGGATGGATGGATTTTGTTGATCAAAATAACCAAAACCTAGGAATTTTTTAGCCTGTAGTCCGGTCAAAATAGCAATTATTTTGCAATTATACTCACACATTAGCATGATTAAGATATCTACAGACATCAAAATATTTATAACAGTGTGTAAATAATTATAGACCATGACATTTATTACAATGTTTCTCTTCAAGTGGTTATTTTAACAAAACTCCAATGTCGAACATTTTATTTGAAAAATTAACGGCAATCACACTTGAAAATCCTTACTATTGGGCATTTCTTTCAGTGCTCACTTGATATTGAAACAAACACATCTATTCTCTGTAAATCAACGTTTTTGGCCGAGGTGTTCTGAATGATAGACCGAGGTATTCCGAGTGTAAATTTGAATTAATGAAAACATATGAAATGTTCCAATCACAAATGCTTCATGTGGGTCTGCAGGTGAACGAAACTCTTCTTGTTGGTTATTTGTTTGTGGGACCTGCCTCAGTGGCGTCGTGGTTAAGCCATCAGTCAACAGGCTGGTAGGTACTGGGTTCGGATCCCAGTCGAGGCATGGGATTTTTAATCCAGATACAGACTCCAAACCCTGAGTGAGTGCTTCGCAAGGCTCAATGGGTAGGTGTATACCACTTGCACCGACCAGTGATCCATAACTGGTTCAACAAAGGCCATGGATTGTGCTGTCCTGCCTGTGGGAAGCGCAATAAAAGGTCCCTTGCTGCTAATCGGAAAGAGTAGCCCATGAAGTGGCGACAGCGGGTTTCCTCTCAAAATCTGTGTGGTCCTTAACCATATGTCTGACGCCATATATAACCATAAATAAAATGTGTTGAGTGCATCATTAAATAAAACATTTCTTTCTTTCTTTTTGTTTGTGGGTGATAGCACAATTCAAACATAAATAAACAATGAATAATAATGGGTAAATAACAAAACAATATTTGTAAATACCATTAACTTTTTTAAATAACTACATTATTATGGGTGTTTACGAACATTTTAAAACCAAGTATAACCAAACTGTCAGTTCATGGATCAACAAGCAAGCGGACTTGGCTAGACACAATTGTTCATGTTACATTCTGGGTCATCGTTAATTAATTAAATGCAGTTTTGGTTTGTATAAACATGCAGTTAGTATTCAACAACTTTACAGTCGTTTGTAATACTGAAAATGCTTTTAAGTCAAATCACCATGTATGGCATGGAAGTCTGTCAGTTATTGAACGAAGCCTTACTTCAGTATCCACGGCAACAAACACTACCTCAAGGTGATCACCATGTATGGCATGGAAGTCTGTCAGTTATTGAACGAAGCCTTACTTCAGTATCCACAGCAACAAACACTACCTCAAGGTGATCACCATGTATGGCATGGAAGTCTGTCAGTTATTGAACGAAGCCTTACTTCAGTATCCACAGCAACAAACACTACCTCAAGGTGATCACCATGTATGGCATGGAAGTCTGTCAGTTATTGAACGAAGCCTTACTTCAGTATCCACGGCAACAAACACTACCTCAAGGTGATCACCATGTATGGCATGGAAGTCTGTCAGTTATTGAACGAAGCCTTACTTCAGTATCCACAGCAACAAACACTACCTCAAGGTGATCACCATGTATGGCATGGAAGTCTGTCAGTTATTGAACGAAGCCTTACTTCAGTATCCACGGCAACAAACACTACCTCAAGGTGATCACCATGTATGGCATGGAAGTCTGTCAGTTATTGAACGAAGCCTTACTTCAGTATCCACGGCAACAAACACTACCTCAAGGTGATCACCATGTATGGCATGGAAGTCTGTCAGTTATTGAACGAAGCCTTACTTCAGTATCCACGGCAACAAACACTACCTCAAGGTGATCACCATGTATGGCATGGAAGTCTGTCAGTTATTGAACGAAGCCTTACTTCAGTATCCACAGCAACAAACACTACCTCAAGGTGATCACCATGTATGGCATGGAAGTCTGTCAGTTATTGAACGAAGCCTTACTTCAGTATCCACAGCAACAAACACTACCTCAAGGTGATCACCATGTATGGCATGGAAGTCTGTCAGTTATTGAACGAAGCCTTACTTCAGTATCCACAGCAACAAACACTACCTCAAGGTGATCACCATGTATGGCATGGAAGTCTGTCAGTTATTGAACGAAGCCTTACTTCAGTATCCACAGCAACAAACACTACCTCAAGGTGATCACCATGTATGGCATGGAAGTCTGTCAGTTATTGAACGAAGCCTTACTTCAGTATCCACAGCAACAAACACTACCTCAAGGTGATCACCATGTATGGCATGGAAGTCTGTCAGTTATTGAACGAAGCCTTACTTCAGTATCCACAGCAACAAACACTAGGTGATCACCATGTATGGCATGGAAGTCTGTCAGTCAAGGTGATCACCATGTATGGCATGGAAGTCTGTCAGTTATTGAACGAAGCCTTACTTCAGTATCCACAGCAACAAACACTACCTCAAGGTGATCACCATGTATGGCATGGAAGTCTGTCAGTTATTGAACGAAGCCTTACTTCAGTATCCACGGCAACAAACACTACCTCAAGGTGATCACCATGTATGGCATGGAAGTCTGTCAGTTATTGAACGAAGCCTTACTTCAGTATCCACAGCAACAAACACTACCTCAAGGTGATCACCATGTATGGCATGGAAGTCTGTCAGTTATTGAACGAAGCCTTACTTCAGTATTCATGGCAACAAACTAGATATTTTAAACATGTTTTCTAATGGGAGATGTATGGATAGGTGGATAGATGGATATATGGATGATGGATGATGATGGGTAGGTGGATAAATGATGGAGAGATGGATGGATGGATGGATGGATGGATGGATGGGTTTTGGATAGACGGACAGGTGGATGGATGGATGGACGGGCGGAATGGATCGATGGATATATGAGTGGATGCATAGTTAATGGGTAGGTGGATGGATGGATTGTTTGATGGATGGATGGATGGATGGATGGATGGATGGATGGACGGACGGACGGACGGACGGATGGACAGGTGGATGGATGATTGGATATATTGGTGGATGGTTGATGGGTAGGTGGATGGATGGATGGATTGATAGGTGGATAGATAGATGGATGGATGGAGAGATAGGTGGATGGATGGATGGATGGATGGATGGATGGATGGACGGACAGACGGACGGACAGGTGGATGGATGATTGGATATATTGGTGGATGGTTGATGGGTAGGTGGATGGATGGATGGATTGATAGGTGGATAGATAGATGGATGGATGGAGAGATAGGTGGATGGATGGATGGATGGATGGATGGATGAATGGATAGGTGGATAGACAGATTGATGGAGAGATAGGTGGATAGATGGATGGATGGATTGATAGGTGGATAGATAGATGGATGGATGGAGAGATAGGTGGATAGATGGATGGATGGATGGATGGATGGATGGATGGATGGACGGGTTGATGGACGGACAGGTGGATGGATGGTTCCTGGGTAGGTGGATGGATGGATGGATTGATAGGTGGATAGATAGATGGATGGATGGAGAGATAGGTGGATAGATGGATGGATGGACGGGTTGATGGATGGACAGGTTGATGGATGGACAGGTGGATGGATGATTGATATGGGTGGATGGATGATTGATATGGGTGGATGAATGGTTGATGGGTAGGTGGATGGATGGATGGATGGATGGATAGGTGGATAGACAGATTGATGGAGAGATAGGTGGATAGATGGATGGATGGATGGATGGATGGAAAGGTGAGTGGATACATAGATGAATGGATGCATGGATGGGGAGATAGGGGGATCAGGATGGATGGGGATGGATGGATAGATATATGGATGGATGGATGAATGGAGAGATAGGTGGATGGATGAATGGATGGATGGATGTATGGATGGGGACATAGGTGGATGGATGGATGGATGGATGGATGGGTGGATGGATGCAGATGGATGGATGAATGCAGATGGATGGATTGATGGATGGATGGATGGGTGGATGGACTGATGGATGGATGGATGGACTGATGGATGGATGGATGGATGGATGGATGGGTGGATAGATGTAGATGGATGGATGGATGGATGGATGGATGGATGGACTGATGGATGGATGGATGGATGGATGGATGGGTGTGTGGGAGATTGGTGGGATGGATGGATGGATGGATGGCAAAAATTTGTTTTGTTTAACAACACCACTAGAGCACATAGATTTATTAATCATCAGCATATATGCACTATTCCAGACAGGATAGCACATACAATGGCCTTTGATATACCTGTCATGGTGCACTGACTAGAGTGAGAAATAACCTAATGGGCCCACCGATGTGAGTCAATCCTAGACTGACCGCATATCAAGTGGGCGCATTACTACTTGCTAGTTCCCGCCACATGGATGAATGGATGGATGGATGGATGGATGGACTGATGGATGGAGAGATGGATGGATGGACGGATGGATGGATGGATGGATGGATGGACTGATGGATGGAGAGATGGATGGATGGTCAGATGGATGGATGGAGGGATGGATGGAGGTAATGACTAGTCAATGATCAAATGGTTGGACAAACTGACGAATCATGGAAGAGTACATCAAAATACACACACACACATACACACACACACATGCACACATCACACGCACGCACACATGCATACACACACACAAATACACACACACACAAACACACACATACTCACACATTAGCATGATTAAGATATCTACAAACATCAAAATATTTTATAACAGTGTGTAAATAATTAAAGACCATGATTTTTATTACAATGTTTCTCTTCAAGTGGTTATTTTAACAAAACTCCAATGTTGACCATTTTATTTGAAAAATTAACGGCAATCACACTTGAAAATCCTTACTATTGGGCATTTCTTTCAGTGCTCACTTGATATTGAAACAAACACATCTATTCTCTGTAAATCAACGTTTTTGGCCGAGGTGTTCTGAATGATAGACCGAGGTATTCCAAGTGTAAATTTGAATTAATGAAAACATATGAAATGTTCCAATCACAAATGCTTCATGTGGGTCTGCAGGTGAACGAAACTCTTGTTGTTGGTTATTTGTTTGTGGGTGACAGCACAATTCAAATATAAATAAACAATGAATAATAATAAGTAAATAACAAACAAAAAAATTGTAAATACTATTAACTTTTGTAAATAACTACATTATTATGGGTGTTTACCAACATTTTAAAACCAAGTATAACCAAATTGTCAGTTCATGAATGGACAAATGTACACAGACATGGGTAATGAAAATAATTAATTTAACAAACAAGGTATCTCCATGTAAGTTGTCATTTAATCAATACTCTGCGTGAAGTTCGGTGTGCACTGACCTCAAGTTAATTACAGGATCTTTAATTCCGTTCACCGCGCTGCCAGGGCAACTCAAGTTTACAGCCTGAACCACACACCGACTTCAACAAAACCACACACGTCATCAACAAGCAAAACTTACAACCTATATCGGTCTATGTCTATTTGTACAAACCACCTACATGTATCTACGAATTCCATGCTAATATGCTATCCAGTGGTTGCAAAATGAAGTACTAGAAGGCATTGGAACTGTCAGAGTAGGAGTTGGGGATGGGGGGATGGGGGGGGGGGGGTATCGAGAGTTACAGGCACTCAGTAATATGGGCCGGAATCGGTTACCCCAGAAGTGTGCAATGTAGTCCACTAGTGATGCATATAGCTGGTGAAATTGTTGGCCCAAGATTGGAAGTATGACTCACATTTCTATCCTTGAATGTGATTGGTCAGTGCAGGAATAAGCGATATCCAACTGTTACAAGCGTTCCATGTACATGGGGTTCTAGATTTTTTTTTTTTTTAAATTCACTTGCCATGGGACCAGTGGATTTGAAAATTTATTGGTCATGGTGAAAAATTCACTTGCCCAATTTTAACTGTTTATAAAACAAACAACCCCATTAAATTGAAATAATTAACTTTTTAATATACATTTTGCATACTAAGATCATGTTAAATCAATCTGTCAAGTTACACAACATGCTCATTGGGCATATTTTATGGTATGTTTAGAAAAACATGCAAACAATTTGCATCAGTTTAGAATAAAGTTACTTATTAATATTTAAAAATAATTCTTTCCACTAATACCACCCAAGTTATAAAAACTATCCATGTTACCTATTAGAACAATTAACAGCATTAAAAACAAATTAATATTTTATCTCTTATAAATGTGTATATATTTATTTACTTATAAATGGGAATTCCTCCCCCACCCCCCTCCACCCCCCCCACCCCCCAAAAAAAACAAAACAAAAAACTAAAAAACCTCAAAAAAGAAACAAGACCTTTATTAGCATAAACTGTACATGTATTATAGGTTAAGACATACAATTCCACCCCACCCACCCCACACCAAATTAGTAATTTGTCTATGTAGATACTTTGTTAAATTTATCTATTCCATAATATTGTGTATTTAATTATATTTATTATTATTTTTATTTATTTTTTCAACTTATTTGATATTTTATAAATTAAATTAACAATTTCCACTTTTAAAGTTTTGCAAACGTAAATGGTGGCTTGCAACCTTTAAACTAATAAAAATACTGGTTACTGTTTGGCACTCTATTAATATTAGTATTAGAGGAACAAATATTTGGATTCCAGTGCAAGAAAAACAACAAAATGGCGGCGATACGATGAACTTTTTTTTTTTTTTTTTTTTTTCAATGTTTACATTTTATAACTTGAATAAAGTTACATCGGTAGGTATATTGATGTCGTGGATGAGTCAAAGATTACTGGTGATAAACTATTTGTCAGTGAAATATTGCATGTGACAGCAAATCGAAAAAAGTGAATTTTAGATGTTTCTTTTGTTTCCGGATTATGAGCAACTGTGGTGAAAATAGACATCGGAAATGAGTGTAGTAAATGTCGTATGCAACGCGCGACATCTTGTTTTGCAACTGCTGGCTATCACAAATATCAGCTACTTGTAAGAGGGACATGGGGTCAGTGGTTAGTTGCTGACTTGTGGTTAGTGACAAGTCTGCGTAGTAGACTGTACCTCCCCATTAAAGCAATAAAGCCAACTCTAAATGGGAGCCGGTACCGGGATATGAACCCATTAACTACCAGCCTTAAGGCAGTAGTAAACAAAATAACTTCCAGTTAGGTCAAAGTTTGATGGAACAGTTAATACCACAAGTCCTGTGATTGGTGATAAATGTGAGTGTTTGTTGTAAAAAAAAATGTATGCCATTTTATTTCATCTAGTACCACTGTGTCAAGTAGCCTTGTGCTTGAAACATGTATGGAGTACCCGAGGGGAAAAAAAAGTACTCTGAAATAAGCAGTTTGACCTCCAATTTTGATTTAATGTACGGGTGAGGGGTAGTAGTATTTTATATCTGTGGTATTTATGTCGATCGATACAGTGCAGGTAGGAGGTTTAGCCACATGTTACTATTGTCGTCTATGGAATTTGATTTGGTGGTATACACCCTTAAGGCTGATGGTTAAAGCACTACATCACTGCTAGCTGTCTACCCATTCAACCAAATCATTTTGAGTCAAATTTCATTTTCTTGGTTCTATCCAATTAAGGTTCAAGCATGCTGTCCTGGACCCATACCTCTATCTGATGATGGGCGGGAAGGGGGGGGGGGCGGTTATTGAGGGTAATGATTAATGAAATAAATAATAAATAAAAGAGAAGTTGTGGAGTTGCCCACTGAGACTTGAAACCCTCTCTGGGTGGGAGTCAGTACTGAAACGTAAACACAGTACGTACGAACTTGAACCACGCCGCCACCGAGGTATGTAAACCACTGTGTATTGTACATGCATTGATATATACTCCCATATAAGTCACTCCAGTGGGCAAACATAGCCACGGGTTATATCAAGTGTGACCGACGATTCCAGTTTTCTTTACATTAATGTACACCAATAAAATAGTTACTACAAAGAAAACCTGCCAAGCACAACAAAGTTACAAAAGTATTTCTTTACAAGCCATGTAAGAGAATGTGTACAGGTGTGATTATCAATCAATCCTAAACAGTTTTTACACGTCAGTGGTTTTAGAAATCACCACAGGTCACCTTTTGAGACCATTGTTACTGTTTGTCGACAGATCTGGGTATGAAAATAAACTTTTGTAAATTAATATGGTCATTGGTATACAGTGGGTTGTCAAGGTATGGAATTAATTTGGCAACTGCCAATAAATACACACAACACATTGTATTATGCTAAAATACACAACACACTGTATTATGCTAAAATACACAACACACTTTATTATGCTAAAATAGACAACACACTGTATTATGCTAAAATACACAACACACTGTATTATGCTAAAATACACAACACATTGTAATATGCTAAAAAAACACAATACACTGTATTATGCTAAAATACACAACACATTGTATTGTGCTAAAATACACAACACACTGTATTATGCTAAAATACACAACACATTGTACTATGCTAAAATACACAACATATTGTACTATGCTAAAATACACAACACATTGTATTATGCTAAAATACACAATACACTGTATTATGCTTCATCAGCAACTTTTTCTTACCATATGAAAATATTATAAAAACTTGTCTTGAATTTGTATCAATACAGAATAAAATATTTTGGGATATTATTTGTGTTGCTTAATTTATTCTTTTTGGTATGTTTCTGGTCCTTCTGCTATTTGTAGTAGCTCGATATTAATTTTACATGAAACACAAAGGTACAGACTAATTCACAACGGTCTCTTAGGCTCTGCTAGACAACAAATCGTCCAGCTCGATATTAATTTTACATGAAACAGAAAGGTACAGACTAATTCACAACGGTCTCTTAGGCTCTGCTAGACAACAAATCGTCCAGCTCGATATTAATTTTACATGAAACAGAAACGTACAGACATGGGGCCTAATTCACAACAGTCTCTTAGGCTCTGCTAGACAACAAATCATCCAGCTCGATATTAATTTTACATAAAAAAGAAAGGTACAGATATGGGGCCTAATTCACAAAGGTCTCTTAGGCTCTGCTAGACAACAAATCGTCCAGCTCGATATTAATTTTACATGAAACAGAAAGGTACAGACATGGGGTCTAATTCACAAAGGTCTCTTAGACTCTGCTAGACAACAAATCGTCCAGCTCGATATTAATTTTACATAAAACAGAAAGGTACAGATATGGGGCCTAATTCACAAAGGTCTCTTAGGCTCTGCTAGACAACAAATCGTCCAGCTCGATATTAATTTTACATGAAACAGAAAGGTACAGACATGGGGTCTAATTCACAAAGGTCTCTTAGGCTCTGCTAGACAACAAATCGTCCAGCTCGATATTAATTTTACATCAAACAGAAAGGTACAGACATGGGGCCTAATTCACAAAGGTCTCTTAGACTCTGCTAGACAACAAATCATCCAGCTCGATATTAATTTGACATAAAACAGAAAGGTACAGACATGGGGCCTAATTCACAAAGGTCTCTTAGGCTCTGCTAGACAACAAATCATCCAGCTCGATATTAATTTTACATAAAACAGAAAGGTACAGACATGGGGCCTAATTCACAAAGGTCTCTTAGGCTCTGCTAGACAACAAATCATCCAGCTCGATATTAATTTTACATAAAACAGAAAGGTACAGACATGGGGCCTAATTCACAAAGGTCTCTTAGGCTCTGCTAGACAACAAATCATCCAGCTCGATATTAATTTTACATAAAACAGAAAGGTACAGACATGGGGCCTAATTCACAAAGGTCTCTTAGGCTCTGCTAGACAACAAATCATCCAGCTCGATATTAATTTTACATAAAACAGAAAGGTACAGACATGGGGCCTAATTCACAAAGGTCTCTTAGGCTCTGCTAGACAACAAATCGTCCAGCTCGATATTAATTTTACATGAAACAGAAAGGTACAGACATGGGGCCTAATTCACAAAGGTCTCTTAGGCTCTGCTAGACAACAAATCATCCAGCTCGATATTAATTTTACATAAAACAGAAAGGTACAGACATGGGGCCTAATTCACAAAGGTCTCTTAGGCTCTGCTAGACAACAAATCGTCCAGCTCGATATTAATTTTACATGAAACAGAAAGGTACAGACATGGGGCCTAATTCACAAAGGTCTCTTAGGCTCTGCTAGACAACAAATCATCCAGCTCGATATTAATTTTACATAAAACAGAAAGGTACAGACATGGGGCCTAATTCACAAAGGTCTCTTAGGCTCTGCTAGACAACAAATCGTCCAGCTCGATATTAATTTTACATGAAACAGAAAGGTACAGACATGGGGCCTAATTCACAAAGGTCTCTTAGGCTCTGCTAGACAACAAATCATCCAGCTCGATATTAATTTTACATAAAACAGAAAGGTACAGACATGGGGCCTAATTCACAAAGGTCTCTTAGGCTCTGCTAGACAACAAATCGTCCAGCTCGATATTAATTTTACATGAAACAGAAAGGTACAGACATGGGGCCTAATTCACAAAGGTCTCTTAGGCTCTGCTAGACAACAAATCATCCTCTTTGCAAGTTTTTTAGCATTGCAAAGTTGCAAAAGGTTTGTGAATTAGGCCCATGTACCTCAAAAATTACTTGTACGGTCAGTGGCCTTAATTGAAGCACTTGTAATAGGATCACATGGACAGTAACTGTTTTATAGTTAAGTTTTTTGTTTGTTTAATAACACCACTAGAGCACATTGATTTATTAATCATCGGCTATTGGATGTCAAACATTTGGTAATTCTGACATATAGTCTTAGAGAGGAAACCCGCTACATTTAGTATTAGTAGCAAGGGATCTTTTATGTGCATTATTCCATAGACAGGATAGCACATACCACAGCCTTTGAAATACTATTTATGATGCACAGTCTGGAATGAGAAACAGTCCAATGGGCCCACCAATGGGGATCGATCCTAGACTGACCACACATCAGGTGTGCACTTCACCACACATCAGGTGTGCACTTCACCACACATCAGGTGTGCACTTCACCACACATCAGGTGTGCACTTCACCACACATCAGGTGTGCACTTCACCACACATCAGGTGTGCACTTCACCACACATCAGGTGTGCACTTCACCACTGGACTACGCACGTCCCACCCATCAACTCTGTTTTAGATCATACACATAGATGGCCAATATGTTTTGTTTTGTTTAATGACACCACTAGAGCACATTTATTAATTAATCATTGGCTTTTTGATTTCAACCATTTGATAATGTTGACCCATAGTCTTCGGAAAAAACCCACTACATATTTGCTTTAACAAAAAGGGATATTTCATATGCATATTCCCAGAGACAGGACCACATATCAAACTAAATAGTTCTTACCACAACAAAACTTTAACAAACTGGAAGCATTTAAAACAAAAATTCTGTTTTACTGAAACATACTTCAGTAGCTCTGTCAGACAGTAACATGGAAGTCAATATGCTGTGTATACAAAGAAATAGAAATATTTTGTAACTGGGCTACCTACAGTTAAAGATTTAATGGTTCAAATTTAAATTTTATGCTGTTGCAAATTTTCAGATTATTTTCAAATTATTATTTCAAAAGATTATTCTCAGTAGACAATGAAATCACAACAAGTAGAATACTGCTACTAACTTCACAAACATGAGATTTTCAAAGCTGTTTTTCTCAATCCAATATTTGTCTACCTAATAGCTATCTGTTTTGATTTGTGTTATTTTAAAAGTAGATAGGGAATGACCAGGGGGCATCACTACGTCCAGCTGCCTACCAGTGGGGGGTTATCAACTCAAACAGTGTTAGTCCGGGCAGGTAAAAACACCTTTGTAGAAAAAACAAAGGTACGCACACCTACATGCCAGGAGCTAAAGGTAACCTTACACTATAATAACTGTTGACATGCTTGTGAACATGGAGGATGAAACAATGAGCAAACGAAGCGGCATGTGCTGCCACGTGCCGAGAGACACCCGACGTGAAGAGCCGGTTAATACCCGCCTCCAGCCATCATTACACGACATGCCTCAACGGGCAGTGGATGTGCTGCCCAGCTCTAGTATGACAAGATTTGGTAGAGAGTCTGTGTGAGAATACACAACTAAACAAACAGAAGAGAATTCATTAAATCAGTTTACTCGCCTCCAGTCAAATACCACACATGCCATTAACGTGCAGATCATGAGGCTGTGTGGGTGGGGCTTAGATTGATGGACGGACAGACAGACGGACAGACGGTTGGATGGATGGATGGATGGATGGATGGATGGATGGATGGATAGATGGAAGGATGGATGGATGGATGGATGGATGGATGGATGGATGAATGTATGGACGGACAATTTATTCTGGATGGATGAGGACAGACATTTTGGATGGAGTGCTGGGTATGAGTGAACACATCATTCACTCATGATTGAGAGATCGATGAATCAATGGACGAATGAACAGAAGGAAGGATGGAGAGATCATTTGGATGGGTGGAGTTTTAGATGGATAGTTAGGCAAACTAATCGAAGAATAATCATTTGTGTTGAAAACTAAAACTGCCTCAAAATGCCAGCAATACACAGCATGGAAGTCAGTCAGTGTATTGAACAAAGTCTTATTTCAGTATCCACGGTAACAAACAAATAGCGTGGTCGCGTGTAATAACCCACATCTAGCGCTGGTCAGTGTATCTATACACATGATGCAAACTACCGGGTAGGGTACTATTAACTCCTGCCCAACTTGAACATCCACCAATCAATATGATCACATGTTACTCGTGGCAACAAGTTTCCATCTCGGGGGGGGGGGGGTGCCCGCCCGCCTGCCCGCCTGCCTGCACAAAGAGCAGAAGATCTTGGCATATTGTCAATAACACATAAATACTTTCTTTAAGTCTAATCAAAGCGGACTGACGGAGAAACCATGGAGGTTTTTAACTTTCTTTGTCCGCATGTCCAGATCTTCCTGAGATCACCACTGACCTTTCGCTGACACATTTGGCAAGGATGTAGACCTGACCCAATTAGCATGCAGTAACACAAGAAAGAAAAATGAATCATGTATCGGCTTTGTTGGAGTGCCTACGTTTATTGACGCTACTAAACCAGCCACTGACAAGTTTAGCAATTCAAACAATGAGAAATTTTCAAACACCACATTTAGTACTTCAGACAATGAGACATATTCAAAGTGGAAGTTTATTGTTTGTTTTCTAAACATACGATTACATAATATCTGGAGCTGCTTACAAAGCTTTCTTTTGACCAATGACAGATCTGTGTAAATCCATGTGATATGCGTATATATATATATATATATATATATATATATATATATATATATATATATATATATATATATATATATATATATAATATATATATATATATATATATATATATATATACACACACACACACACACACACACACACACACACACAATGACAACTGTCATATCCTATTTAACATTAAACAGAGGGCTTCTAGATTATGTTAGCCCCAAACCCATGGCTAGTGATATTCAGTGTTGAGCTAGTAAGTAACTACTATCGCCATGCCCAATGGCTAGTGAATTTTGTTTGTTAAATGCTGCATTTAAGTCTACTTTTGTAAATATGAATATCCTGCCCCACCCACCCAGCCCTCAAATCTAAGGGTTTTTAAAGCTCTATCTCCTTCTTTAGGTGATATACATGTATCCGATTATTCCTATTAGTAAAAGTGAATTTTTAATCATGGCTAGTAATGTTTTTCAATCACTGATCACATGGCTAGTGGCTGTTTGTAACAATTGTAGAAGCTGTGTTAAATGCTTAGTTAGATAATAAGTTATTTTAATACATTAACACACAATAATTATCACTTACTGTAATTGGTACCAACATCTCATCTATGAATCTCAAGAATGGTGCAGCAGAATTCATTATTTCTCCTGTACAGTTCTTATCTCCTAAATTAAAGGGCCATAACTCTGTGAAATTTCAGTTCAATATCTTGAAGAATTGCACACACAAAAATCTGGCAAAACTATATGTGGGACAGACTGACAGAAAGACAGCCAGACAGATGGACAGAGACGAAACCTACAGTATCCTCTTTTTATTATTTCTTTGTTTAAATATAGAAGTGAAATTGAAACTGATTATTATATAGTGCCATGTATATAGCAGGTTTTTTTTACAACAATTCACAAACAGGCATTCACATACAAAGGACATTTTGACATAAAGCATTAGTGAATTGATTCCAGCTATAGCTGACCAGATCATCCACCACCCCACCCTCCAACAAAGGATCTGTTCACTAAGGGAGGTATGGATGTGGGGGTGGGTAGGGCATCAAAATATCCTAAAGGGCTAGGTATATAACTGCCTCTGTTATGCATAATATAAAGAGTCACCAAGGCAACTCTAGAAGCATCAAGGAACCTTTGATGGATAACATGGCGGGTTCCCATCCAAACAGAACTCGGTGGTTTATGTCCACATTTAGAGTCCATGCAGCCCACTAGTTCATCTTTCCCTCTGTTTTCCCCATTTGGGATTTTTTTTCAGGGGCGGGATGGGTGTGATGTAAAGTTATATAATTTCAAACAGTATATAAAATTTGGGAGGAGGGATGGGTGTGATGTAAAGTTATATAATTTCAAACAGTATATAAAATTCGAGAGGCGGGATGGGTGTGATGTAAAGTTATATAATTTCAAACAGTATATAAAATTGGGGAGGAGGGATGGGTGTGATGTAAAGTTATATAATTTCAAACAGTATATAAAATTGGGGAGGAGGGATGGGTGTGATGTAAAGTTATATAATTTCATAACAGTATATAAAATTGGGGGGCAGGATGGGTGTGATGTAAAGTTATATAATTTCAAACAGTATATAAAATTGGGGAGGAGGGATGGGTGTGATGTAAAGTTATATAATTTCAAACAGTATATAAAACTGGGGAGGAGGGATGGGTGTGATGTAAAGTTATATAATTTCAAACAGTATATAAATTGGGGAGGAGGGATGGGCGTGATGTAAAGTTATATAATTTTAAACAGTATATAAATTGGGGAGGAGGGATGGGTGTGATGTAAAGTTATATAATTTCAAACAGTATATAAAATTGGGGAGGAGGGATGGGTGGGATGTAAAGTTATATAATTTCAAACAGTATATAAAATTGGGGAGGAGGGATGGGTGTGATGTAAAGTTATATAATTTCAAACAGTATATAAAACTGGGGAGGAGGGATCGGTGTGATGTAAAGTTATATAATTTCAAACAGTATATAAATTGGGGAGGAGGGATGGGCGTGATGTAAAGTTATATAATTTTAAACAGTATATAATTGGGGAGGAGGGATGGGTGTGATGTAAAGTTATATAATTTCAAACAGTATATAAAATTGGGGAGGAGGGATGGGTGGGATGTAAAGTTATATAATTTCAAACAGTATATAAAATTGGAGAGCGGGATGGATGTGATGTAAAGTTATATAATTTCAAACAGTATATAAATTGGGAAGGCGGGATGGGTGTGATGTAAAGTTATATAATTTCAAACAGTATATAAAATTTGGGAGGAGGGATGGGTGTGATGTGAAGTTATATAATTTCAAACAGTATATAAAATTGGGGAGGAGGGATGGGTGTGATGTAAAGTTATATAATTTCAAACAGTATATAAAATTGGGGAGGAGGGATGGGTGTGATGTAAAGTTATATAATTTCAAACAGTATATAAAATTGGTGGGGGGGGGGGCAGGATGGGTGTGATGTAAAGTTATATAATTTCATAACAGTATATAAAATTGGGGGGCAGGATGGGTGTGATGTAAAGTTATATAATTTCAAACAGTATATAAAACTGGGGAGGAGGGATGGGTGTGATGTAAAGTTATATAATTTCAAACAGTATATAAATTGGGGAGGAGGGATGGGCGTGATGTAAAGTTATATAATTTTAAACAGTATATAAATTGGGGAGGAGGGATGGGTGTGATGTAAAGTTATATAATTTCAAACAGTATATAAAATTGGGGAGGAGGGATGGGTGGGATGTAAAGTTATATAATTTCAAACAGTATATAAAATTGGGGAGGAGGGATGGGTGTGATGTAAAGTTATATAATTTCAAACAGTATATAAAACTGGGGAGGAGGGATCGGTGTGATGTAAAGTTATATAATTTCAAACAGTATATAAATTGGGGAGGAGGGATGGGCGTGATGTAAAGTTATATAATTTTAAACAGTATATAAATTGGGGAGGAGGGATGGGTGTGATGTAAAGTTATATAATTTCAAACAGTATATAAAATTGGGGAGGAGGGATGGGTGGGATGTAAAGTTATATAATTTCAAACAGTATATAAAATTGGAGAGCGGGATGGATGTGATGTAAAGTTATATAATTTCAAACAGTATATAAATTGGGAAGGCGGGATGGGTGTGATGTAAAGTTATATAATTTCAAACAGTATATAAAATTGGGGGGGGGGGCGGGATGGGTGTGATGTAAAGTTATATAATTTCAAACAGTATATAAAATTGGAGAGGCAGGATGGGTGTGATGTAAAGTTATATAATTTCAAACAGTATATAAATTGGGGAGGCGGGATGGGTGTGATGTAAAGTTATATAATTTCAAACAGTATATAAAATTGGGGAGGGATGGGTGTGATGTAAAGTTATATAATTTCAAACAGTATATAAAATTGGGAATGCAGGATGGGTGTGATGTAAAGTTATATAATTTCAAACAGTATATAAAATTGGAGAGGCAGGATGGGTGTGATGTAAAGTTATATAATTTCAAACAGTATATAAATTGGGGAGGCGGGATGGGTGTGATGTAAAGTTATATAATTTCAAACAGTATATAAAATTGGGGAGGGATGGGTGTGATGTAAAGTTATATAATTTCAAACAGTATATAAAATTGGGAAGGCAGGATGGGTGTGATATAAAGTTATATAATTTCAAACAGTATATAAAATTGGGAAGGCAGGATGGGTGTGATATAAAGTTATATAATTTCAAACAGTATATAAAATTGGAGAGGTGGGATGGGTGTCATGTAAAGTTATATAATTTCAAACAGTATATAAAATTGGGAAGGCAGGATGGGTGTGATATAAAGTTATATAATTTCAAACAGTATATAAAATTGGAGAGGCGGGATGGGTGTGATATAAAGTTATATAATTTCAAACAGTATATAAAATTGGGAAGGCGGGATGGGTGTCATGTAAAGTTATATAATTTCAAACAGTATATAAAATTGGGAAGGCGGGATGGGTGTGATATAAAGTTATATAATTTCAAACAGTATATAAATTGGGGAGGAGGGATGGGTGTGATGTAAAGTTATATAATTTCAAACAGTATATAAAATTGGAGAGGCGGGATGGGTGTCATGTAAAGTTATATAATTTCAAACAGTATATAAATTGGGGAGGAGGGATGGGTGTGATGTAAAGTTATATAATTTCAAACAGTATATAAAATTGGAGAGGCGGGATGGGTGTCATGTAAAGTTATATAATTTCAAACAGTATATAAAATTGGGAAGGCGGGATGGGTGTGATATAAAGTTATATAATTTCAAACAGTATATAAATTGGGGAGGAGGGATGGGTGTGATGTAAAGTTATATAATTTCAAACAGTATATAAAATTGGAGAGGCGGGATGGGTGTCATGTAAAGTTATATAATTTCAAACAGTATATAAATTGGGGAGGAGGGATGGGTGTGATGTAAAGTTATATAATTTCAAACAGTATATAAAATTGGAGAGGCGGGATGGGTGTCATGTAAAGTTATATAATTTCAAACAGTATATAAATTGGGGAGGAGGGATGGGTGTGATGTAAAGTTATATAATTTCAAACAGTATATAAAATTGGAGAGGCGGGATGGGTGTCATGTAAAGTTATATAATTTCAAACAGTATATAAAATTGGAGAGGCGGGATGGGTGTCATGTAAAGTTATATAATTTCAAACAGTATATAAAATTGGGGAGGGATGGGTGTGATGTAAAGTTATATAATTTCAAACAGTATATAAATTGGGGAGGAGGGATGGGTGTCATGTAAAGTTATATAATTTCAAACAGTATATAAAATTGGGAAGGCAGGATGGGTGTGATGTAAAGTTATATAATTTCAAACAGTATATAAAATTGGGAAGGCAGGATGGGTGTGATATAAAGTTATATAATTTCAAACAGTATATAAAATTGGAGAGGCGGGATGGGTGTCATGTAAAGTTATATAATTTCAAACAGTATATAAAATTGGGGAGGAGGGATGGGTGTGATGTAAAGTTATATAATTTCAAACAGTATATAAAATTGGGAAGGCAGGATGGGTGTGATATAAAGTTATATAATTTCAAACAGTATATAAAATTGCTGCCTTTTTAATTTAAAGAGACTGTCCTGAGTTTACTGTCATTGTAAGATGAATCCCACTAATAAAATATTTTAACAACTAAATTACAATAAATGTCTTGTTTAGAATCTGTGTTTGTATACTCAATGTATTTCTGGTCAGTAAATTATCCAAACTGGATATGGTACATGTATCTGAACAATTTTATAAGTATGAAAATGTTTTTAAAAATTAAGATTTATAAAATGAAGGCTTCTTAACTACAGTAGTTAGAAATAGAATCATCCCCACCCCCCACCCCCACCACCACCACCCCCCACCCCCACCCCCTCTCTGCCTAGCAACGGAACCTCTGCATTCTTGAATTAACAACTAATGACTGTTATGGACAGTTTGGATCGAGTTCCAAGCCACTAATCACCAAGTTGATGAATGCAGTAACTCAAAACTAAACTTGTAGTTGCCCACGAACCAGGTGGGTGGCTCCGCGGCTGCACTGACATGTAAAATACATGGGGATTAACAGTCTTGTAAATATCTTCAATTCTAATCTGCAGCACCAATCTGTGGAGAAGATTTCAGTCAAACCTGTGTGGATGGACGCCAGCGTGAGTGTGTGTGTGGGTTGCAGGGTTCTCAACACCGACTGGACAACTGCCAGGCTACATGCTAACAGATGGAAGATTTAACACACACAATCCTTTGTATGTCTTCAAATAAACATCACTTTGCATTTCTTATGTACCTCCCACCCATCCTTTGAGTCCTCCTCCAAATATGTACCATCCAAATAAACATCTTCTCTATAGGGCCAGAGCAGGTCTTGATGGTAGACCAGGGGCGAGCCCAGTGATAAAAATCAGTTGGTCTAGGATCGATCCCTGTCAGTCTAGGTTGATGACTAGGATTGGTCCCCATTGGTCTAGGATCGATCGTCATCAGTCTAGGATTGGACCCCATTGGTCTAGGATCGAACATCATCAGTCTAGGATTGGTCCCCATTGGTCTAGGATCGATCATCATCAGTCTAGGATCGGTCCCCATTGGTCTAGGATCGATCATCATCAGTCTAGGATTGGTCCCCATTGTTCTAGGATCGATCATCATCAGTCTATTATAGGTCCCCATTGGTCTAGGATCGATCATCATCAGTCTAGGATTGGTCCCCATCAGTCTGGGATCGATCATCATCAGTCTAGGATTGGTCCCCAATGGTCTTGGATCAATCCCCATTGGTGGGTCAACTTGGCTATTTCTCTTTCCAGCCAGTGCACCATGACTGGTATATCAAAGGTTGTGGTATGTGTTATCTTGTCTATGGGATGGTGCCTTTAAAATGTCCCTTGCTACTAATGGAAAAATGTAGTGGGTTTCCCTCTAAGACTATATGTCAAAATTACCAAAAGTTTGACATCCAATAGCCGATGATTAATAAATCAACATGCTCTAGTGGTGTTGTTAAAACAAATTTTAACTTTGGTGGTAGAGTAATTGTTTGACAAGGAAGGGGTGTGGCCTCTTTTACTGATGACCTAAAAAGTCAACCCATCTCAGTTTTTCTCAATCCAGAGTGTGCTCCATTGCAGGTATACTAAAGGTTGTGGAATGTACTATCCTGTCTGTTTCAAAGTACTAAGTATAAATGACTGCTTTCTGCCTTTAGGAATAACCTATGTGGCAACAGTATTGTAAACTGACAATGTGTCATCTTCACATAAAATGTTGCTATATACAGTGTTCTCGCTGCTCTATGTAACAGGGGCAGTCCGCCCTGCTATTGCATTTTGACGCTCTCTTTCAAGTTCTGCCACTCTCCTTTATTTTTCTGCACCTTTCTTTATTTTCCCACACCCTGCTATATTTTACAGCACCCATCTCCGCTATTTCCAAACGCACAGTTTTTTCCAGCACATTTTTTTTTGTATCAGTCTGCACGCTGGACATCAACGGAAAAGCAACTGACGACAGTTACCGTAATGAAATTTAACAGTATTTTCAACAGCCTCTATTTTGTCCCATACCTGTATCCATGTGTATGTTTGATACACACAATAAAAGTTATATTTTATTTGAGTAATGAAAATATTTAATTTTTTATCAATTCGGCAATCTCTGACTGATAAAACACCAAATTTGACATGTGATCAAACAGTCATTCTGTCTTTTGTGTCCACTAACTATTGTCATATATTTTGTCCTCAATTACAGATTTAATTGGTTGTAACTGATGATTTTTTACTTTCTGTCATTTGTTTATTCAGCAATCCTTTATAAAATATTAGAAACTTTACATTTTTGGGGGGATATCACCACTTATAAAAACAATGGAAGTGATAATGTTCATCATTAAAATTGTTTGTCTTGGGTGCCAACTAATATATGCATGTACACCATCTTTACAAAAACTAAATTACTTTTTATCAGCTGGTGATATCAAAGCAATCGATTTATTCGATGAAGATGGAAATAAAATGAACAGAATTTTTTTTTTATCTCACTTTGTGGGATCACTTTATAAAAATCTTTATTGTTTTCATATATCTTGAAATCTTTATTAAAATAATATTAAAAATGTTGAACGCTTCAGCAAAACGAATGCCCGTGAATGTCACACTGACATCTCCAGTTCAACTAACAGAAAATAAAAGATTAGTCAGATTGTATTTCATACCAACCTTTTTGCACCAAATACTGAGGGGCAAAATAAGGAGTATGTCTTTTCACAATGTCAACCGACAAAACAATAGATAGTAACCAAGGTTAACTTTGGGAATTTTTGTTTGTTTGTTTTTAAGGGTAGGTATCGTGCGGCTTCCCTCCTTTAATTTAATTTCCACCCAGCCAGAATACCGTCTATATACAGAAAATAACTGTTTTCTGTCTTAACATATCGGCCATTGAACATGAGCAGGAAGAAGCCATTATTCCAAGATAATAACCAGTTATTTTATTCACCTGCAATTCTACATAAGGCACATCATAAAATATTGTTTGTTTCCAGTTACCCGACCAACCCTAATTTGAACCTGCTGACCCTACATCTTGTTTTGTATGTCCAAAATAGTTTTTTAATATAACAATGAGTTCCATGAAAACATTCCAAAACTATCACAAGCACTAATTTGGTGTTCTTGTAAATCAAATCGTTCTATATTAATTTGTTCATGTTTTCGTTTTCTTCTAACAATTAATTAATGGAGTTACTTCATACCATTGAGGTTTGCAAAATACTCATTAGCTTTAGAGCCGGTACAGTGATTAAAAATCCCATTTCCAATGTGTGGAATTTGAACCTAGTACCTACCAGCCTAGAGCCCACAGCATTACCACCACACCACGGAGATGGGTAAAAAGAAAATTCAGATTCAAAGGACAATGATGAATGGTACTGTTGGATTGCATAATGTATTTCTATACATGCAGAGGCTATTTTGGATACCGGTAGTCAACACCTCTATATAATATCCATAAATTAAATTATTTTCCAAATTAAATGTTTTTCCTACCTACTTACCCTATATTTCTCCAACATGTAATAGGAAACAAGTAACTTTTTTCCCGGCTTAATATGAAAAATAAATAAACTGAATTTTATAACTTTACCAATTTCCAAAGAACTACAATATCTATACACCAAAACAAAATAGTTCTTAAATAACAACAATTTATTTCTTATTTTTAAAATAAAAATGGTGTTCTGAAAATCTTCAAAAGGTAAAAAACCCAATAAATAACTTTCAACAAGACAACATCTGTTTACTGATCATCACAACAGGGTAAAAGTAGTCTTCACACAAAGTGCTGTATTTGTGGTCAGTGACCGAAAATATAGAAATGTATCTAGTCAACGTATCTTGCCAATATATATAGTGATAGGACGATTAATATTTATATATTACTTCCATGGAGTGCTATTTTCAATATGTTAAAAAAGTGTGTAATTTTTAATTAATGTGCTATACAAACTTTAACCACTACTTAACGTCACACTTTTTACTAACAAAGCCACTAAATACACTTCTCCATGTCAGTAAATTAAATCTGTGAGTCTCATTTTCTATATGAATAAGAGATATACGTAAACTGCTGGGTGACAGTATAATGTATATTACGCCAAAAAAAAATTAAAAGTCGGAATTGATGCTGCGATCTGGCTGGGTTTTTTCCTTTTTTCCTTTTTTAAAATCAGCTGTAACCTGTGAGTGTAATGTATATTAACCTTCTGACTACTGCAGGCGAGATATCTCGCCCGACGTCACGTCAGTCGATATACTGTACACTGTATACAGTCCATTCCCCAATTCATATTTCCCGCCGTTTTGCACACGACACTCACCGGAAACAGAAATATAATTAAAGAAAAAAGATTTTTTTTCAAAATGGTGGCTTTTGTTTTGATTTTTTCAATTGAAAATACCTTGAAATTTTGAGTTCAAAAAGTGGTTTTCGGCAAGTATTTTCGCTTGACAACAATGGCGGCACATCGCGGTCATTTTCAGGGATCGATAGCTGATTGTGACAGCTAATTTGATAATAAAATTGATCGTTTTACCAACAACGAAAATTACCAAATATTGCAATATGAATCTTAGTTCGGGTTTTAAAAAAAATTCTGGTCAGAAAACCACTGTTATCGGGAATAATGGACATAAATACTGGACAGCTGGCCACAAATGCCCCTAAGTAAATGCAACTTTTGCGATTTTTTGCCTAATTTTAATCACAATTAGCCGATCTAAAATAATAAAAATTACAAAAAAAGACACGAAAATAATACTTACCGATTCATATATGAACTTTATTTCATGTATTTATAAAACATTTAAGTGAATATATGTGAGTAAAAATTATAAACTTGTACCCACTCAACGTGGTTTTTGTTAAAAATTAATCCAGTTGTCTAAAGGTTAATCAAATCAGCTGTAAATCGCTGTGTGACAGTATAATGTATATTACTAAAATGAACTGTATACCACTGTGACAGTATAATGTATATTATTAAAATCAGCTGTAAACCATTGGGTGACAGTATAATGTATATTACTATAATCAGCTGTAAACAGCTGGGTGACAGCATAATGTATATCACAAAAATCAGCTGTAAACCGCTGGGTGACAGTATTATATAATATATATTATTAAAATCAGCTGTAAACCGCTGGGTGACAGTATATAATATATATTACTAAAATCAGCTGTTAACCGCTGGGTGACAGTATTATATAATATATATTATTAAAATCAGCACTAAACCATTGGGTGACAGTATAATGTATATTACAAAAATCAGCTGTAAACCGCTGGGTGACAGTATTATATAATATATATTATTAAAATCAGCTGTAAACCGCTGGGTGACAGTATATAATATATATTACTAAAATCAGCTGTAAACCGCTGGGTGACAGTATTGTATAATATATATTACTAAAATCAGCTGTAAACCGCTGGGTGACAGTATTATATAATATATATTATTAAAATCAGCTGTAAACCATTGGGTGACAGTATAATGTATATTACTATAATCAGCTGTAAACAGCTGGGTGACAGCATAATGTATATCACAAAAATCAGCTGTAAACCGTTGGGTGACAGTATTATATAATATATATTATTAAAATCAGCTGTAAACCGCTGGGTGACAGTATATAATATATATTACTAAAATCAGCTGTAAACCGCTGGGTGACAGTATTATATAATATATATTATTAAAATCAGCTGTAAACCACTGGGTGACAGTATTATATAATATATATTATTAAAATCAGCTGTAAACCGCTGGGTGACAGTATTATATAATATATATTATTAAAATCAGCTGTAAACCGCTGGGTGACAGTATATAATATATATTACTAAAATCAGCTGTAAACCGCTGGGTGACAGTATATAATATATATTACTAAAATCAGCTGTAAATCGCTGGGTGACAGTATATAATATATATGACTAAAATCAGCTGTAAACCGCTGAGCGAAAGTATATAATATATTACTAAAATCAGCTGTAAATCACTGGGTGACAGTATAAGGTACATTACTAAAATCAGCTGTAAACTGCTGGATGACAGCATAATGTATATTAATAAAATCAGCTGTAAACCGATGGGTGACAGTATATAATATATATTACTAAAATCAGCTGTAAATCACTGGGTGACAGTATAAGGTACATTACTAAAATCAGCTGTAAACTGCTGGATGACAGCATAATGTATATTAATAAAATCAGCTGTAAACCGATGGGTGAGAGTATAATGTACATTAATAAAATCAGTTATAAATAGCTGGCTGACAGTAAAATGTATATTAATCAAATCAGCTGTAAACTGCTGGGCGACAGTACAATGTATATTAATAAAATCAACTGTAAACTGCTGGGTGACAGTATAATATATATTAATAAAACAGCTGTAAACCTCTGTGCGACAGTATAATGCATATTAATAAAATCAGCTGTAAACCATTTTGACAGTATAATATATCATGAAAAACCGTGAACCGGGCTACCCCATAAACCGGTCTATTTACATTTGACTTGTTTTCAAGTAATCTGCATACGATTCAACCCTGACATCAAAATACTTTTGATGCATTAACAAAACCTTCCCTAAAACAAACTGCACAAATGAGGAAAAAGACAAGCAGACATTCAAAATATTTTTATATGTAGGGAAATGTATACAAAACCGCCATTTTGCACTGTGCACACTATATTAAATGGCATGTAATATTAAACAAACCTAAATATACAACAGCTTCACACCACTGTTACTGTCAATGCCTTGTCTGCTTCACAGATTCATTGTATAACAGTTTTCTTGACATCACATGACACACGTCACTCTTTAAAAAAACAATAGCCTGGTTTATGGGAGTAGCTGAAGAATATCAACATTAGATTATAACATCATTTAATCTCTTCACAACAGAAAATGGCATCGATATTAACATTTGTAGGTTGATTTTGACAATAAAGTGAGCAAAGTAAAACATTGTTTCATCAAATCGATCGTATTTTACAATGCGCGTGTGCAGGAACCATTTCCCGTTAATAGACCGGTCCACAGTTACTCAAGGATATATTAATAAAATCAGCTGTAAACCACTGTGTGACAGTATAATGTATATTAATAAAATCAGCTGTAAATCATCCTATGACAGTATAATGTATATTAATAAAATCAGCTGTAAACCACCCTATGACAGTATAATGTATATTAATAAAATCAGCTGTAAACCAGTGACAGTATAATGCAGCCTTCGAAATTCACGACGGCTCCACGGCATTTGCCGTACTGCCTTGTGCCTTTGCCGTGATGCCTCAAAAATACCAGTTACTTTACGGCTATGAATAACCGTGCCCTTTTAATTACCTGCCGAGGTGCCCCTTTTGTGTATGTTTTATTTGTTTTTAAACTTGTGTAACCCTAACTTTTATTTTAAAACATTCAACATGCATGAATTCGATGTTCCTCGGTAGTGTTTGTATACAGTTTCTTGGTCATGTATTACAATTGCACATCGAACGTAACAAATGATAAATTACGGTTGAAACGTACAGCATTACGGGAAAAAACCCCACCGTAAATTGCCGAAAGTTTTAAGTCGTACATTTATGAAAAAAAACGTAAATAGCCAAAAAAGAATCCCGGGGCAATTTGTTTTTTCAAAATAGGCTAAACCATGCCTAGAAGAAAAAGAAGACTCAAGAAGACAAAAATTGTCAAAACCTTTTCATTATTTCAGGTAAAAATTATTATTATTATTATGATTAGCTATTTAAATGTCAGCTGTGTTCAACCAGACCGAGCCGAAAAACGTCCGCTAAACTGGTTTGTGCGCTTCACAATAAACCAAATGGCCACGTTGAGAACCAATCAAATAGTTCACGAACGTTAGACAGACGTTTGCTGGCTGAACTTGGGGCTGTTGTTATCAATATTCTTCATGACAAATTTTGAAATTATAAAAAAAAGTCGGTCCCATCATTCTAAAAAAAATGTTTTTTGCTATTAATTTCAGTTTTGTTTGACTAACAAGAAAAGTAAATGTGTATTGGAAATAACAAAACAATACTAATTTTGTGTGCAATTTACAAATCAATCGGCTTAGAAATGAATAACTTGTAGTAAATTTCATAGTAATAAAAAAGGTGTTCCCTGTGGGACGGACTTATAGTTTTGATGTTTATTAGCCTATTGAACGGACCCATGCTAAAATCACCCAAATTAATTTATTCCTAATTAACTGAAACACTGAAATAAATGTGAACGTTTAATGTTTGTGGTTATTCTTGAATATTCCGTTTATTTAATTATTACCCGTGCTCAGCAGTTGATAGGCCTATACATCATTGGCGTAGGAAGCGGGGAAGGGGGTACTTTGTAGCAGCATCGATGGTTTATATATTAATTTTATAGGTGTGTCTGTGTGCCCACCCACCCCACTTTTTGGTATCTTCCTACAGGCTACACCCGTGTATATTAACAAATTCTGGGTACTAGGCCTAAGCAGTAGCCAACAACGAAAATTGTACCACGTCTTCTTCAAATGACCTTCACCTTTGCATGCAGAAAAAAACGCGATGAATTGTAGTCTGTGCATGTGGTATCGAGAAATCCTTGATTGTTTTGTTGAGATCGCACGTTGTTGTTTTTGGAAAATAAACCTACAATGTATGAGATGACTGGAGTTACGATAATACGATAATTTTCCTCTATAGGCCCACAGTATTTAGCAGTTTGTAATAAAAGCTGTTTAATCGCCACACACGTTACCGTACTGTGATGCAATCTCGTGTGTCACCAATTACCGTGGTACCTAATAAGAGCACGCGTTAATGATTCTAATTTCAAACAAATTAGTTATGCTCATATCCATTCAACGTCCAGGCATGTCTAGTCTGGGTCCAGTCTCTAATAACGCCAGTGATTGGGTCCAGAGAAAAAGTTGAAATTAGGGTGGATTTTTTTATTATTGTTAAATATAGAATTTACAACAAAAATAATATAAAGATTAAATTTTTAAAATCCTAAATGATTTGGTTTGAACATTTATTTATTTAATTATTTGTATTTCAAATAATTTAACACTGAACATTTCATCCCTTTTCCTAAAGCTTTGATTGTATTGTTCTGAAACGTAATACACATTCTCTTGGTAGTCTCCACAAAATAATAAAGATGTCTAAACTTGTAAAAAAGTTGGGGGTTTTTTTTGTTTTGTTTTTTTAAATTAATGAGATTGTAAAATTGAAATCCATTTGGATACATAAACTGAATACTGTTCACCCTAATGGCCTCAATGAGTACAGCCCTACTGGCTTTAACAACTAAGACTTTTTATACTCCTTTGTTCTTTAATTTTATTGTTATGCTCTTGGTCAGCTCCTGCCTTGTTACCTAGTTTTGTGTTTTTAAGTTCCAAGCTGACATTCTCTATTTTATACCTTACTCACTTGAAGTTACTGGTTATATGCCCAGCACTTTGTTTGTTTATTCTCCTGAGGATGTTGGTTTTTGGACTAACGAAACGTCGAATATTTTAAATATTTTTATGGAAACATATATTTTTATATGTACTTTTTTAATAAAAATCTTGATTGGTTAATTCTGAAACTTAGTACCTGAATTCTACAGTGATTCTCTGGAGATACCTTCACAAATTAATAGATAGAATTAACATATCTACTTTCATTATAGATTATTTTATTTTATTTCTTTAATGTTAAGACTTTAACATAATTGTCCAGCCATTCAAATATAATTTTCTTTCAGTCATACTCCATCTGCTCAGATGGTCCGAAACCAGCGGACTTTGATTCATTACCTGCTGTAATGAGATGGAACAGCAGCAGTGTTTGTTCAAGGAGACCAGATACGTCATAATCTCTCTCCACCAAAGTTGTCTTTAAGGACACCACAAAAAAAATAAAATACTGTTTTGTTTAATGACACCACTACAATACTTTGATTTATTGATAAATGACCAATTTAACAGAATTACAGATAAAAGGTTTTTTCTGGTTAAATTGACTTCCTAAAAAAGACTGCCTTGGTGCCCTTTGAAAATGTATGAATGTAGCCTTTGTGCCTTTTAGGTTAGCCTTGGTGCCCTTCATTGCCTAGATTTTTAAAGGCTATTACAGCCTGCCCTTTTAACATCGAATTTCGAGGCCTGATAATGTATATTAACACATCAGCTATAAACCTCTGGGTGACAGTATAATGTATATTAATAAAATCAGCTGTAAACCACCCATGACAGTATAATGTATTTTAATAAAATCAGCTGTAAACTGCTGGGTGACAGTATAATGTATATTAATAAAATCAGCTGTAAACCAGTGTGACAGCATAATGTATGTTAATAAAATCAGCTGTAAACTGCTGGGTGACAGTATAATGTATATTAATAAAATCAGCTGTAAACCAAAGTGTGACAGCATAATGTACATGTATATTAATAAAATCAGCTGTAAATTGCTGGGTGACAGTATAATGTATATTAATAAGACCAGCTGTAAACCTCTGGGTGACAGTATAATGCATATTAATAAAATCAGCTGTATAGTATCTACATACAAAAGACCAAACACAAAAGCAATGTTTCCGTATTCTAATCCTATAAAAGATTTGTACTGACGAAAGGAAATCTGAGGAAAGGAAATCGAAGCGAGGGTAGTTCTAAAGGTGAACTTCCTGGAACGACGTCCATCCACCAATGAGATCTGTTGTCTGTGTGTGTGTGTGACAGGGTGGTAGAGCAGTGACAGATTTGAACATCAAGGCAATCGATGTGTAATTGAGAAAACAAAGACAGCAGTGAGAGAGGAAAACACAGCGAGGCAGAGACGAGCTATGACATGTAACAGTACACCTCATGGATGGATGGATGGATGGATGGATGGATGGATGGACAGGATGGACGGACAGACGGACGGATGGGTGGATGGATGGATGGGTAGGTGGAGGGATAGATAGATGGTAGTTGGATGGATGGTAGTTGGATGGATGGATCAATGGATGGACGGATGGGTGGGTGGATGGATAGATATATGGTAGTTGGATGGATGGATGGATGCTAGTTGGATGGATGGATGGATGGATAGTAGTTGGATGGATGGATGGATGGATGATTGGTAGTTGGATGGATGGATGGATGGATAGATGGTAGTTGGATGGATGGATGGATGGATAGTAGTTGGATGGATGGATGGGTGGGTGAGTGAATGGGTGGATAGATGGTAGTTGGATGGATGGATGGATGGATGGATGGATGGATGGATGAATGAGTGGATGGATGGATGGATGGGTGGGTTTTGGGTTGGTGGAGATATATATATATATAACTTATTTAGCAGAAGAAACTGGTTCACTGCCAGTTATTAAGATTTATCAGTATGCACTACAGACAGGTACTTTCAAAATCGAAACCATCAAAGGTAGGGTGTGTGCATTGTACTCCAGTGAAATTAATACATGGACAAATGAAGTATAATTTTTGTAATCTGGGGTGGGTTTTTTCAGTGACTGAAATGCATCTCAGAGTGATAGTTATCTCTGACACATTATCAGTGATGGCTGAACAAAGGTTGTTACAGAACTGATTTACAACCTGTATTTAGTTGTTATTATGCATTTACATTGTCAGTGTGGCTGTTTGTATTTGCCATATCAGAATGCATGGTTCCAGTTTCATCGGTTTTCAATTTACATTTGTGTTGTTGATTTTAATCTTTTTCCTGGAAATAACTGTAAAAGTATTTACATAATGGGTTTACTGTGTTATATGAAGGCAGAGTATATCCTAATGGCACTTTAATTTTTCATTCAAAACTGTGCATAGCAAATATATACATTTTACATTTTATATACATTCTGCAAAAACAGTTACCTCAATAATCTAGTGCACACTGACCTTTCTTAAGCAGCCACCTTAATTAAAAGACGACCTCTGAGTCTGTTAGATGACAGTTAACACATGTTTAACTGTGCATCAGTATATTACAGTATAACCCCTCTAAATCAGACACCCACTGGACCAAGTGAAAAGTCCACTTTAAGGGGTATCCAGTTTAGAGAGGTTACATTCTGTACCAATATTTAAAAAAGGATCATAAAAAAAATGTCCAGTTTAAGTGAATTCTGATTTACAGAGGGTGTGTTTTCGATGGTTGTTCACTGTATATATACATGTACAAGTACATTGCTGTGTGTACATACACACAAGTCACAAAGTGGAAAGTTACTTTCATCTTTCACCTTCCGGCTAAATGTTGATGTATGCAAATCTTTAGCATGTTCATAAACACATTATTCCATTTATCAACACAGTTTACTGCATATTCCACAGTCAGTCAGCCATGGCTGGTTGGTCAGTTGTACATTTTGTTATTCAGCTATTTTTGTCAGAGCACCACAGAAAACATTATACATGTGGCTGTCAGATACAAACGGTTATGGAATGTGTGTCCATTTTGAATTAATAATGTAAAGAAAACCTTTTAGTGAGACGTAACTTGTAAGTCCTCGCACCATTATCGTTTTCAATTGGTGTTGTTGTTTTTTATAGAGTGAATACCCAATGCCACCACGTAAACTATTTCTAAAAAAAAACCTATTAAAACCCCCCACAAGTTCTGTGGAATTAAATATTGTACCATAAATGTTTTCAGTTCAAGTTGTATTGACCTAAGACGTAATAGTTTGTGAGAAACTGATTTAAACATGAAACTTTAATGCTAGAGTTAATGCCATCGCCATTTTTACAAAAGTACTACCTATAATAGTATATCTGACCGTTTTACTTCCTAAAGACAAGACAGCAAGGGATCTCTTATATCACTTGTCTATAGACACGAGTACATACAACAGCCTTCGATGTACCAACACACATTTTCAGAGCACTAGTAAAGCAATACATGTTCCCTACGGGTCCCAACAAATGTTCTTATTTCCTATATTCAAGAGCCATAACTCTCTGAAAAATAGATAAATAGGAATTTCAGCTCAATATTTTGAGTCATTTCAACAGGTCATGTATATATGTATATGTGCAGGCGTTCTTGGCTTGGTCCAAATATGTGTATTGTATATTTATGCCCAACCCAGTATGTAATGGCTGAAATGATATTTTTGTTATGTTGTGTTTATGTTTATCATTCATTCAAATTTATGCAGTATTGTTAAGGGTATGCCTCGCACTTTTGTGTGGTGATTGCTTCTAATTAATCCACCAGTAGGAATAAAAGGTAAACGGGTCACTATTACAGGGCACAATATTTCACGCGAACGCAGACTTATTATTCTAACAAATGTTTTAGACTGATTTTATACACTTGAATAGACGTTAACAAATGCGATATATTGCAACAGTGACAACTTGCGACCAGTCTAAATTAAATGCCATGTATAGAGTCGAGCCAAATTATTTCAAGAAATATGCACGGATTGTTGGTTACAGTTATATAATTTTCTACTGTTTCATTTTTAAAGGAATATATTTAGTAATAAAATTTGTTGATTATAATTTTACAAATGTTCAACAGTTTAAATGTATACAGTAATCCAGAAGTGTAAGAAAATTTGAAAAATACTCACATCGCAAAATGAGCTTTTTAAAAACAAAACATTTGGAATATCACTGTATTATATAACCGCTATGATATTCCAGGAAAGTGAAAATAGAATGGCAACATCGAAACAAAAGAAAGATTCTTGAAGTATTCACAAAAAGACGTTTAACAAAATTTGTTTTTGTATTTTGTTTCATCTTTATATTATAAAAGTTATATTTTATTTAGAAGTATTATAGTAAAATCCTGCACATTTTTTGTATTGGGAATGAGACTAAACAAAATGCGTCAAGTTATTATTGCATCAATGTGTTCGCCGCATTTTTCGCATTAATTACTTGCTCGCATTAATTTCATGATTTACAGTATATAGGTAGTACTAAACCAAATAACTTCTGGCTGGGTCAAAGTTCGAGGTGCACCCAACTTTTGATAGAGAAGTGAACACCACAAGTCCTGTGATTGGTTATAAATGTGAGTGTGTTGTGTTGTAAAAAATAATAGTTTCATCTGGGTAAAACAAATATGCAATTTTATTTCATCTAGTACCAATGTGTCAAGTAGCCTTGTGCTTGAAACATGTATGGGGTACCTGTAAAAAAAAGTACTCGAATTTTGTGCAGAACTAGGGTAGTCATAGACGCTACCCGTTATCTCAGAAACGAGCAGCTTGACCCCCAATTTTTTCTGATTCACTTTAAGTGTGAGGGGTGGTAGTATTTATATCCGTGGCATTTATGTCGGTTGATACATTGCAGGTAGGAGTTTTAGCCACATATGTTACTATTGTTGTCTATGGGATTTGATTTGGTAGTATACACCCTATAGCACATATTCAGTGCATAATAAAAAATATTATGATTTTGTCATTTTATTTAATTAAACTATACTGGTTGATTAATTAGCCATCACCCGACCATGCAAGTTCACAATGACCTTGACCTTGACAATAATCTCTGTACATGATTCTGAATGGAGTTTGAATCAAAGTTAGCACTGAAGAAAAGTTGGTTTTGGCCTATAATTCATACTGTAAAGATTTCAATAATTTCTTTTTACATGGTATTTGACTTGCCATATACAACTGCTCTTAAATATGGTATTATATGTAGGTAACTTGAACTAAGATTTTAATAGCAATTTATTTTTATATTAAAAATGGCATGTGCCAATAGTGGGTTAATGTCTTTAGTTTCTATTAACATTGTTAATTTTTTATGTATGAAATTCTGAAAACTCAAATTTGTAAAGAACTTGATTTTTAGTGTCATTTTGACATATTTATAGGGTGCTAAGTTATATTTTAGACAAATTTGTAGTTTTATGCAAAATTTAAAGTAAATTTGAAGAAAAACTTTACCAAAAACATAATTAAATTTGTTGTCACTATTGTGCCTTCTGTTCTTATTTGTACATAACAATAAGGTTGTTAAACATATACTTAGATCTCCAGATCATTTTTTTTCTTCTTAATAATCACTTAGCTCTCATGAAAAGCATTTTGAGTGTATACTAGATTCAGAACCAAATTTTTCAGATTTGATTATCTGCCTTAGATTAAGTTGATAATTTATTTTATTGTTAAAGCTGTATTACCTAATGTTACTAGCTAAATAAAATGCTGGATTACAGATTGTAGGAATACATCTAATATACATATTGTATTCATCCGGATTAGAAAATAATGCAAGAAAATAGATGTTCGGGTAATTTTGTCATTTAAAAATAGGTTTTTTCAGTAATTAATCAAAAATAAATGTGTCAAAGCTGCATGATAATTCCAAATATCACAACTATTAAAACCTCCAAATATAGTAGACTATAAATAAAATATAGTCAGGAATATTGGTGGCTGCCAATGGTTTTGATGGTTCATTATGAAAATCAGCATGGCCGATGGATTTGAAATTCCCACACCTGGTAACTTGAAGACACCCACACCCAGCATACAGGATTTCCTCCCAACACTAATGTTCAGGACATTAAGTCATTACTTCATACAGGTACAGTCAGTCATGTTTGTGTTTCCTTCTTCAGACAGTGTATTTTTTTAATACTGATATTTCTTTGATGTGCCTGTTAAGGTCTTCATAATCTAGGGGTCAATCAAGTGCATGTGTTTTAATGGAATTCTTTAAAGGGGTAGAGGTACTCTGACTATCTTTGTTGTCTCTACATATATACCTGAGTACACACACCCAACTGAAAGTAAATATCTTCAGGAGTTTTATTTTAGAATATTTTATTGTTTAATATGACATATTGCATTTGTACAAAACTATATGCAATATATATGCTTTTTGAGGTGTACATTATATTAGGTTGCACTGTAGAAACAACAGTTTCAGTGAGGTTGTCAGTTTATGTCAGAATACACCAGATCCTGGTTGTCATAAACACACATAGCTGGACACTTTTTAAAAAATGTATGTTATCAGTATAGGTAGTACTAAACCAAATAACTTCCGGCTGGGTCAAAGTTCGAGGTGCACCCAACTTTTGATAGAGAAGAGAACATCACAAGTCCTGTGATTGGTTATAAATGTGAGTGTGTTGGTTGTAAAAAATAATAGTTTCATCTGGGTAAAACAAATATGCAATTTTATTTCATCTAGTACCAATGTGTCAAGTAGCCTTGTGCTTGAAACATGTATGGGGTACCTGTAAAAAAAAGTACTCGAATTTTGTGCAGAACTAGGGTAGTCATAGACGCTACCCGTTATCTCAGAAACGAGCAGCTTGACCCCCAATTTTTTCTGATTCACTTTAAGTGTGAGGGGTGGTAGTATTTATATCCGTGGCGTTTATGTCGGTTGATACATTGCAGGTAGGAGTTTTAGCCACATATGTTACTATTGTCGTCTATGGGATTTGATTTGGTAGTATACACCCTATAGGCCTACCACCTGTTTACAGATCCCTTTATATATACAGGCCTACCGCCTGTTTACAGATCCCTTCATTTATTTCAATAAATATTGTTTATATAAAAAAAACATTTATTAGGTTATGCATACTTAATTCACGCAGCCGTACAATCAGTTTCCTACAATGTGGGTACACATCATATCAACAGACTTCTGGTTACCTAAGTATTTGAAACAAAAAAATATTACCGGGATTGGCAATATAGAGAACATTTTGTTTTCAAAATCTTGATTACCGGTATTTCTGTTTAATGTTGTAAAATTGTGTAGTGATCTCTGAAACTTTCATAGCAAATCGCAATGCAATACTGAACAAAATGTTCTGTACACGTGACTGCTTAATACACATTGTGTATATACCTAGAGTACTGTATCAGATGATATGTATTAAAAGCAAACTATCCTGTATAGACAGGTGTCTGGTTAAGCAGATTTGACTGTTATGAACTTCAACTGACATCAAAGTGTCCTGTATCAACAGTGCCTGCTTAATACACATTTTGTATAAATATAGTGTACTATATTAGATGTGTGTAAATAGCTAACTGTCCTATATAGACAGGTGGCTGGCTAATCAGGTTTGACAGTTATGAACTTCAACTGATGGAAGACATGGGTCACACACTTTCTATTGATTAAATGACAGCTTGGATCGAGATGTCATGTTCACAATAAATAACACTTTCATTTAATAATATATTTAATAATATATAGTAAGGTACAGAATGTAGAAGCATCACCGATTTGATCAAATCACGTTTTAGCCATTTCCACGTACAGATTAATCTTGCTCTTTACCAGTGCATATTAAGTTCATCTTTAGGTCAGATAGGAAGGAAGGAAGGAAGGAAGGAAATGTTTCATTTAACAATACACTCAACACATTTTATTTACGGTTATATGGTGTCAGACACAGTCCTTGGCTTTTGAAAAACAAAGGCAAGTGAAAAATTGCACACCTTAAAACGCTTAGGCGAGTGAAAAATCGCACTCATCAAAATGCTAAGGCGAGCGAAAACCAAGCATTATTAATTCATGAAGTGATTGGTGTATGTAAATGCAGAGGTATGTTGCAAAAATGAACCATTAAACCAATAAAGTTTTCTTCTAATTTTATGTTTGGTTCATTAGTGTAGTCTGACTTCTTTTCCTTTCTGGAATGGAGTTATAATTTATTTAAAGTTTCAGGAGTAGTACTATAGAAATATAATTATGACACGTATATAATGATGCAGACAATTTGATTTTTTAATTACAATATGTACTATTCAGATAATTTGATGCACACAATTATATATATATATACCTTTTCATTGTTAGATGGTTTGATAAACGTGCAGCTAAACATATACTCCTCCAAAAAAGTTAAGGATCGGTATTTACTTTGAACATAACATCAGAACCAGAAAAGATAAAATGCTCAAATTTGGTTTCAACTATCGTTGTTTATTCATTAATTGTTTGTGCATGTGGTTATCTGTATAAAATGTGATTAAACAAACAATTCTGATAAAAACTAAAACACGTACAAAATTCATACTGGTTTTCAATGATCAGCGGAACAGACATTTTCATTATGTGTGAAAGTCAGTTCACTAATTGTCCTGCAATGGAATGTTCTGCCATTCTCTAATCAGAGCATTTGCAAGGTCGTCTATGCTTCTTGGTGGGTTATCAAGTCTTGAAATGCGTATCTGAAGTTGATCCCAGATGTGTTCGATAGGGTTAAGGTCGGGAGAAACAGCTGGCCAATCCATTCTTTCAATTGTCTCTTCTTCAAGATAATCCCTCACAATTCGTACTCTATGTGGCCGTGCGTTATCGTCCATTAGCACAAACTCAGGACCAATGGCACCTGCAAACGGTCTCACAAATGGATGAAGGATTTCATCTCTGTATCGAATTGCGGTAAGAGCTCCATTCCTGATGGCGTATAAGTCTGTACAACCATCCAAAGATATTCCACCCCATACCATAATTGACCCCCCACCAAACCGATCGTGTTGCAACATGATACAGTCAGCATATCGCTCTCCAGGTTGACGCCAAAGACGCCTACGGCCATCGTTAAAGTCCAAGCAAAATCTTGACTTGTCTGTAAACAGAACAGGACGCCAATGACGACGTTGCCATCTGACATGGTTTCGCGCCCACAACAATCGAGCTTGACGGTGACGTGGAAGCAGTATTGGCCTTACTGCTGGCTTACGGCCTCGGAAATTGGCTGCATGGAGTCACAGCTTTCAATTTGCGATTTCAAAACAATGCGTTTTCACTCTGATTTTCACCCAAGCCACTTCAAGGCCCAGGTGCGCACATGCAAATTGTGCATAATCGTGTAAAACAATCTACACACAAAGTACGGTATCTCATTTTTACTCGTGAAACTAAAAATAACACTTTTCATCTTTATATAAGAAAATAGTATATACTGTATAATACTTTATTTTCGCGTGGAATTTATTTTCGCGTTTTTCGCGTGTGAATGAAATTCGTGAAAATATATTCCACGCGAAAATAAACTTTTTATAAAGGCCGACAAAAAATAAATAAAATATGTAGTCTCGTTCAACTATACCACATTAGTTTCCGATGTACGACGCCAGTAGTAACAAAGCAGGGCTCCCTCCTGTCACGGAACAAACCACAAAACACAAAAGCTGTTTAAAACTTTAAATCAAGAACACGATTGTAAGTACATACATGATAATAAAACAATACTAACACTAAAAAGCTTTATGCTGTTTTCCTTCGCATGTGCTAGCGATCAGTTCATCGGACAGAGTATACACGTGTTCAACGACGGAAGTAAACATGCATTATCACAGTATATTAAAAATGTGGAAGTGGAAAATCCAGACTGGGCAATGTTCAGATGTTTCACAATTTTATTTTTATTTTTGGCCTGTTAGCCAATCACAAACCGTTTTGAACTAGTATTTTGACGGCAATAAATATTGTTTCAATCAAACTTAAGTTACTGAGTACTAGTAGCTTGTGCCTTCAAATTTCGTTTCGTTTGTTTTCGGTTTTTGTTTTTATAACAATTATAAGGACAATAAAGTATTGATTGGTTAAAGCAGGAAAACTATTGTTTTATGTGCACTCGTGTGTACATGTAGGATTAGTTCTACAGATTAGCGTAACAACTGGCAAAACTAAGTTCCGTTTTTAAAACAAAATTATTGACATCTGTACGTTTTTTTATTGATGGGGGTTGGGAGATTCGCGAAAATAAATGTTCGCGAATTGACCCATTTTCATTAAATCGCGAAAATTTGATCCCGCGAAAATAAAGTATTCTACAGTATTTAATATATGATCCTTAACTTTTTTGGAGGAGTATATATAGGAATCAACTTGTCTTGAATTTCATTATTATGTATAACGAATATGGTTAGGATAGTTGGGATGGGAAAACCCACTGGTTCCAAGGAGGTGGTTCATGAACTACGACCCAAGCATCTCAGGTATGCACTACAGACTCATATTATTAAAACATTTTTCTTAAATAACTCGTAAAACATAGGCCTACCATTACTTCAATTGATAGTGTTGTTTGGGACATTGACATTCACGTGGCACTTTTAATTCAACAATTAGGCAACCAGCCTCCCTCCCTCATTTTATAACATGCTATTTGACCTACCGCTACAAGTTACGAACGGCTCTGACAGCGTTAAGTCATTGATCTAGAATGGCCCCAATGTTGATGATAAAAAAATATACAAACTCTGACAAAAGCTGTCATTACAAAGGATTTTATTTCAAATGTGGGATGCCATAATAAAGATAATAACAAAACCACAAAATTTTAGACATCATCATCAATGCGTAATAAGTTGTCAGGTAGACCAGCATATGCCTGCAGAATTCCATGAGTAAAAATAATCTGACCCCGATAGTTCTGATTGGTCAATATGCCACAGAGTACTGTGCATCAAATCATGTTCCAGTCACATGGTCTATGACTTTCTAACAAACAAACCAAAAATAACATAGTCGGCAATGATCATTGATTAGTTATTATAGTGTGTATATATATATATACATGTATACATATATAAATAACATATGCACATTCATTAACCTCTGGCTGAAATACAAATATTTAAATGAAGTTTTATTTGATTTTTTTTAAAGATAGAAAAGAAAAATAATAGACATAAAAAAATACCTAGGCTTGTTCCTACATACCTATTATCATTTCTTTTCCTTCTTGTTATTATTCCGTCTAAATTTCTTTTTTTTCTTTTTTTTTTAAAGAAAGTATGAAATTACACGATTGCCATTTTCAGGACCTCACGAAAGCTTTGTAGGCTACCAGTTATGAACTAATTCGAGACAATTTTACCGACTTCGCTGATTTCCGTAACGAGTTCATTTGTGTAGGCTACAGAAGCCACTATTTAGTTCAATCCCTTTTCTCTTTTTGTCACAACTATATGAACAGTATAAATGAGTTATCCTTATCAGACGTTGTGATCTATTACCTTACAAAAGTGGACTGTTTCTAATTAATCTGGGGTTCTAGAATATTTTTAAAATTCACTTGCCATGGTGAAAAATTCACTTGCCCAATTTTAACTGTTGATAAAACAAAAAAACAGTAAATTAAAATAATTAACTTTTTAATGTCCATTTTTCATACTGAGATCATGTTTAATCAATTTGTCAATTTACACAACAGGTAGGCTCATTGGGCATGCTTTATGGTCTGTTTAGAAAAATATGCAAATAATTTTCATCAGTTTAGAATAAAGTTACCGTACCTATTAAAATTTTAAAATAATTGTTTCCACTAAAACCATCTAAGTTATAAAAAATAATCCATGTTACCGAGATATTACAACAATTAACAGCATTATTCATTTACTTATGAATGGGAACTTCACCCTCTCAAAAAATAAAAAGATAAAAGAAACAATTAAGAACCTTTATTAGCATAAAGTGTACATTTAAAGTATTTGTAAATAGTTACGTGCAACCTTTAAAACTAATAAAAAGACTGGTTACCGTTTTGCATATTATTAGTATTAGAATTTAGAGTAACAAATCTTTGGATTTCAGTGTAAAAAACAAAATGGCGGCAAAACAATGAACTTTTGTTTTTCTAATGTTTACACTTTATAACTTTAGTAAAGTTATATCAGTAGGTATATTGATGTCATGGATGGGTCAGAGATTACTGGTGGCCAACTATTTGTTAGTGAAATAATGCATGTGATAGCAAATTGAAAGAAGTGACTTGTAGATGTTTCTTTTGTTTTTGTATGATCGTAGGACGTAGCTTTGTAGATTTTTTATTTTTATTTTTTTTATTTTTTAACCACTTGCCATCGGGATTGCATAAAGTAACTTTTACTGGCCCGAATCCAAAAAACACTGGCCTCGGGCATCGGGCCACCGTATTCTGTTAATAATAAATTAAATAGTTAAAGAAGTTTTGATCGGATTGGTACGTTTTCGAAGATGTCTATTAAACCTGTGTTTTCCAATTTGTATAGCAAATATATTAAAATTCTGCATGGATGCTACCGTTCTTGTAACATTTTTTTTTTTCTGGTATTATTAAACGGATCTTTCTATCAGCTACATACGGTAAATAGTGACAATCAATATACAAAATCATTTTACGTGCACTGTTTGTTAAGTGTAACGTGCATTAGTTTTCACACTCGCCAGACTGAAATTACGTGCACTGTACGAGTGCGATCACAGCCGTACACCTTAAAAGGCAAGGTCTGCCTGAGACATATGGTTAAGGACCACATAGAAACACGCTGTCGCCACTTCATGGGCTACTCTTTTCGATTAGCAGCAAGGGATCATTTATATGCACCATCCCACACACAGGATAGTACATACAATGGCTTTGTTACACCAGTTGTGGAGCACTAGCTGGAACGAGAACTAGTCCAATGGGACCACCGACGAAGATCGATCCTAAACCGACTGCACATCATTGAGCGCTTTACCACTGGGCTACGTCCCACCTCCTAGCTCAGACAGATACCAGTCATATAACTGTGACAGTCTAGCTCAGACAGATACCAGTCATATAACTGTGACAGTCTAGCTCAGACAGATACCAGTCATATAACTGTGACAGTCTAGCTCAGACAGATACCAGTCATATAACTGTGACAGTCAATGTCTATGCCAGTGATTATTAGAAGTATAATATTAATATGTATGAGATATTTCTATACAAAAAAAAACATCATCAATTTTATTCTTATGTTTATTTTATCACTATCTATCAGTTCTATCTTGTTTACTTGTATATTTTGTGGTTAAAAAAAAACCCTAAAAAAAACAAAAAAACAGTAAACAAAAACAGTTTGACTTCAGAGAACATGTACACAACTATTTGAAGAACAAAAATGTTACAGTATGTTGGTATATTATTGTGATATATTTGGAGCACACAGTATTCCATTAAATAATAAAAGTAAGTTTTGTTTCACCAAAATTAATTGTACATGTATGTATGTAGAATGACCAAAGGGAAGCAACCCTTTCAGCTGACATGCAGACGTGAACTGTATATAATTTTCCTGACAGACTGGCGAGACAACAGAGGTATCATCGTGTGTGTGGAGGTTATTTTCCGGAATGGGGGGGTGGTCAATGGAGGTGGGTACTGCAGGGCTGGACTCCGTTCCATGAAAGAATTGTAGCTAAGGTTAATTGTAGTGACTTACGGTGAATTGTAGCTAAGGTTAATTGTAGTGACTTACGGTGAATTGTAGCTAAGGTTAATTGTAGTGACTTACGGTGAATTGTAGCTAAGGTTAATTGTAGTGACTTACGGAGAATTGTAGCTAAGGTTAATTGTAGTGACTTACGGAGAATTGTAGCTAAGGTTAATTGTAGTGACTTACGGAGAATTGTAGCTAAGGTTAATTGTAAGAATTGTAGCTAATTGTAGTGACTTACGGAGAATTGTAGCTAAGGTTAATTGTAGTGACTTACGGAGAATTGTAGCTAAGGTTAATTGTAGTGACTTACGTTGAATTGTAGCTAAGGTTAATTGTAGTGACTTACGGAGAATTGTAGCTAAGGTTAATTGTAGTGACTTACGGTGAATTTTACAACTGGCACCGTAAACTTTACAGCTGTTCCACAAAGCAGCCTTATGGTAGTCGTAAGTGCTCCTTTAATGATTAAAATCGTCTTTGCGAAAATGTGTGAATGTGTGAATGAGTTAAATGATTGATTACCAACTTTTTGGATGTATTCACTGGTATCAGACATCCATGAAGTAATGTCAGTTTATTTGTTGAGCGATAATTGCCGAATGCATAAAACATGAGTGTTATCTCCCATATTTTCGTGTGATGGTCATATGATCTAGACTGTTTGAATGTCGAATTTATAAAAGGTATTTGGTATATACAGTCAAACCTGTCTTAAGCAGTCACACAAGGGAGTAGATAAAAGTGGCCGCTTAAGTCAGGTGGCCGCTGAGTACAGGTTACCACATATACAGTCTTTAAAATATTTGTTGTTGTTTCTTGTTTTACCGTGTGTACTGCTAATCAACGGATGCGTGCTTCACAGCTGACTATAAATCAACTTATGATATGTTGTCTCCTTCAGAAATAATGCAAATGGAATGTATTAAATTAAGCGTTCTCAACAAGTTTGTTTTCTTTTTCCATTTAATTATTTAATTCCTACTTCATGCAGTGTATTGTCATAGTAAGTGAACTTACAAATGTCAAGCGTAGCCTGCCCAGAGGCAACTAGATCCATGCCAGAGTCATACTTTCTTAATTGATAAACAGAAGAGATGTCAGGACTGTGAAGATTGGTTATTTGCTGCACCGTACCACTGTTGTTATCCCTTTTTATATAATAGTAAAACTTTACTGTGGCCGCTTAATACAGGTATTTTAGTAATTTGGGATCCGATTTACGTGGCCGCTGGCCGCGTTAGACAGGTGACCACTTATTACAGATGCATTTACATTATAAATTGTTTGAGGGAATAAAGTGGCCGCTTAAGGCAGGTGATCGCTGATTACAGGTGGCTGCTAGGACAGGTTTGATTCTATTAGATCCATTTTTACACAAAAAGTATCCTTCTTAGAAAATGATCAAATCATCATGTAACTGCCATTTGACATCTATGTTAGTGGCTTACAACTACCTAATACCAATTGTAAATGTTTACCGAAATTTACAACGATAGTAAGCTACGCAACGTTGTAGAACGGGCTAGCGATCGCAGAAAAAAAATGAAGGTTGCGATGGTAGGTATTTACAGCGATAGTAGTGTTAAGATTGCTCTGTGGAACGGGGCCCTGGTGCTTATAAAACGTTTATATATGAGTCTAGACTCAAGACTCTAATAAAGTCTGAGACACTATGTCATAACAACGCCATACAAACTGTATGCATGTCATGTCATTAGAGATTGACTCTGGTCTCGATAAATTGCAGGAATTACAGTTTTGTTCATCTCTCAGTCACGCCTTATTATGTGGCACAACAGTTTTAACATTTAGAAACTGAAGAACTTATTAAATGGTCAGTACCAGCAACTTGTCTTTTATTTTGTTCTTCAAAAAAACTAAAACTTAAGCCAATCAAAATAAGTCTTTTTTATTATTATTAAACCCAGTTCATGTTATGCAAATGTTCAACTTGAGAATAACTGTGTTGGTTACAGCTTCATTAGAATTAATCTATACCCCTGACGTCACAATATTGTTGAAGATTATTTTTCAGGAATCTGCAGCTGAGAACAATGCAATATTGAACTTTGTGTGCATTCAGGTTGGGGATTTCAACCCACAGCTGACTCTGTACATTGTAAACAAGTACAACACATTAGCCTACAAGACCAGACCTTTGCATCATAGAACAATCATGACATTTAAGCCTTATAAACATGACACTAGCGATAGTAATGTATTTAGACAGAACACAACAAAGATTGTCAAATAATAAATCGGAAATCATAACTGACATGTTTAGCATGTGTAACATGCTTAATGCCACCCACTGTAAAGAATACATTTACTGTAATAGTATCACGTGTCAGCTTCAAAACGATCCTGTCATTTTGGTTTACTAGTTTTGTAAATATTCCTTGAGATTTTAACCAAATTTGTCCTTAAAAATATAAAATAACAGTTAATTTAGTAGTCACATTAAACATTTAATGAATAATAGATTCAGTAAGAATACAGAGTTAATTGTGGATTCTTGGAAAATAACTAATATGGGCATTTCACCCTCCTGGGTTATTTTTCAAGATTCGAGTTCTGCCTGGTGATCATATGACAAGTGTTAACATAATGTTATGTCTGCTCAATGTCAATATTTTTATCAACCTGTGGGACCAATGCATATCAAGATACATTTGTATTTAACACATCAGTCAATGTATCCAGGTTGGAATGGGAAATAACAACAGAGGTGTATCCCATGACCCGTGTCAGCCGGGGTGAATGTCCTCGGTGGTGCTCCAAGACACAGTACATCAAGAGAAGATTAAACAAGCTGTAGGCCCGAGGAGAACAGGTGTTTTCGACTCGAGTAGCTGCTGGTGAGAGAGGCGGTTGGACAGACGGAATGACAGACTGACAGATCACCACTAATCCCTGGTCAGTCTGCCGGGATCAACAAGGCTTAGAGCTCGGAACAGGGCTATAATTACAAAACACAAACCAATTATTTTTTATTTTTAAACATTGGCTAGTGGATGGATTTTTTTTCTCGCTCAACACGGAAACGTGAAAGGAGCCATCCATAAAATAGATATATGCTATTTCAGTTCATTTCCTTTCAAGTTATTTTCATGCTTATATACAACAGGTTCAAGCACGCTGTCCTCAGCTATCTGGGTTGTCTGTCCAAGAGAGTGGGTTAGTAGTTAGTGGTTAGTGAGAGAGAAGTTGGTATAGTGGTATTACACCTACCCACTGAGTTGTTAAACCCACTTTGGACTGGAGCCAGTACCGGGATGTGAACCTGGTACCTAGCTACCAGTCCCATGTTCAATGACTGCATCACCAAGGCTGGCTATGTATGCTTCCAAAATCTGGTATTTTTAACCACCTCTATGTCTAGGTCTAGTAATAGTAAGTTTCATAAAACACACACACACGCACACAATTTGTATGTAAGTACTTTGTAAATTTGTACTTTTTCATCATACATGTACAGCAGTGGGGGGGGGGGGGGGGGTAGCCAAGTAATGGTGAACTGGCTTGGGGAAACAATGTCAGGTAACCAATGTTAAAAGACTGGCTACCGTTCTCCATTTAACTGACGTATGTAGTATTACTATTAGAGTAACAACTCTTGGGGTCCCAATGTGAAGAAAACATGGAGCAAAAATAACTAGGAATGTTTTGTGTTTGCAGTTCATATGTTTATATACTTTCAACTTATTTGAATAAAATTACATTGGGAGGTATATTAATGTCATGTATGGGTCATAGATTATTGGTAGCCAAATATTATCTAGTGAAATGTTGCACGTTAAAGCAAATGAAAAGAAGTGATTTGCAGATGTTTCTTTTGTTTTTATGATCACAGCCGTGGTCTCTTTTTATTACTTGCCATCCGACTCAGCATATTCTAGAACCCCTGTACTACATTACAAATATGTTACTTCCAATACCATAAATCATTATTATGTAATTTTGTGTTACAAATACATTATTTCTAATACTTTTAAACATAAACCTTTACATTCTGTGAAAACGTGATCAGTAAGGTTTGTTAGTGTTGTTTAAATGTATTGTTAAAGATCGGTGAAGCATGGATTAATTACGGTGATCCAACTGACTGACTGGGTAAATGAGAAAACTAGATAAATCTTCGGTGTTGTCTGGCATGCTAATGGCTTCCAGTCATAAAGAACCATCGGGAAGAGAACCAACATAAAGGTTACAGTTGGACAACACCTGTAATGGGTGGTCTTACTAGTAATACAACTCATTGCTTTAGTTATAGTAATAAACAACTCATTGCTTTAGTTATGGTAATAAACAACTATGTTTCGAGTAACTAGTTCTACATCTACTTGGCTACAGTTGCCTTGGGGTTTTTGTTTTTTTCAAATGTCCAAATATTGACAGAAAATACAGTTAAAGAACTTAATAATTTGTGTTGTTTTTCTTTGAAGTCTTCAAATATTTTAAACTTATGACTAAAAATACAGATTTTTCACATTTAAAATTTTGTTATGTAAAAAATATTTCTTGGAAATAGACAAATATTGATGTTATTAAATATTCTTTTCATTCTAATATCTGTAGTGGCCCAAATGGCTTTTACCCTTAATAATCAGGACTAAACTGATATTGTAAACAAAACAAAAAATGTAATTTTAGTCATTAAAAGGATCTTTTCTGTTTCTTTTTCCTTTATTTTTTTTGTTTATGCCCCAGATCAATATGACAATGTCAAGGATGGGGAGCTTGGAATCATTGACATAAACAGTATCTGTAACACTCATGTTATAAAAAAAAAAAAAAAAAAAAAAAAGTTAAAAGGTTCCATTAGCGGGAGACCCATTACCATGGCAACACACTAAGAAGAACCTCTGTAATAGTTTAAGGGCTTCATGGACACGTCACAACGAGTGTTGAATCTCTCGCGCTACTGGTAATCTCAGACTGATCACCGGTCTCACTAACCACCTGGATGTCTCACCTGTAATCAATTCCTCGGCACACCTGACCCAGGTAAAAGAAAGATAATCTTACCCAGTTCGTAATGCAAGGCCACGTGTATTTTCCTCCTCAAATGTTCAGCACCACAACATGTACACTCATTGTGTCTGGGCTACGTCTAGGTGTGTGGGTGTACCATGTATCAACACAAATCCAACAATCATCCACATCTGTCAAATAGAACAATGTTATCAAGGTACACACATAGCAGACAGTCTGGTCAAAGTTAAAGGTTATTTTGTTTAATGACATCACTAGAGCACATTCATTTATTAATCATCGGCTATTGGATGTCAAACATTTGGTAATTTCAATTATTACTTATAGAAAGGGTTTTTTTATATGCACCATCCCACTGACAGGATACAGGGCTTCTAGATTATGGTAGCCCCACTCCCATGGCTAGTGATATTCAGTGTTGGGCTAGTAAATAACTACTATTGCTATGCCCGACGGCTAGTGAATGTTTTGGGTCAAATGTTGCACTTGTCTTATTTTGTAAATATGAATATCCTGCCCACACCCAGGCCCCCAATGTTAGTGTAGATATGAATATCCTGCCCACACCCAGCCCCCCAATGTTAGTGTAAATATGAATATTCTGCCCATGCCCAGCCCCCCAATGTTAGTGTAAATATGAATATCCTGCCCACACCCAGGCCCCCAATGTTAGTGTAAATATGAATATCCTGCCCACACCCAGGCCCCCAATGTTAGTGTAAATATGAATATCCTGCCCACACCCAGCCCCCCAATGTTAGTGTAAATATGAATATCCTGCCCACGCCCAGCCCCCCAATGTTAGTGTAAATATGAATATCCTGCCCACGCCCAGTCCCCCAATGTTAGTGTAAATATGAATATCCTGCCCATGCCCAGTCCCCCAATGTTAGTGTAAATATGAATATCCTGCCCACACCCAGCCCCCCAATGTTAGTGTAAATATGAATATCCTGCCCACACCCAGGCCCCCAATGTTAGTGTAAATATGAATATCCTGCCCACACCCAGCCCCCCAATGTTAGTGTAAATATGAATATCCTGCCCACACCCAGCCCCCCAATGTTAGTGTAAATATGAATATCCTGCCCACACCCAGGCCCCCAATGTTAGTGTAAATATGAATATCCTGCCCACACCCAGCCCCCCAATGTTAGTGTAAATATGAATATCCTGCCCACACCCAGCCCCCCAATGTTAGTGTAAATATGAATATCCTGCCCACACCCAGCCCCCCAATGTTAGTGTAAATATGAATATCCTGCCCACACCCAGCCCCCCAATGTTAGTGTTTTTAAACTCTATCTTCCTCTTTAGGTAACATGTTTGACTGTTAATACAATATTAACTTTTAAGTAAAGTTGGGCTAGTGAATTTTTAATTGTGGTTAGTAAATTTTTTAAATTGCTGATCCCATGGCTAGTGGATTTTATGAAAATTCTAGAAGCCCTGCAGGATAGCATATACCACGGCCTTTGATATACCAGTTGTGTTGCACTTGCTTTGAATGAGAAATAGCTCAATGGGCTCACCGACGGGGATCGATCCTAGACCACTGGGCTACGTCCCAACCTGTATGGTCAAAGAAACAATCAAGTAATATAAACAGCTTGGGACATTTTGTTTCTATTCTCCAAGACCTGTATGACCAAGGAATCTTTTAATGCAATTTCTCACAGACAGGTTAGTGCATACAGTACCATGGCCTTTGAACACCAGTCACGGGCACTGGCTGGAATGGGGGGATAAACCCAATCAGAGAAAGAGTCCACAGGAGTCGATCCTATGACCAAGGCATCTTAGCCGAGTATTCTGCCGACGGAGATATTAAAATGATAGAAAAGCCAAAATGCAAAAACACAAATGTACACGGCATGATTAAGTACAGAAATATGTCTTCACATGTGGCTAAAACCTGCTTGGACTTACATGTAAGTCCACCAGTGGAGCCAATCTGTATAACAATTAAAAACAAGTCAATTGAGCTACCCTGCTTGTCAGTATTGCCTCCATTACATACCCTGCTTGTCAGTATTGCCTCCGTTACATACCCTGCTTGTCAGTATTGCCTCCATTACATACCCTGCTTGTCAGTATTGCCTCCATTACATACCCTGCTTGTCAGTATTGCCTCCGTTACATACAAGGAAAAACAAGTCAATTGAGCTACCCTGCTTGTCAGTATTGCCTCCATTACATACAAGGAAAAACAAGTCAGTTGAGCTACCCTGCTTGTCAGTATTGCCTCCGTTACATACAAGGAAAAACAAGTCAATTGAGCTACCCTGCTTGTCAGTATTGCCTCCGTTACATACAAGGAAAAACAAGTCAATTGAGCTACCCTGCTTGTCAGTATTGCCTCCATTACATACAAGGAAAAACAAGTCAGTTGAGCTACCCTGCTTGTCAGTATTGCCTCCGTTACATACAAGGAAAAACAAGTCAATTGAGCTACCCTGCTTGTCAGTATTGCCTCCGTTACATACAAGGAAAAACAAGTCAATTGAGCTACCCTGCTTGTCAGTATTGCCTCCGTTACATACAAGGAAAAACAAGTCAATTGAGCTACCCTGCTTGTCAGTATTGCCTCCATTACATACAAGGAAAAACAAGTCAGTTGAGCTACCCTGCTTGTCAGTATTGCCTCCGTTACATACAAGGAAAAACAAGTCAATTGAGCTACCCTGCTTGTCAGTATTGCCTCCGTTACATACAAGGAAAAACAAGTCAATTGAGCTACCCTGCTTGTCAGTATTGCCTCCATTACATACAAGGAAAAACAAGTCAGTTGAGCTACCCTGCTTGTCAGTATTGCCTCCGTTACATACAAGGAAAAACAAGTCAATTGAGCTACCCTGCTTGTCAGTATTGCCTCCGTTACATACAAGGAAAAACAAGTCAATTGAGCTACCCTGCTTGTCAGTATTGCCTCCGTTACATACAAGGAAAAACAAGTCAATTGAGCTACCCTGCTTGTCAGTATTGCCTCCATTACATACAAGGAAAAACAAGTCAGTTGAGCTACCCTGCTTGTCAGTATTGCCTCCGTTACATACAAGGAAAAACAAGTCAGTTGAGCTACCCTGCTTGTCAGTATTGCCTCCGTTACATACAAGGAAAAACAAGTCAATTGAGCTACCCTGCTTGTCAGTATTGCCTCCATTACATACAAGGAAAAACAAGTCAGTTGAGCTACCCTGCTTGTCAGTATTGCCTCCGTTACATACAAGGAAAAACAAGTCAGTTGAGCTACCCTGCTTGTCAGTATTGCCTCCGTTACATACAAGGAAAAACAAGTCAATTGAGCTACCCTGCTTGTCAGTATTGCCTCCATTACATACAAGGAAAAACAAGTCAGTTGAGCTACCCTGCTTGTCAGTATTGCCTCCGTTACATACAAGGAAGCTGTGTAAATTATACAAATGGACATCTTCAAGTCCATTATGTTCAGCAAGTCATCTGCATAGTTATAAGTGCAACACACTATATTCAGCCACATGACAATATATATGTAAATTAGTTTTCTACAACTTAATTAAGGAGGTCAAACTAGTGTCACAAGCTGCTGTTATATGCACTGTTTTAATAGAAGAACACCTCTCGGGAGAGCCATTACAAAGGTGGGATGGAGGGGGGCAGGATAGATGCAAGGGAAGTGTTTTTCCAATCAAAATCACCACTATATAAAATACATGAATGCACATGAATGTAAAATTTCTGACTACATTCAGCCTACACTAATTCAATATTTGCATAATCTGAAAAGGAGTTATGCCAAAACCTAATTTGGTCAATGGGTGGATTAATGCATGGATGGATGGATGAATGAATGGATGGATGAATGGATGAGTGAATGGATGTATGGACAGATGAGTAGATGTATGGACGGATGAGTAGACAGGTTATGCAGAAAGTACTCGCCTGCTCACCAAATGAGAGTAAAAATGCAACTACCAGTCCGATGTCTTTTTCTGACCTTTAATTATTTGTATTTATTATTATTTTTTTTTATTTATTATTATTATTAGTATTGTTGTTTTTTGCCAGAATTTTAAACCCTTCAAACAAACTGCTTAGAATGGTGATAACATACACAACAATACATGTACTGCACTGACAATAGACGACTTCAGAATTCTGAACTGAACAGCGCGACATTCCTAGAAATGGCTCAATTACGTATGTTGCCGGTCAGTTTATAATACATGCATTATCCTGTTCAATACTTGTGGGAAGTCACTAGAATTTTGTAATAATTATTATAATATTGTTAAACAATAATATATTGTTCTATAGCCGTAGTATAGGCAGGCGGACTAGCAGAAATTCTGACGGGCTAGTAAATTTTAGTTGGTTCTGATCTGGCGTGCTAGTGAAATATTTTGCATTTCTGTACCCCTGGTGGATGTATGGATGGATGGACAGACAGATGGATGGATGAATGGTTGGATGGCTGGATGAATGGGATGGACAAGAGCTGTAATGATTCACTCACATACTCAGTGCACCAAATAATGGTTATTTCATTTCATTTCATATTTCATATTTTTATTTCTTTGAATGCCGGCAATACGTTTTTTTATAAACACTTCAACCAAATCAAACTCTTTTTTTCCAAAGCTGGAATAGGCGGAAATAATACCACTGAACAACATAAAACATTCACAGAGGCACCTGCACTTTGTTGTATTTAAAACATTGTAATAATACTGATCACAGGCTAGCTGGGTCACTGTGGCACTAGCTACAAATGACCTGAAATCACCGCTTGTTAGCTAACTAACTGGATAGGTGATTGACAAGCAGCAGTAACTTCCAGGAACTGCATGCTGACAGGCACCATTTATAATGCACACAAATATATATTTAACTGTCTAAAATGGCATTTTCATTATGCGATCAGTCCACTGACTTGTCACATGCAATCAAATCGTACTGTGAGACCAACTAAATCAGAACAACTTTAGTCCTATACGTTCCAATTTTGGTAAGGCTGACAAACTGCATGTAACAAGTTGGATAATGAGAATGCCACAAATATACAATGTAAGTTTTAAAAATTGAGCAGTATAAACAAAATTTGGAGATTCATGTAGTCATTGATACAGCATTTATATGAGAAAGCCAGTGAACAAAGGAGGCCACTACAGTCCAAGATGGACTTAAAAGCAATTTGTTTTTGTCATGTTTGGGGATTTTTAAATTTAAAAAAAACAAAACAAAACAACCAAAACAACAGTTACACCAACAAACAAAAGTCACAAACCACAACATATTGGATGTCAAACATTTTGCCTCAAAACTGAAGGTTCAACAACCAATTTAATTTAATCCATACCTATGTTGTCACACTGTTAATCTAACTGAAGATTATGTTTTAAGACATGTGTGAAACAAGGCAATTTGAACTTTTTGTGGTTTCAGCTCAGGGATTTGAACCAAGGACCAACTGAACTTATCCACGGTAAACAAGCAGAATGCTTTAGCCCCCGTATCTGCACTGGCCTTTAAGAGCTGAAAATTTGAAGGAAGGTATTGTTTTATTTAACGATGCAGTCAACACATTTTATTTATGGTTATATGGTTAAGAACCACACAGGTATTGAGAGATGAAACCCGCTGTCACCACTTCATGGACCATCCCACAGACAGAATAGTACATACCACAGCCTTTGGTACACCAATTGTGGAGCACTGGCTGGAACGAGAAACAGCCTAATGGGATCATCGACGGGGTTGAAAATGGGTGTTACCCATTTATAGGTTGTACAAATAACATCTGGTATATAAGCCAGTAGATGTATGTGAGCAATGTTTAAATGAAATTATTATTCTCACAGTGTTCACGGAATCATAATCTGGAAGAACAATTACGGTTAGCATTTTCCCACACAATCGATTATGGATTTTTATAATCGATCATCACATCATCAGAGTCAAACTAATCAATTTTCGATTATAATCGATCATCACATCATAAGAGTCAAACTAATCAATGTTCGATTATAATCGATCATTAATATTTCAGTGGTTGTGGGGTGCCGCATCATCAGAGTCAAACTAATCAATGTTCGATTATAATCGATCATCACATCATCAGACAAACTAATCAATTTTCGATTATAATCGATCATCACATCATCAGAGTCAAACTAATCAATTTTCGATTATAATCGATCATCACATCATCAGAGTCAAACTAATCAATTTTCGATTATAATCGATCATCACATCATCAGAGTCAAACTAATCAATGTTCGATTATTCGATCATTACATCATAAGAGTCAAACTAATCAATGTTCGATTATAATCGATCATCACATCATCAGAGTCAAACTAATCAATTTCGATTATAATTCATCACATCATCAGAGTCAAACTAATCAATTTTCGATTATAATCGATCATCACATCATCAGAGTCAAACTAATCAATTTTCGATTATAATCGATCATCACATCATCAGAGTCAAACTAATCAATGTTCGATTATAATCGATCATCACATCATCAGAGTCAAACTAATCAATTTTCGATTATAATCGATCATCACATCATCAGAGTCAAACTAATCAATTTTCGATTATAATCGATCATCACATCATCAGAGTCAAACTAATCAATTTTCGATTATAATCGATCATCACATCATCAGAGTCAAACTAATCAATTTTCGATTATAATCGATCATCACATCATAAGAGTCAAACTAATCAATTTTCGATTATAATCGATCATCACATCATCAGAGTCAAACTAATCAATTTTCGATTATAATCGATCACTGGAAGACCACTGGGGTGGGATGTAGCCCAGTGGTAAAGCGCTCACTTGATGCCCAGTCAATTTGGGATCAATCCTTGTCAGTGGACCCATTGGGCTATTTCTCGCTCTTGCCAGTGCACCACAACTGGGGTTGAAGTTTAATTTCTTTACCACGTGTACTATCCCAAAGGAATAGTGAATTTTAAAAAACACTATTCCGTCTAAAAATGTACTATCCCTTCAATTATTAATGTACCACTAGTTTTCCTGACTGTGCTACGTCGCCCTGTACAACATTGCACAACGAACAATTGTTTATATACCATTCTATGCATTACTGCATACTAGCTGGAATTACAAACAAACTCACTCCAAACATTAGTCTCGATTTTGTACCGGTAAACGCATGAGAAAGGTCTTAGTAGCGCGAGGATTTGTTCTGCAGAAAAATATAGCTGAAGAAAAAGCGTAAGCGGAATAGACACAGGCGATTTTCGGTATTCCGTGCTTAATTTTCACTTTCATGACGGAATATTGGAAGAATTGTTTTACTATTCTGTTTCGAAATTTACTATTTGCGGGATGGTGAATATAAAAGATCCCTTGCTGCTAATCGAAAAGAGTAGCCCATGAAGTGGCAACAGCGGTTTCTCCCCCTCAATATCTGTGTGGTCCTTAACCACGTTTGACACCATATAACCGTAAATAAAATGTGTTGAGTGCGTCATTAACTAAACCACTTCCTTCCTTGGAAGACCACTAGCCCGGTCCTCATCGTCGACAGAATAAGTAAGAAGTCGACTAACCCAGTCTTCATCGTCGACAGAATAAGTAAGAAGTCGACTAACCCAGTCTTCATCGTCGACAGAATAAGTAAGAAGACCACTAGCCCGGTCCTCATCGTCGACAGAATAAGTAAGAAGTCGACTAACCCAGTCTTCATCGTCGACAGAATAAGTAAGAAGACCACTAGCCCGGTCTTCATCGTCGACAGAATAAGTAAGAAGTCCACTAGCCCGGTCCTCATCGTCGACAGAATAAGTAAGAAGTCCACTAGCCCGGTCCTCATCGTCGACAGAATAAGTAAGAAGACCACTAGCCCGGTCCTCATCGTCGACAGAATAAGTACCACTAGCCCGGTCCTCATCGTCGACAGAATAAGTAAGAAGTCGACTAATATCAGTCTTATCGTCGACAGAATAAGTAAGAAGACCACTAGCCCGGTCCTCATCGTCGACAGAATAAGTAAGAAGTCGACTAACCCAGTCTTCATCGTCGACAGAATAAGTAAGAAGACCACTAGCCCGGTCTTCATCGTCGACAGAATAAGTAAGAAGACCACTAGCCCGGTCCTCATCGTCGACAGAATAAGTAAGAAGATGGTTGATACTAAATCAGAAATCACACATTACACACTTAACATGTAACATCAGCCATCCACTGCTGAAAATGTATATCAAAATCATTCAGGTATCTCCACAACATCTCTGTCATCTTGGATTTTAATTAGTTTGTAAATATTTCTTGCTATTTTAGCCACAAGTAAAATAAAAAATTAGTTAACTTAGTTATTATGTTAAATATTTTTAATGAACAATGAATTACACTGTAGATTGTATTTGTAGTGTGGATTCACAAACAATAATTAACTCACTACAACAAGGGCTTGTCAAGTATTTTTCAATAATCCACACTTCCTCCTATATTCTCCACCACAGAACAGAATGCTATAAGTGGTACTAGGAATCACTAGATTGTTAGTACAGTGCCACAGCACCACAGACCAGAATGCTATAAGAAGTACTAGGAATCACTAGTTTATTAGTAGAGTGCCACAGCACCACAGACCAGAATGCTATAAGTACTACTAGGAATCACTAGATTATTTGGTACTTGGTGATGCCTCGACCAGAAGCGGTCAGGCCCTTTATAAGGGCCCGATGGGCAACCTAGGGAGACACCACAGCATCATAAAGGTCTAAAATTAACGAGCTACTCTCGATTCACTAATATCAAAACCTATATTAGCTTGGCCATTTACCTTTCGACCGACCGTTCAAAATTGCGCCAAAATTTCCTCAACAAAATTGCGCACCACTTTCTCTTTGGCATTAACGGCTCCATTCAAATTCCATAGCACCACCCCCACCCGCCTGCTACCGATTCAACCGGGCTGCTGGTGCTCCTTTGCACCTGCCAGTGCAGGCGGTCCCTCCTTCCCCTCCCCCCACCTTTCCTATCATGGACGGAAAAAGCCGGCTCTTGCGCCCACGACAGGCGCGCGCTACAACAGCTTGCTCTGAATGTGCACATAAAACCCTATGACATGACATGACTAGATTATTAGTACAGTGCCACAGCACCACAGACCAGAATGCTATAAGAAGTACTAGGAATCACTAGATTGTTAGTACAGTGCCAGATATAGGTAGCACTGAACCAATTAATTTCCGGCTGGGTCAAAGTTCGAGGTGCACCAAACTTTTGATAGAGAAGTTAACACCACAAGTCCTGTGATTGGTTATAAATGTGAGTGTGTTTGTTGTAAAAAAAATTAAGTTTCATCTGGGCTAAAAATGTATGCAATTTTATTTGATGTTGTTGTACCACCGTGTCAAGTAGCCTTGTGCTTGGAACATGTATGGGGTACCTGTAAAAAAAAAGTACTAAAATTTGGTGCGAAACTAGGGGTGTTGTAGAAACATCTGGTTATACCGAAAATGAGCCATGAAAGATACCATTTTCTGCAGTTAATACTTTGAGGTAGGGGTTGTAGTACTGATATTTATGGGTCATAGTTTGGTCGATATATTGCATATAGTGTTTTTAAACACAAATGTTAACATGGTCACCTATGGGATTTTAATTGGTATAGTCCAACCCAGAGCACTACACTGCAGCCTTGACCCATTTGCTGATCCCACAGAACCACATGTACAGTACATGTAGGTCACACGTGAACTCTCTCCCCATATCTACCTTCATGTGTATGTACATTCCTTGTAATGTGTAACACGTGTACCGTACCAGTTTCCCACACACAGTCAGTGCATACACTGTATATATGATAGCTACACACAACGGACATTGTCCTGTAACAAGCTGCTGCCAGATAATTTACCACTGGCAATCTATCTATCACAAACATGTACTCAACAATGTACTATCAGGGCCCACTCTGGATAAAAAAAATACCTGTAGCCAAAATATTAGCCAAATGAGATTTTCATTAGACATAATGAAAATGTTTTAGCCAAAATTGCTTTGCACAGTACTGTATAAAGTATTTATATATGAATATAAAAATTCACCTATTTCAGCCAATCATGTACAAACTGGAATAAATGTGAACAACAAAACCGTATTGCCTGATCAAAATCAAAGACAGCAATGGGGGTAGGGGCAGTTAATATTTCAGTGGTTGTGGGGTGCCGCACTATCTCCAGTGCCCCCACCAAGCCCCCACCTCTGCTTGTAAGGCATACCAGATTAAATCCACAAACATACAGACATTTATATGGGAGAGGCTGAATGTTTAAATTTGACAGCTAATATAGTTCATTATTTCTTTAAAATAGCATTCTTTATGTTGGTTTGAATTTCTTTCTTTTTTTCAAATTTTTATAATAATAACAATATTATTATTATTATTATTATTAAGTAACCCATCAATTCCCCACCCCAACAATTTCGTAATTTGTGCCATGTTGTTGATTCCAGTGCCGTGAAATACCTAGACTAAGAATTTGTTACAGTCTGTTCCAATAAAGTTCGCAAATCACTTGTTTACTGACATATTTCTTTTAATTTCAAGAGTAAACACCACCTTGTACATCAATGAGAGCCCAAACAAGTAAATGTTAAATAAGGTAGAGTATCATTAAATAGATATTTACAAAATATTTACTTATCAGTTTAATATGAAAGAAATAATCGACGAAAATCAATATTATTCTATTTCCAACACTACTTTAGTCATTCAGCTCTGAACTAGCATGTGTGATGAAAGTGAAACGCAATGTCAGTCCGTTTTTATTACTTTGGTTCAAAGAATTTATAAAGTTAGAATGACAAGCTGCAGATCTTAGCTTTCATACATGTATGTAAAACATATGCCATTAAAATTAATAACTGTGATTATAAAATAAGCAAACACTATTATGCTGTAGGCCTATTCTGGATGACACTGTTTCTCATTACCGATCGCTATTACGCTAATTGAATATTTTATTATGTTTGAGGTGTCGGAAGATTATGTAACCGTTTGTTCACATCTGAAGTAGAAAATGGCTTAGCCAAAATTTCAGTCTCTTGCAAATTTTATTTGCCATTTTTTGTAAAAATTAGCCAATGGCTAATTTGGCTACTGGCATTGCGAGCCCATATTATACAAATGCCTGTGTATGAACATGTACAATATATCAAATATACACACACGCCAACTGATTATACAAATACCTGTGTATGTGTGAACATGTACAATATATCAAATATACACACACGCCAACTGATTATACAAATACCTGTGTATGTGTGAACATGTACAATATATCAAATATACACACACGCCAACTGATTATACAAATACCTGTGTATGTGTGAACATGTACAATATATCAAATATACACACACGCCAACTGATTATACAAATACCTGTGTATGTGTGAACATGTACAATATATCAAATATATACACATGCCAACTGATTATACAAATACCTGTGTATGTGTGAACATGTACAATATATCAAATATATACACATGCCAACTGCATTCTTTTATAGACACAGGCATCAGTCATAACAGATACTGTTTTCCTAAAATCATTTAGGTAATATTTAACCTGCAACAAACAGCCATGGTGTTGGAATGGGAAAAGTAAATAGTGTTTCATCAAAGGTTGTGTTTTAGTACATGCGAAGTAGTGACCTATAAAATTATGCTTTTCAATCATTTTATCTACCTTTTTTTAAGGAAATTGTATCAAAAACAACTCTACAAATAGAACAAAGTGTTATTAATATTAACCAGAAGAGATAAAAAAAAATACAAAAGAAAATAATAGAAATTTATCAATTCGTGCAACATCTGGAATATAACAAAATAACGCTTGTGGCCAAAGGTGTTATTACCATGACTCAAGCTTAGTGGACTTTTTCCACCATGACATACAAAATGTGTGTGACAAGCCTATGTTGGGTATTTGTTCACCATGGTGATTGTTTAGTTTGGTGGGAATTTACGCCAGTAGCACAAAAGTTAACAAAAGTTTGTTTTGTTTAATGTTTTGTTTAATGATACCAGTAGAGCACCTTGTTTTGTTTCTTGGATGTCAAATGTTTGGTAATTTTTCACTTGTAGTCTTAGGGACCTCCTATATTTTTCCATTAGCAGTGAGGGATTTTTTGGTGGACTTTCCCACCAACAGGAAAGCACGTGTACCACTTTGATATGCCAGTGATGGCGTACTAGTTGGGACATAAAAAACCCCAAACGAAATGGAACCAAATTGGACAAAAATGAACAAAAATCTATGGCTATATGATTTAAAGAGAGCCAGAAATTTTTTAATGTCTGGCTGAAATGGTATTATAAGTTGTGAATGATGAAACAACAGCTGTATTAATCATTTATTACTTTGTAACACCGTTTTTCCAAATACATTCAAATGCAGTTATATCTATACCAGTCCATCCCATCCTCCTAAAAAAAATTGTTTTTGTAACTAATTTCAGTTTGGTTTGATGTAAGGAAACTAAAGTGTTTTGGTAGTAGCAAAAATAAATGTATTTAGAAAACAATCGGCTCAGAAATAAATAGGTTAATTTTGATGAGCTAAGAAATAAATAACTTGTAGTAAAAATTAAAATTCCACAGTATGAAAAAAGGCGATACCTAGGACGCATTATAATTAAAAAAAAAAAAAAAAAAAGTACCATTTTCACCTAATCTGTTCCGTTTTGGCCAACAAAAATTGTTCCGTTTTGATAATGGTTCTGATTTAGCCTCATTCCCCAGAAACAGAGCAGTTCAAAGGTCAATAGTTCCTAAAAAGTATTTGTTCAAAGCATGTTGTCAGTGTGCTTATAATAGATTCTTCTGTTAAATATTTGCAGGATGCCACTTGAGTTTTGAAATCGACATGAAAAAAATGTGAAAAACTTAGTCTTTACTGGCGGGTTTATATATATATATATAATTGGTCGGTTACCGGTGGGTTTAAATATATATATATTTGAATATATATATATTTAAACCCGCAGGTGACTGACCAATTACCCGTAATTTCTAGAAGGTTTATCCACTATTACCACTGTGATTTGTTTTTTCAAATGTTCGTCAAACTTTATGCTTCGACTGTAAGTGAACGATGCAATTTACAATGTTCTTTGTGCAAAGCAAGATTCGAACCTCCAGCCGTTTGAACTCATACAAACAAAACAAAACAACTCTCACCCACCCACTCACTCACCACCACCTTCATATGTATGTGAAATAATAATATATTGTTCTATAGGCTGGCGGACTAGTAGAAATTCTGTCGGGCTAATAAATTTTAGTTGGCTTTGGTCCGGCAGGCTAGTGAAATATTTTCCCTTCAGGGAAATGTCACAATTTGCTACGCAAGTTTCAGAGATCACTACATAATTTTAAAACATTAAATAGTAGTTGCTAATTAATTATCAATATTGACTAGAAATATTGCTAGTTAAGATTTTCAAAACAAAATGTTCCCCCCTGACCTCCCCAAAAGAAAGTGGCACTGAAAATTCCCAATTTCCATACTAACAATTCCCAATTTTTGTAATACAAACTCCCAATATATACTCTTCAAAAGAAGAAACGCAAAACCACATTGTCGTAACATTTGGAGAATTGATTTAATTATTGAATGGCGAGTCCGATAATTACCAAATGTTGCAGGATTGTTCACAATTCACTCTAGTCCATTGTGAGTAAGTGATAGGACACACCACCAAGGTCAAGGTCATCTGGAGTCAATACCGGGTGTGGCCTCCGCGTGTGTTGACAACTGCCTGGCACCGCCTGCCCATTGAAGCAACCAGAGTACGGATGACGTCCCGGGGGATGGTGGCCCACTCGGCCTGCAAGGCTGCTGCCAGCTCGGGCAGGGTCTGGGGCTGTGGTTGTCGCTGTCGGAGGCGTCGGTCCAACTCGTCCCATAGATGCTCAATTGGGTTCAAATCCGGTGATATCGATGGCCAATGAAGGACATTAATGTTGTTGTTCTGTAGGAAAGCCGTTGTGAGACATGCTGTGTGAGGCCTGGCGTTGTCATGTTGGAACACTGCGTTGGCGTTGGCCATAACTGGAACGATGTGTGGCCGGAGGATCTGGTCAATGTAGCCCTGTGCATTCAGGTTGCCCTGCACGTGGACCAGGTCAGTTCTGCCAGTGTGTGAGATGGCTGCCCACACCATGACACTACCCCCGCCGAATCTGTCCACTTCCTGCACGCAGTTTGCCGCATAACGTTCACCACGACGCCTATACACGCGACATCTTTCATCATGACGTCGGAGCAGAAATCGGGACTCGTCACTGAACCACACCTGTCTCCATCGCAGTTGAGGCCATTGTCGATGAATCTGGCACCACTGCAGTCGGAGTCGACGGTGTTGTGGTGTTAAGATGACACCTCGAACTGGACGTCTGGCACGAATTCCTACCTCACGTAGGCGGTTCCGTACGGTCTGGTCGGATATCCTGCGCAAACCTGGTATTGCTGTGGCTGTGGAGGTGGCAGTAGTCAATCGTTCCCGAAGGTGGTGTACCCAGATGTAGCGGTCCTGCCCGGGGGTAGTGACCCGTGGTCGACCGGATCTAGGGAGGTCACGTGTTGATCCATGTTGCTGGTAACGGTCCCACAGTCTGGAGATGGTGCTTGGGGACACATGGAATGCCCTGGCAACGGCCGTTCTGGATTCGCCTGCGTCTAGTCGGCCGATGGCATTGTTTCTCTGCGGTTCACTGAGACGTGGCATGTCCTGGATTATCAACTGTCTGCCAAATACAGAGGCCAGGCAAGCAAACACCCTGCACTTTTATACTGTCGGTGTTCATGTTGCACGTGCAGACAACACACGTGCAGTGGTGACATGGTTTGCACGTGGCTGCGTTTTTGCGAATATTCACATTTTGGAACTTTATTGTACAGTAGCTGCGTTTTATCGAATGTAACCACGGGAATGTGTTTGGGACATGCAATGACCGTATATTCACAAAGCATGAACCGGTAGGAAACATAAAATCGGAGTTATAACCCATTTGTACCCTTTTGCGTTTCTTTTTTTGAAGAGTATATATATATTTAATCATGTCTGTTCTAATGAATTTATTTAACATGGTGTTCTGCATCATTCAGTAGCCTAAAAAATATCCCAAGTATGATTTACTCCCATCATACATCGGACCATGACGAAAAAAAGTAACGTTTGTTTTATTTAACAATGCCACTAGAGCACATTGATTTTTTTTCTTATCATTGGCTATTGGACGTCAAACATATAGTCATTCTGACACTGTTTTTAGAGGAATCCCGCTGTCGCCACATAGGCTACTCTTTTACAACAGGCAGCAAGGGATCTTTTACTTGCGCTTCCCACAGGCAGGATAGCACAAAGCATGGCCTTTGTTGAACCAGTTATGGATCACTGGTCGGTGCAAGTGGTTTACACCTACCCATTGAGCCTTGCGGAGCACTTACTCAGAGTTTGGAGTCAGCATCTGGATTAAAAATCCCATGCCTCGACTGGGATCCAAACCCTGTACATACCAGCCTGTAGACCGATGGCCTAACCACGACGCAACTGATGCCGGTAAAAATCCTGGATAAATCCCTTTACAAATAAATTCATGTTTAGCAGCAAGCAAGTTACTGTACATCAGTAGACAAATGAATGTCCCTTATAGACGTGGAACCACTGTACCATAAATACTTTTAAACATGATGTGTGGCTTATAGAACAGCAGGTCTTGTGCATGAATGGTACCTGTAAACATGTTACAAACAGCCTGGGAGGTGGGTATTTACTGCAGCCTGGGAGACAGGTATTTATGTCAGCCTGGGAGGTGGGTATTTATGGCAGCCTGGGAGACGGGTATTTACAGCAACCTGGGAAGTGGGTATTTACGCCAGCCTGGGAGACGGGTATCAACGGCAGCCTGGGAGGTGGGTATTTAAGGGGGTGTTACAAATACGGTATGTAAATTAAATTAACTGTTTGCATTCAAGGTTGGTGATGTACTAATTAGGTTTCATTTTCCTTATTTTAATCAAGTTTGTGGTGTGCTTATTGAAACAGGGCTTTCACTTGTATTTACTAGTATTCTTACTGACAGCCAATTTAACAGAATTACATTGAAAGTTCTCCAGTGGTTACCAAAACAAAACAGACTTTTAGCTAGGTTAGTCTTGGTGCCGTTCACTTCATAGATTTTTAAAGGTTTTCTGAGCTTTGTTCTTCTAACTCCAAATTTCAAAACCTGGGTTAAGGTTATATCAGCCATGATTGTATATTATGAAATGACAAGAATATCATGTGCATCTATTGACATACAGTAACTTACAGTGTAAGGGATGACATTTTTGTTGTTATTGAGCATGTTTAATTTGATAATTTGGTTATAACCAGTGCCGGTTACTAGGTCATATTATTTGTGATTACTGTACCTGCAGTGTTTCTGCCAGAAAGAAATGTTTGGGTATGACACTATGGAAATGAATGCAACCACAGGGGGTATAGGCGACCTCCCCTAAAAAGAAAATGGGTTAAGTTAAGAGTTAGGGTTAAAAAAAAGTATACATTAATGATAAGAATAATTAATTTTGTCAAAAGGTTAACTTTAAAAAAAAATCAGTAAAAACATTTGGGTATGGTGCCATACCCATTTTACCCTCTGGGAGAAACCCTGACCTGGTTACCAAACACCATGGTTATGTTGATGGCAGTCTGTTCAATACACATTGATAAACACAAAATAAATTTTTCTCCCTTTTATTTTAGTCTATTTATTCATTCATATTTCATTCAAAGATATTTTGGAACACTAAAATTTCACAGGTTGTACACCAAGGTGACAGGTAAGAAAAAATAATGTTTTTAGAACACTACAACCCCTAAGACCTAGGTCTGTAACACACAACTAATCAAATTGGGGGAGGGTGTAGCTTTTGTTTAAATAAGATTGCGTGGAGAACACAGCACCATTCGAGACGTTGACATGAAAAACATTATGGGGAGTCATTAACTGCTCCCCTAACGTAGATTATGGTGAGCCACTTATGAATATACCATATTGGTAACATAAATTCCACTGCTAAGGGGAACTACAAAGTATTCTCCTTTAATTATTTTCAGGGGAGTGATGGGGAGCAAGAGTGATACCTACACTTAAAGGTCGAGGTCAACCATTCTCATCTTTCTTGACATACATGGTGACCTGGTAACCTGGACGACCATTCTAAACTTCCATGTATTTCAATGCCTGGACATTTGTATGGTTACTCAGAAAGATATCCACCTGTTACCCCCATAATATTGATATAATAATAATGAGGGAATCTCACTAACCCTGAAACTAGCCCTAAACAAACAAACAAAAACAAACGCCAATCCTAAAGGTAACACTAACCCTAAACCTAACTCTACCCCTAACCATAAAGCTAACCACTGGGGAGGGGGTAATTGTTGGATAGTTGCCTTTTGCTGATGAAATTCTAAATGCATCCATCATTACCACCACCATCCCCTGAATGACTGTGGTCTAGTGTGGGTTGGGCCTTCCCACTGCAAGATTCGGTGTTACTGTTCCTTTTAGTCTTAGACTGTGTATTATAAATTTACTTTAACAAGAGCTGTCAAATGATATTTTTATTATTTTTACTCTGTGGAATTCATGATTATCAGCAGCCATCACGGCAGCAACGCAGGATTTTTAATTTAACAGAATTCAAACGTAATTATTATACGTGTATGTACAATAAAGGGAGATAACTGTAGAACATAGAGGAAACTGTTTACACGTCAAAGTAATAAACCGAACCAATTACACCGTTTAGTGGCTTATTGTTTAAAACTGGAGCTGCTGTGTGCTACTTTAATTACATTTTATTTTAGAAACAGTCACACTGTGCGATCCTTTCACTCTGAGCGTGAAAATTAAGAGAAATACTCACCAAATTATGTTGTTTACGACACCATGTTATCCCGGGATCGTAAGTCATGTGTGACCTCTTGAAGGTCATGGTCATGGTGAAGGTTTCACGTGATTGATCACGTGATGTGTAATAGTTCTTAAAAAATACTTTTTTCTTCTTCTTTTTTTTCTTCTTCTTTTTTTTTTTACATTGAAGCAGTTAGGAATGGGGGTTAGTGTTCAGCTGTACTCTCACCTAAAACAAAACAAAAAAACTCTGTAGCTTACATAACTGCACTCCTCAAAATATGGGGGACCCTGATCTATGCCCTAACCCCTATCTCCCGCTTATTCAGTGTCAAAACAAACTAAACCGGCCTGTACTGTGTTCACCATGTATTTCCATCATTCTAATCACGGTATTGGTTGTAATCCATGTAAACGTGCGTAGTACTGATTCGTTTGGAACCCTATATTTATAGGTTTTAGTTAAGTTAATGCAAACTTGAATATTTATGAAGTTACCTTTGGTTATGTGGATTGGCATTTATACAGGCCTACCGCCTATTTGCCAATTAATTTCATTTATTTGACTAAATATCACTGGCGTAGGAAACGGGGGGGGGGGGGGGGGGAGCAGCTTTTCCGATATTTTGCTTTATATTTCCTTTATAATAGTGTAAATATAAAAGTGTGCCGCCCCCCACACACACTTTTTGGCACATTCCTACGCTCGTGAATATTGTTTTATTATAATAATAATATTAATAATATAAACGTTATTATCATTATTAGATTCGGGGGGGGGGGGGGGAATCAGCCTGCCCCTCTATACAAAACGGGAGCCCGTACACCCATAAAGGTGCGGGAACGAGGCGCATGACCTTACTATAATATATATATAAACTAAACTAAAAGTTCTCCCCCCCCCCCCCCCCACCAAGGAGGGGGTTCACTTTTCATCATGTATTACATGTACTAACAAAAAAAAGGAGCTTGTTCCCCCACCACTGTGGCGTATGTCACCCACTTCACCCATGGAGGGTGATGATTTGTTTTATGACTACATGTTCCCCCAACACACACATACACACTATATAGCATGTGCCACCCACTTCACATTTAGATTGTCTGTGTACTACATGGTGTGTTTAGTTTTATTGTGGGTGTGGGTGGTTTTTAGCATGTTCCATCAGATATCTGTTCAAGCAGGCCTGTCGTGAGCACAACCTCTTACTTCGTCAAATAGTTCTGTCCAAGACAGAGAGGGAGAGGAGTATTTCGAGCTATAGCAAATAAGTTTCCGTTTAGCAATGGCTAATTGATGTATAACAAAATAAATAGATGGAAAAACAAAGCCCACCCCAAACAAAGAACAGTTGTCAATAATTTAGATGGGTAAGCCGAAAAGGTTAAAGGTTACTTGTGCCATTTTGTGTTGGGTGTCCAAATACAAAATAGAAGATTTGAGTCAACAACCCCCAATAATAGCTCATAAGATCAAAATAAGAAGAGGTCAGTAAAACGTTTTATTAAATATTATAGGGCTTACTTATATATTACGTCATGATGTCTAGTATGTTTAAAAATAAAATAAATAAATAAATAAATAAATAAACAAATAAATAAATATTGTAATGCTGTAATGCTGACCCAGGTGTCGTGACGGTATTTTTGTCAAATAGTTTTAGATGTTTTAGAAATTGGAAGCTTATGCAGGTATTGTGTAATCAGAGCTCACACAGCCAAAATCGATGTCGCTTTGTAAAAGCAATGCCCACTTGCTTTGTACAGTCGTGGATGAACGGTGAAGAACTTGAGAAACACCTGTTTTTAGAGAATAATTAAGTGTTAAGTATATGAGAGTTCGAAGCGACAGTGACGCCATAAAATCAAACGACAGAAAAATGGTGATCTGGCGTAAAAAGTAGTACTACTGACCACTGAAGAGTGTGATGTTTATTTCGAAAAGATCCAATATTTTTTAATTGAAATTTAATTAACTAAATAACAAAATTGTTCATAAGCGGTTTGTTTGTTGTTTGTTTGTTTGCTTGCTTTTTTTTTTTTTTTTTTTTTTTTTTTTTTTTTTGCTGGGGTGGGGCATTAATATAATATTGTCATACACTTGATCACGATCAAAATAATTAATGTTATTGGGAAAATGACATTTAAGCGTACGAGAAGGGGGTGTCGAGGGACTGCCACCTTCCTACAGTGCTGAAGCAAAAAAATATATATATATATATTATTGCAATTTGGCACTTTATTACAAAACGACACTCAAGGTATAAAGATAAACGTCTGCTGCTGTGTGTGTGTGTGTGTATGTGTATGTGTGGTGTGTGTGTATATGTATGTGTGTCTCTCAGTGTGTGTGTGTGTGTGTGTGTGTCTCAGTGTGTGTGTGTGTCTCAGTGTGTGTCTCAGTGTGTGTGTGTGTCTCAGTGTGTGTGTGTCTCAGTGTGTGTGTGTGTGTGTGTGTGTTTCTCAGTGTGTGTCTCAGTGTGTGTGTGTGTGTGTCTCAGTGTGTGTGTGTCTCTCTCAGTGTGTATGTGTGTCTCAGTGTGTCTGTGTGTGTCTCAGTGTGTGTGTCTCAGTGTGTGTGTGTGTGTGTGTCTCAGTGTGTGTGTGTGTCTCAGTGTGTGTGTGTGTCTCAGTGTGTGTGTGTCTCAGTGTGTGTGTGTGTGTCTCAGTGTGTGTGTGTGGTGTGTGTGTGTGTTTCAGTCTGTGTCTCTCAGTGTGTGTGTGTCTGTGTATGTGTATGCGCGTGAGTTTGTATGTATATATGTGTGTGTGTATATATATGTATGTGTGTGTGTGTGTGTGTCAGTGTGCGTGTGTGTGTCTGTGTTTGTATGTGTGCGTGTGTGTGTCTGTGTATGTGTGTGTGCGTGTGTGTGTCTGTGCGTGTGTGTATCTATGTGTGTGTGTTTGTCTCTATGTGTGTGTGTCTGTGTGTGTGTGTGTGTGCGCGCGTGTGTATGCAGATGCGGATCTAGGGGGCCCGCCCCCCTAAATTTTGCAAAAGTTATAATTTTATTATATATTAATTTTCATTTTTTTACGATCCCCTTTAAACCTCTCCCAAAGTTCCATTGGCATTCTGCCTCATGTCATTGCTCCCCCCCCCAAAAAAAAAATGGATTTTCTGGATCCGCCACTGGTATGTGTATGTGTCTCTGTGCATCTGTGTGTGTCTGTGTGTATCTGTGTTTGTCTGTATGTGTGTGTGTGTGTGTGTGTGTCTGCGTATGTGTATATATGTGTGTATGTGTGTGTGTCTGTGTGTGTGTGTGTGTGTATGTGTATGTATGTGTGTGTGTGTCTATGTGTGTATGTGTGTCTCTGTGTGTATATGTGTGTGTGCGTGCGTGTGTGCGAGTGTACGTGTGTGTTTGTGTCTGTGTGTATATATATATATATATATATATATATATATATACATGTATGTGTGTGTGTGTGTGTGTATTTATGTGTGTGTGTGTGTCTCAGTGTGTGTGTCTCAGTGTGTGTGTCTGTGTTTGTATGTGTGCGTGTGTGTATGTGTGCGTGCGTCTGTGTATGTGTATGTGTGTGTGTCTGTGTGTGTGCGTGTGTGTCTGTGCGTCTGTGTCTGTGTGTGTCTCTCTATGTCTGTGTTTGTCTCTATGTGTGTGTCTGTGTGTCTGTGTGTCTGTGTGCGTGTCTGTGTGTGTATGTGTGTGTGTGTGTGCGCGCGCGCGCGCGTGTGTGTGTGCAGAGGCGGATCTAGGTGGGCCCAGGGGCCCGCCGCCCCCTAACTTTTACAACAGTTATAATTTTATTATATATTAATTTTCATTTTTTTACGATCCCCTCCAAACCTCTCCCAAAGTTCCATTGGCATTCTGCCTCATGTCATTGCCCCCCCCCCCCCCAATGGATTTCTGGATCCGCCACTGGTGTGTGTATGTTTCTCTGTGTATGTGTCTGTGTATCTGTGTGTGTCTGTATGTGTGTCTGTGCGCGAGTGTTTGTCTGTGTATGTGCGTGTGTGTGTTTCTGTGTGTGCGCGCGCGCGCGTGTGTGTGTGTGTGCTTGTGTGCATAGGGAAGTGTTGTTTTGAAAAAGAAAAACGTTCACATGTATATAATAATGTAAATTTACTGTCACTAATAAATTAGTGGGCGAAATTTTCTATCAGACTGTAATCTGTCATTTACAATGTCCCGCGGTGTTGTTAGTTACTTTTATTTTTACCTGCGCTAATCGTAATTCGTGTACTCAGTCTTTCTAGTTTATTCGCTTACTCACTCTGTGTAGATAGTATGACAACATTCGAACCGGAAATAAATTATTTTTGTGGTTAGAAGATCAATTTAGAAGATCAGAGGGCAAAGATCACTATTTACATTACACATATTTCAGCATGTCTGCTACAGTGTTAACGAGGAGGGTTTTTCAGCGACTTTACTCATCGTTCAAATTAATGACACCCCAAACTACTTCAGCGGGCGGCCAAAAATTCAGTTCACAGAGTCCAGAAGACGAGTTTCATGTCCATTATTTAGATGGCGACCAAAAAGGTAAAAACTGAGACTTTTTACTCAATTGGTAGTTATAATTTGGACAGCAATGTCTGTTTTGATTGTGTGTGCGCATGTGTGGGTGTGTGCGTGCGTGTGTGCGTGTGTGTGTGTGTGTAGACATGGATGAAGGATTTCTGAAAGGGGGGGGGGGTCCAAATATGACTGATCTCTCCTTTTACACAGCATTTCCCCTTAAACTTAAAGGTTATGGTCGGTTTTCAGAAGGGGGGGGGGGGTGTCCGGACCCCTGGATACGCTACTGGTGTGTGTGTGTGTGTGTGTGTGTGTTTGTGTTGGGAGGAATGATGGTCAATTTGCCACAAAACCAACTCATCCCCTACTTACTAGCCCCAGTTTTCAGACAACTTGTTCCAAACTTTACTGTCCGTAAATAATTGTGATGAAATTAAAAATGGATGTCTACAACACCACTATTATGACCACTTATTAAAATGGTTTTATATTGGGGAAATCCTAATCTCAGATAAACAATAATCTATTACAATAATGAATGAACTGTCAAGCCTATTTTAACAGTGTTTGTGAGTTTGTCCCTTATATCCTTAAAGGAATGATCAGGCAAGTCTTTTGAACTCAGTTGGTGTGGATATTCAACATTATTTAATGTACATTATTGCTTAAAATATTGGTATATTTAATTAATAAAACGGTAATGATGTAAGTTGACTAAACTGTGGGAGCCAGTTGACCATCAGCTGGGGTGAATTGGTAGGGGGCGGGTTGTTTTGGGGGCAAGTTGACCTGTTCCCTGTCGGGAGGTGAGTGGGTGTTAAACATTTTAGCATTAACAATAGATCAACAACTTCTGATGTACCATTCATCAATTACTTTAGATGAATATTTCAAATCAGGCCATGCAGTTTTTGTTAAATTGACAACTGTTATAGAATGCTATCACCCATGTAAGAGATAGGAAGGGACACTGGCAGATCCATAGGGATATCGTCACCATACCCCGCCTATTTGAAGTGCTCATGCAACACCCACAATATACAACACTAACTCAGGCATCGAAATAAGTCGAGAACGGTCGTTCAGGTTACCGGGACGTTACCACATGTTAGAAAAGTTGAGAACGGTGTTTCGTTCTCGACAAAAATTTCAACGAACGGTAGTTTCGTTTCCGAACGTAAACCAGGCAATGCATTCAGGACTTCTGCGTTTTATGATCTCGTCAGGAATTGCATCACGTTTAAGCAGCGTCCACTAGATGAATTTATGTCCGCGTTTTGTTTTCTCGTACAAAATTGCACCAATGTTCGTGCGCACTTGTGCAATTGCAAAGCAATTTTGGCAATCCGCGTTTAAGCAGCGCCCACTAGATAAATTTACTTCCGGATTTCGCTTCTCGTACCGAAGTTCGCGCGCACCGTTACAATTTCAGAACGACCGCGTAGTAGTAACAGGAATTCAATTCTAACTTTCATATAGTTGTGGAAACCTATAGGTTACCAGACTATATTTTGTGGTAACCTGTAAATGGGTTACCAGACACAATGCTTATTTCGATGCCTGTAACTTGCCCTGAAAACATGTCTCAGAGCAGCTTTATTTGAACATGACCCTGAACCACCCTCCTTTGGGAACTCGGATCATTATCATTCAACATGACCCTGAACCACCCTCCTTTGGGAACTCGGATCATTTTCATTCAACATGACCCTGAACCACCCTCCTTTGGGAACTAAGATCATTTTCATTCAACATGACCCTGAACCACCCTCCTTTGGGAACTAAGATCATTTTCATTCAACATGACCCTGAACCACCCTCCTTTGGGAACTAAGATCATTTTCATTCAACACACTCAAATTGCACTTTTATGATTCCCCTTTACATAATCCTGGATCCCCACCAGCATCTCACCTACTGTACAAACTATAAACGTCTGTAGTGAGTCTGTTAGCTGGTTTCTTATCAGATCTTCTAGAGTTCTAATAGTGAGCTGGAAATCCATCATTGGATGACACAAGTGTTGTTATTTTTTTCTCTTACTCTTGCAGGGATTGTGGTGTTCTCCATGAGAAGATTCAAGGCTCGGAATGCAATGGGAAGAAACCTCATTGGACTGGTATGTCACTACCCTGTGTGTGTCTCAGAGTTCTACCCATTACATACAGGTAGAAACCTCATTGGACTGGTATGTCACTACCCTGTGTGTGTCTCAGAGTTCTACCCATTACATACAGGTAGAAACCTCATTGGACTGGTATGTCACTACCCTGTGTGTGTCTCAGAGTTTTACCCATTACATACAGTTCAGATGCAGATATCAAGGGTGACGTGAGGGTCTGTTCTGGTCAAGATGACAGGTCCTCTTGTGAGGGTCTGTTCTGGTCGAGATGATACGTCCTCTTTTTCCTGTATACCATTTTCATCAAAGCACTGACATTGATTTTGATATAAAATGCTCATGTGTTGGTTGCATAAAGACCAGGAGGAAGCTTTAGATAATCAGAATGAAATAGTCTTCCACTGACGTGGCAGAATTTAGAGATCATCCAATCTTAAATCTTCCCCTGGGATTGATTCTTTTGGTACTCTTTCACGATGCATGTCTACAGAGAGTCATATTATCATGTAATCTGTAGTCGTGAGTGGATGTAACTACAGAGAGTCTTATTATCACGTAATCTGTAGTCATGAGTGGATGTAACTACAGAGAGTCGTATTATCATGTAATCTGTAGTCGCGAGTGGATGTAACTACAGAGAGTCGTATTATCACGTAATCTGTAGTCATGAGTCGATGTAACTACAGAGAGTCGTATTATCACGTAATCTGTAGTCGTGAGTCGATGTAACTACATGTGTTTCAATCTTGTGTCTTTCAGCTCATTGACAGTCTGCAGAAAGTAAAGTTTGACAAGAGTGTCCGCAGTCTGATTGTCCGTAGTGAGGTCCCGGGAGTTTTCTGTGCTGGTTTGTTTGATTTTTGTTTTCAATTCCACCAGCAATGCAAATAAGTAGAGTTTGGGAGATGAGCAATCAGGTGGGGTTCATGGATCCTTAGATGCATGCTCTAACTTTTGAAGGAAAGAAGGCATGTTTTATTTAACAATGCACTCAACACCTTTTAATTATCTAGGGGAATAGAGCCATGTTCCACAAAAAAATACATTTTAAAAAAGAAAATTCACTTGAGCAGATGGTGTGTGATGATTTCGATCCCCGAAACCTAACCCCATCCCTGAACATTCACCTGATTGGGGTTGATTCTACAATTACTGCACCTCAGACACACACGCTCTAACTATTGAACTACATTCCGCTGTTGTTACTTCCAGGCACTGACTTGAAGGAGAGACGCTCTAACTATTGAACTACATTCTGCTGTTACTTCCAGGCGCTGACTTGAAGGAGAGGCGTGAGATGAATGATGTTGAGGTGGCGGCGTACGTCCACAAACTGCGCAGCACGGTCAACGACCTGCACAACTTCCCCGTGCCGGTGATCGCAGCACTAGATGGCGCTGCTCTCGGGGGAGGGCTGGAGATGGCTCTCGGGTGTGACCTTCGGGTCGCAGGTCATTTGAAATGTTTACTTAGATGGTTCTGTATTGGGTAGATAATTAATACACATATGTTAAACTCATGCAGCTAATTATTTGAAACTTCAGGGTACACGCAGAATCATGCACAGAAACACACATGCATATATACATATACTACTCAAAAGAATTTAAGGGTCAAAAATTTATAACCAAATAAGTTTCAGAGTGTATTAGGTTGATGAACGTCACTGTATACAAGAAAGTCAGATGACATGCTGTCAAAGTTGAAGGTTGTCAAACATGGATTTTACACATTAGAACATTCGTTTAATAGTGTGTGAATCCACCCCTGGTGCGAATGCACTCGACACATCGTTGCCTCATGCTGTTGATCAGACGTCTGAAGAACTCTTGGGGAATGGCCTGCCACTCTGCCATAAGAAGTTGACCCAGATCATGAAGGTTGGCCGGAGAGGCATGGTTATCCCGAACTCTCCTGCCTAATTCGTCCCAGGCGTGCTCTATTGGGGCCAAGTCAGGCAAATATGCTGGGCAATTCCTCCTGGCGATACCTAGTTGTCTGAGAAAGTCCGTTACCACCCTGGTGCGGTGGGGTCTGGCATTGTCATCCTGCAGAACTGCCCCGCCGCCAATCTGCTGAAGGCCTGGGAGAACCAACGGCCGGATAATCTCATTCAGATAGCGGATTCCATTCAGATTGCCATCCACCACATAGAGGGGGATCCTGTGGTGGATAGAGATGCTGCCCCACACCATGACGCTGCCACCACCGAACCGGTGACGCTGTCTAACGTTAACGTCAGCGAAGCGCTCCCCAGGACGTCTGTAGACACGAACCCGATCGTCGTTGAACTGGAGACTAAACCTGGACTCCTCAGTGAACATCACTCGACCCCACTGAACACGTTGCCACCGCATATGAAGCGTGCACCAGTGACGTCTGGCCGTTCTGTGACGTGGTAGGAGTGATGGTCGAACAGCCTGGCGACGGCAGCGTAGATTATTGGCTCTCAGACGATTGCGTATGGTTTGATCAGACACTCGAGTTCCAGTCGCAGTCCGCAGATTGTCACGTAATCGGCGTGCAGTGGTTGTGCGTTGACGTAGAGCCATATTGGTGATGTAGCGGTCCTCTCTATTTGTAGTGCTTCGGGGTCTTCCCGAACGTGGACGATTTCGAACAGAATTCGTTGCTTGGTACCATTGCCACAGTCGGCCAACGACACTCTGACTGACACCAAGTCTCAGAGCAACATTTCTTTGCGTATTGCCATCCTGAAGCCAAACAATAGCCCTTCCTCGATCTTCGATAGTCAGTTGAAGTCGGACCATTGTCGAATTTGGAGTGTGCACCGTACACGAACGCAAGCTCCAATTATACGGAAATTCAGCATTGGGAACATGGAATACACGTGCAAAGCGTGCAAATGAAGCGCTTTGTGAAAAAGCAAGTTATGGACACTTAGCAGACCTTTCGCTTTCGCCCTAATTTAAGTGCAAATGTAAGCATGTTTTCGCCATTAGAACTAGTCGACAGTGTCAATGACAGTGGATTTTAATTCATTTATGGGTTGCTTAGACCCACTTTCGTCAAAATGGAACAATACCATGCGTGACATTATGGTCTAGCTAATATAATTGACATTCAGAAAATAATGTCGAAAATATCGTCTGACCCTTAAATTCTTTTGAGTAGTATACATGAATCATGCTCAAGGATACACATACATACACACACAGACACACACAGATGAAGGTCCAGTAGTTGAAATGTATTTTTAAATGAGTAAAATAAGGAACTACTGTAGTTACGTAATTTAGATTAATCAAAGTTTGGATGATGGCCCTTAATAACTGCTAGATACTAACCAAATTCCAAATGATGGGAAGGTTGAAATATTTACAGTTAGCATGGAAGCTGCAGTTAGGTACACGAGTCTTTATGATAGTGTGAACAGTTGAACACATTGAGATATCTACAGTACATACAGCGTGTATGATACAACCAGCTTTTGTTCCTGGGCTTCATTGAACATGTCAGTCTTATCCCAGTACCATATTGTTTAGTAGTTACAATCTCTATGTGATGTTTACATTAAAATATCTATATTGTATTTCATATTTTAGTTTAACATTAATTTGCCTGACGTTATTTATGTACCGTATATCTTCGCCTGTAAGTCGATCTCGGCTATAAGTCGAGTCCCTAATTTCAAGCCCTGAAAATGTATTTTTTTTATTGACCTGTTTATAAGTTGACCCATGAAAAACAACTTATAAATATTGAAGTATTTCTTATTTTCAGCACATGAGAACAATAATCTACAATATTTGAACAAATGAAAATTATTTTACAAACTTCGGTTTTAACGTTTTGTACATCGCAAACAAGTAACATAGCATCAAAACGAAATATTCCCTTAGTAGATAGTGAAAGCTGTTTGGCTGTTACCGTATGGCACTGTACAGCATGGTTTTGTGCACAGACAACAACTTTATTTATAAACACTGACAACAGATCACTACAATAAAACTGAAAGTATCAGTTAATCACATGTTTTGCCGCCATATTAATACATGTAAGGAGGATAACTCTGGAAAGTACACTGGTTTTTATGTATGTCCCTATTGCTCCAGTGAACTGCAGATATCAGTCTAAGCTGAAGTTAATCACCAACAAAACATTGTTTGAACAACCATTAATGCCAGTGACCAGATTTCAAAATAAACTCAGGCAACAGGTAGTTAGTATTGTTGACATTTTTTGCTATTAGTGATGACTGTTATTTTAACTAAGTGGACTGTTCTCTTGGCATGCGAGTGAGATCGCACGCCTTTTTGCATAACCAAAACCGTTCTAATGTCAAAAAAAAGGGTTATAAAAAACAAATGTGTCAAATTAACATATTTGAGTATAAATACAGGGCAAATTTCAACAATAAAACTTGTAAAATAATCCCCAAAACGGTAATATTTTTGGGTGAAATGTTTTTACCCTCTTATAAGTCGACCCCCCAAGTTATAAAATAATTTTTGGGTGAAAAAAATTCGACTTATAGGTGAAGATATACGGTATGTATTATAAATAATAAGATTCAAAATATAATGTTATTTTCTGGTTTGTTTGTGTATTTTCAGCTAGTACTGCGAAGATGGGTTTGATTGAAACGACTCTAGCTTTAATTCCTGGTGCAGGTATAGTACACGACCATTTGTTGGTAGCACTGTCAGTGAAACACACTGAAACAGACTGAGGTCACACATCATTACCTTGTTTTAAAATGACTATGTCTCAGTGGTCTCGTAGTTAAGTCACTGGATGTTAGCCGTTGCTATAATAGGTGCCAGATTCCTATCCCAGAACTGGCTAGTTGAGTATGTTTGTATAATTATTCATTCAGCTGTGCATAAATTATTTACAAGACAGTTTGATTATATTTACATGTAACTAGTGTGGTGTATTTTATTTATGTTGACAGGAGGAACCCAGCGGTTTCCGCAAGTCGTAGGCACGGTGCTGGCTAAGGAACTGATCTACATGGACTGGGTTAGATTATATTTACATGTAACTAGTGTGGTGTATTTTATTTGTGTCGACAGGAGGAACCCAGCGGTTGCCGCGAGTCGTAGGCATGGCGCTGGCTAAGGAACTGATCTACACGGGGCGGGTGCTGGACGGGAAGCAGGCGAAGGAGGTGGGTCTGGTGAACCACGTGGTGGAGCAGAATGAGGCGGGGGACGCCGCGTATCACCGCGCCCTGCAGCTCGCTCAGGAAATGTTGCCCAATGTGTGTACACATTTTACAAGTTTTAAACAGTTTTTTATTATTATTATCTGGGCCATAGCTAGGGGGAGGAAGGCAAAACAAAAATCTGGTAAAAATAACCTGACAATTTACTGTGTATCGATATTGACGTTTTGGTACTTCAGAGCCTCTAGATTAAAAAATAAATTGGGGCAGGGGCATGCCCCCAAACCACCTAATATCTTGCTCCTTCCATACTCATTTGTTCCAAGAATTCATCTGCTCCCCTCCCCAAAAAGAAAAAAAATCTAGCTACAGTCCTGATTAACCATAATATATGGGGAAAGATTGGGCAGGCAAAGATAATTCATTGAGGTAGTTCTGAGATATATCAGTATATGCAAGAAAACCTATGGCCTTATGAATCCTATGTTTTAAACTCGCTAAAGACTTGTAGAGGACAACAGTTCACTCATGCAAGATAAACAGTATTGCCTCTTTTGTTCAGTATTCTCTAAACATGTTAGACTAGGGTATGTTAGAGATTGATCAATAGACAATGTCCCCATTTATGAGTAAGAATATGATACACAGACTTGACACTTTTAAGAAAGAAAATGTACAGACTTTAGAATTCAGAATAAGAACCTAAAGTTTGATGATACAAACAACAGAAAGACGATTATTGTGTGTATGTTTTATGTACTTTCATTGTGTTTTTTCTAGGGACCTATAGCAGTGAGAATGGCAAAGATGGCAATAAACCGAGGCATCGAGGTATGATTTTATAACTTGTACAAAATCTTTGACAAATTATGTGTAATGTTACATACATGTATCAGACATTTTCACCAGGAAGGTGAATGATCACTGACGCTCTCCTCCACACTCACCAGGAAGGTGATCTGTATGACAGTACAGCGGTTGTTATAGAAACGCTTGTTACACTGATACACATTGCGTGATCTGTGTGACAGTACAGCGGTTGTTATAGAAACGCTTGTAATACGGATACACATTGCGCGATCTGTGTGACAGTACAGCGGTTGTTATAGAAACGCTTGTTACACTGATACACATTGCGCAATGTGTGTGACAGTACAGCGGTTGTTATAGAAATGTTTGTTACACTGATACACATTGCGTGATCTGTATGACAGTACAGCGGTTGTTATAGAAACGCTTGTAATACGGATACACATTGCGCAATCTGTGTGACAGTACAGCGGTTGTTATAGAAACGCTTGTTACACTGATACACATTGCGCGATCTGTGTGACAGTACAGCGGTTGTTATAGAAATGCTTGTTACACTGATACACATTGCGTGATCTGTGTGACAGTACAGCGGTTGTTATAGAAACGCTTGTAATACGGATACACATTGCGCGATCTGTGTGACAGTACAGCGGTTGTTATAGAAACGCTTGTAACACTGATACACATTGCGCGATCTGTATGACAGTACAGCGGTTGTTATAGAAAGGCTTGTTACACTGATACACATTACGTGATCTGTATGACAGTACAGCGGTTGTTATAGAAACGCTTGTAACACTGATACACATTGCGTGATCTGTGTGACAGTACAGCGGTTGTTATAGAAACGCTTGTAACACTGATACACATTACGTGATCTGTGTGACAGTACAGCGGTTGTTATAGAAATGCTTGTTACACTGATAGTCCAGTCAAATTAGCTCAAAAAAGTGGTCGACCCATAAGTAATTGCAACAGAATTGATTTTAATGTTTTTAAAATCTGAATACCTCATCTACAACATACTAAAAATATCAAGGCGTAGTCGAGGGGGGAAGTGCATAAAATTGTATGTATATGATCCATATGAGAAATATTGGTGAGTGTGTTTTATTAGAGGGTAGGGATACATTTTCCAACATAACTTTCTTATTAATTGGTATATTTAAAAATTTTATTTATCATCTTAAAGATAACAGACTGCTTTTTTTGTAAAATATAATTTTGTAAAAAAAATTAATCTCTGACGTCACAATATCGCCATAATTATCTCCCCTTCAGCAAATCCACAATTTTTCATATCTTTTACATTAAAATGTTTGTTCTAAAACTATTTTTTGGAAAAATTATGAACTAAAAGGGATTTAAATTGTAATAATATGCATGAATAAATTAGTTTAGAGCTATTGATGGTATGTTTTTTGTTATTCAGGTGATTTATATACATATTTGAGAACTTTTAAATTTGAGCATTGTAAACATACACTTTTTAAAATCATTGTCAACTGTTTTCTGTGTGTTTCTGTTATTGCATTGTCCCTCTTTGTGCATTTGTGTAATCTATAATATAATAATGCAAGGCCGTTTTAACAGTTTTTGACCATTCTGATAGCTTCTTATCTCTTGATTTGTACTTATGACCGCTTTTTTTATACTTGACCGAAGCTGCACTTCGCAAGGATCTTTTTGCACTCAGGACTAGTCTATTACTACACATCATGCTAAACATTGCATACAATTATTAATTCCACAAATACAGTGGCATTGGAAGTCACCATCTATGTCATTTGACGTAGATGTGTCTATATACACGACTGTATATATATGTAAATTTATTAAAGGCATACTGTCACAGACCACTGACCTATTTAATGGTCTAACAAAGTATTACCTGAACAAAAATAATTTGATTTGTCCCTAAATGTACTTTATTCAACCATTTTCAATAACCACCATACTCCATTTATTAATGATATTTTAAAAATTAATTGAATTATGGCAGTGGTCCATAATTCAAAAACTAAAATTGCCAAGAGGGTTGACTTGTATTTCACTCCACCATGGTTCAGTTAAGGTGATGCGATAGCTAGATTTGGTTTCCAACAATTAATGTAATTTTTATTTATTATTCATTTTTATAGAAATGCTTGTTACACTGATACACATTGCCTGATCTGTATGACAGTACAGCACTTGTTATAGAAACACTTGTTACACTGATACACATTGCATGATCTGTATGACAGTAGTTATACTTGTTGTTATAGAAAGGCTTGTTATGGTTTCAGGTTGACCTCGAGTCTGGTCTGAGATATGAAGAAGCTTACTATGCACAGGTGAATATATAATATACATCTTCTATCTTCTTCCAAATGGTATAGCAGGGGACAATATTACAAAATCTTAAGTATTCGAAAGTTGGTTCACGTGAGTTTTACTTAGGTAACCAAATGTTTGGTTACATGAATATACTAGTAATTCTAGTAACCGATGAGTCAATCTAATTAAAATTAGCTCCACTATTACATGTGGATCTAACAGGAGCCCGCTGGGGCTCATGTCCAGTTGACCTTTCATTCGACGAATCAAAACCTTACTTGCAAAATCACGCCAGTGATTTGAAAAGAATTTGAAAACATTCGGGATTATGCCGAAATGATTTGGATGAATTACGAAGTATGCCAGAAACTAATTTCAATACAAAATTTTATATAAAATGTTTTCAAGATTTAAAAAACAAAACATGATGGTATAGCCATAAAATATGTTTATACTATATACAATCCATACTTTATTACTGCACTTTTCTCCCTGTTTTTTCAATGTTGAAATAGACCAACAAGTTCGCCTATTGCATAAATAGTCTTGTCCGATATTTTTAGAATTTGTATGCTCCAGAATAACGCTATAAAAGGCGAAGTGTAATTGGTCGATATTTAAATTGTTATTTATAGATGAAATGTTACCTGGACATGGGGAGTCCATGCAATGATGTTAGATCTACTGGTAGACCAGTAGAGCTAATTTTAATCAGATTGCCGATGAGTTGGACCTACCTAATCCTAAAACACTTGAACTACGGTTATATGCTACATTGGTGGTTCTAATGTATTAAAAAACCCAACTAATTTTCATTGATAAAAGTATAAAAATCCTCAGCAAGCCTCAGATTTCATACTTTTATCAACTCGTGTTGATAAATTATGATATCACAAGACACTTCGGGAGTATCTTCTATTTATATATAGTGTAGTGCTGAGAGGGCTTTGGTGGTTGTCACTATTTGCTGTTACTATTTATGTGATCCATTATCCTTGTTTTGTTTCAGGTTATTCCTACTAAAGATCGTCTAGAGGCTCTTGAAGCATTCAGAGAAAAACGACCACCCAAGTTTCACGGCCACTAACTATGGAATGTTTCACTCTCTGGTTTGGAGCTGACGTCTAGTTGTTTGGTTTGGTGTATGGCAGTGTGTTGAGAAGTGCTTCATGGTGTCACATGTCTAGAACTATTCCCTGGTGTGTAGCAGTGTCACGTGATATACTTTATACTCAGAACTATACCCTGATGCACAATAGTGTTGTTACACTCGAAACCTACCATTGTGTGTATCACCTCTTTAACTTACAGCTCTATACCTCATATTGTTTGATATTGGTCATTTGTTCATCATGTACACAGAAATACTACATTCAAAAATTACCCATGGACATCTTTGTACTCGTATGCAAGATATTTTGAAAACAGCATTCCATTAATGTTGTAACCATTTTTTAATGGAAGTACAAATATACCTGATTTAATAAACTTCTGTCTTGTTGAGGTCAATGTATGTGGTCAACTACCTTGATATTTCGAAAAGGTTTTCTGTCGTATTTAACAATATATTTTTAAAGAGAACAGTAAAGAACGTCTATAGGATGTAAACATATTTCGTAAAGCATTCTTAAAGAGAACTGTGTTAGAGAAACTCAATATCATGTAAACAAATCTTATGTAACTTACAAGCAGTGGCATAGCGTAGGCGGAGCGTGGGCAGAGCAAAATTCTGAACTGGTGGAAGGGACTCTGGGAGTGCTAACGGTCCACTGGTTGAGAGGTGCAATACTTGCCTTGCCCCGGGCGCTAACAACCCACGCTACGCCACTGCTTACAAGCAAGTTTATCCAAGAAACCAATTCAAATGTTGTGTTTGTTATTTCCAAGTTGAGGGAGTAATTGGTGTGTATTTTGAGTGACAACTTCGATATTGAGGAAGTATTAAGTAGATTTTGCTTAGGGATTTAGGAAGTATTTTGTATTAAAGCTTATATAGTATTAGAAAGTACTTGGTGTGTTGGGTGTTATGGTAAAGGTTAGAGTAATAGGTGTGTACTGTGTGGATGCTTTGTTTATGACATATTGTCAGGGTATACTTGTGACATTAGTAGTGCTTAACAACTGCAAGCTTGTGCTTTGGGAAAATTAAATTGACATCAATTGTGTATTGAAAATGACAATGATATTGATTGTGTAGCAAGTACAATCTTTATTATGTTTGTTATAAATGCCTGGATAATAAATCAATTATCACATACACGTGAAAGGTGAAATGAAGATTTCTTGCTTCTAGTCAGCAGGAATGGCCCATGTGATTACAGGATCTAACTAGCAGGGAAGAGGGCGCAAGGGGTGCAGTTGCCCCCCCCCCCCCCCTTTTTTTTTTTTTACTGGTTATTGATATTGACTCCGTATGTATTGCACCTTCTATGTTCGTTCATTCCACACACAAGAAAATCCTAGCTACGGCCCTGGTCTACTTAATTTCTTCTTTAATAGACATATTCGGCTAGTTATAATATGTTACCGTAAGTTGTCTTTTAGATGGAAGTGGAAGGAGGATTCACTTGAGGCCGGTGCACCAAACTATGATGACTTTCATGGTAATTTGTTCAAGGGCCATAACTCTGTCAGAAATATTTTTTATGGCTCTTGAACATGGGAGATGATATTTGGGCCCGAATGGGAGACATATTGCTTTAGCAGTACTCTCAGAAGATTATATTTGGATCGAGGTGGGAGACGTATTGCTTTAGCAGTACTCAGGAGATGATATTTGGGTCTGGGTGGGAGACGTATTGCTTTAGCAGTACTCTCAGGAGATGATATTTAGGTCGGGGTGGGAGACATATTGCTTTAGCAGTACTCTCAGGGGATGATATTTGGGCCCGGGTGAGAGACGTATTGCTTTAGCAGTACTCTCAGGAGATGATATTTGGGTCGGGTGGGAGACGTATTGCTTTAGCAGTACTCTCAGGAGATGATATTTGGGTCGGAGTGAGAGACGTATTGCTTTAGCAGTACTCTCAGGAGATGATATTTAGGTCGGGGTGGGAGACGTATTGCTTTAGCAGTACTCTCAGGGGATGATATTTGGGTCGGGGTGGGAGACGTATTGCTTTAGCAGTACTCTCAGGAGATGATATTTGGGTCTGGATGGGAGACGTATTGCTTTAGCAGTACTCTCAGGAGATGATATTTGGGTTGGGGTGGGAGACGTATTGCTTTAGCAGTACTCTCAGGAGATGATATTTGGGCCCGGGTGGGAGACGTATTGCATTAGCAGTACTCTCAGGAGATGATATTTGGGTCCAGGTGGGAGACGTATTGCTTTAGCAGTACTCTCAGGGGATGATATTTGGGCCCGGGTGGGAGACGTATTGCTTTAGCAGTACTCTCAGGAGATGATATTTGGGTCGGGGTGGGAGACGTATTGCTTTAGCAGTACTCTCAGAATGCTTGTCAACACTGGTGTTATTCACTTTTCAATATGTGCCAATCTGGATGTGTTGGTACAAAGAAAACAATAATGGAAAAATCCAACAAAAAAACACCCCGAAATAAATGGATCAGTAAAACTTTGTTTAACGATAGCCTAAGACAAAACATCTTTAACGAGCCACTGGATGATTGCATGGATGATTCATTTCAGTGTAAAAAGTCTTAACGAACTGTGAAAAATATAAATTGTCATAGGTAAATGTGTACGGTAGTGTTAATACTTTTGTAATGAAAATTAGTAGCAGTATTTCTGAAAAACATTTACAGCACGTTTTGCGTAGTATTAGGGCTTCTACACCACTTATAGTCCATTTGTGTCGAAGAGGAACAGATCAACTGGCATATAACTATAAACTGAATAAAGTTAAAATTCATATATAAACATTATTAACTCTTTCCGAATTAAACATTTGAAGAAGAAAAAAATCAATGTACATTTTTTAAAATGTCTAACAATTAACATGAATTGCATCTAGGTCAAATCTGTCTAATACACGGAAGGAGGAAACTGATGGAACAGCCAGGGCAATGCAGTGAGTTAACTAATGTCTGCATTACGGAGGTAGACACGGCACAAACTGGCTACATTCACCCAGTACTCACTGGGAGGACTGCCACACTCGCGGAAAGTACTTTAATCAGTGACCCACTCCTCCAACCAGCACACGCACACACACACACACACACACACACACACACACACACACAAACAATACAGCAAACAATAACCACAAATAAAATTAAAACAATGAAAAGCTTTGATAAACGGAAAGAAAAATCGCCAATTCTGTTCAAAGAATTTATTAAAAAGCTGATATAAAAAGGATACTCGAAAAAAACCCCTAAAATTAAACAAATGGGGTGGGGGGTGGGGGTGAGGGAGATATACAAACAAGGGAAACCTAAAATAAAAAGAATGGTAAACTTCGGTTTCGAAAAAAAACAAAAAAACTCTAAGAATAGAAACGAACTACAAAAAAATAAATAATAAAAACAAAATTGCTTGGTATCGTTGGTCATATTGAGCTCACGGTCATAGCTTCAACAATGAATGGTCGAAAGTAGGGAAATGTGCCTGTTGTGGGGCGAATTAAAGAGGCTGTCCTGAGTGTTAGGATTCTATTGTAACATGTTTACGACTCGGGCTAGTTTACGACTAACAGATCCTTGTTGATGACTTCAATTACATATTCAAGATATTTTCCTGTTTAGAATACCAGTGTCTGTATAATCAAAGTGTGATGTTCTAATGTTTGTTGTAACCCAAACCAGATTTTACCTCGCAATAATCAAAGTGTGTTGTTCTAATGTTTGTAGTAACCCAAACCAGATTCTACCTCGCAATAATCAAAGTGTGTTGTTCTAATGTTTGTAGTAACCCAAACCAGATTCTACCTCGCAATAATCAAAGTGTGTTGTTCTAATGTTTGTAGTAACCCAAACCAGATTTTACCTCGCAATAATTTCGTACGTACGAAAAAAAAATATATTACGAAGAAAATTAACAATGACTGCTATAAACATTAGCAGATGGAAAATATTTTTTATATGTAATTTTAGTTTAAAAAAGGATCCGTTTTTCAAAAACGTCTTACAATGCCTGGAACCTCAGAACAGTTTCTTTATTATATAACTTCCCACTTGCTGGCATCTTCCGATGCAATTCGAAACTGTAGATTGAGTGATTTTTATTTAATTAAAATAACGTTCACTTAAGAAATTTAATAACGGAGAAAGTGTTGATATAAAATATTCACTTTAATATAGACTCGGCCCGTGTCCGAATACTCGTGGAGACCCTACTTCAAAGGAGTATGTTTTCGAGAAAACTGATGATAATATGCGTCAATAAGACCTCTCCTTGCCAATAGGCCTACACCAAACCTATATCAGTTGTTTAGTGTAATAGATGTGTGATTGGGGAACATGCACCCCATCATCCAAGACAGTGCACCTTTTAACTTTGCCTTACTTGTTTTTAACACCAGCACGGCGAAAGCAAATGAATACTGGGGACGGGGGTTTACCCGACTGATATCGAGACGAGATTAGGAGCATTGCTTTTTCGGATAATTTGGAAAACTAAATGTCCTGAAGTGCAGCTTCCTGCATTCTAGAAGCTAAATTCAACACGATAAATGCAACACCTTTCAAATTCATTTTCACGATATAGAAGTTTTGTGTATATATGCATGTAGGACTATATGTATGTACACTGAATATACCAACACCACAATCATGTATCCAATTGTTTCGAATGAAATAAGTACTTACAATAAAACAACTACGATCCGACCATATAATTTGTCACGATTACAATCGCATTTATCGACTTATATTAACAAAAATCGATCATTTCAATGTATACTCTTCAAAAAAAGAAACGCAAAAGGGTACAAATGGGTTATAACTCCGATTTTATGTTTCCTACCGGTTCATGCTTTGTGAATATAAGGTCATTGCATGTCCCAAACACATTCCCACGGTTACATTCGATAAAACGCAGCTACTGTACAATAAAGTTCCAAAATGTGAATATTCGCAAAAACGCAGCCACGTGCAAACCATGTCACCACTGCACGTGCGTTGTCTGCACGTGCAACATGAACACCGACAGTATAAAAGTGCAGGATGTTCGCTTGCCTGGCCTCTGTATCTGGCCGACAGTTGACAATCCAGGACATGCCACGTCTCAGTGAACCGCAGAGAAACAATGCCATCGGCCGACTAGACGCAGGCGAATCCAGAACGGCCGTTGCCAGGGCATTCCATGTGTCCCCAAGCACCATCTCCAGACTGTGGGACCGTTACCAGCAACATGGATCAACACGTGACCTCCCTAGATCCGGTCGACCACGGGTCACTACCCCCGGGCAGGACCGCTACATCCGGGTACGCCACCTTCGGGAACGATTGACTACTGCCACCTCCACAGCCGCAGCAATACCAGGTTTGCGCAGGATATCCGACCAGACCGTACGGAACCGCCTACGTGAGGTAGGAAATCGTGCCAGACGTCCAGTTCGAGGTGTCATCTTAACACCACAACACCGTCGACTCCGACTGCAGTGGTGCCAGATTCATCGACAATGGCCTCAACTGCGATGGAGACAGGTGTGGTTCAGTGACGAGTCCCGATTTCTGCTCCGACATCATGATGGAAGATGTCGCGTGTATAGGCGTCGTGGTGAACGTTATGCGGCAAACTGCGTGCAGGAAGTGGACAGATTCGGCGGGGGGTAGTGTCATGGTGTGGGCAGCCATCTCACACACTGGCAGAACTGACCTGGTCCACGTGCAGGGCAACCTGAATGCACAGGGCTACATTGACCAGATCTTCCGGCCACACATCGTTCCAGTTATGGCCAACGCCAACGCAGTGTTCCAACATGACAACGCCAGGCCTCACACAGCACGTCTCACAACGGCTTTCCTACAGAACAACAACATTAATGTCCTTCCTTGGCCATCGATATCACCGGATTTGAACCCAATTGAGCATCTATGGGACGAGTTGGACCGACGCCTCCGACAGCGACAACCACAGCCCCAGACCCTGCCCGAGCTGGCAGCAGCCTTGCAGGCCGAGTGGGCCACCATCCCCCGGGACGTCATCCGTACTCTGGTTGCTTCAATGGGCAGGCGGTGCCAGGCAGTTGTCAACACACGCGGAGGCCACACCCGGTATTGACTCCAGATGACCTTGACCTTGGTGGTGTGTCCTATCACTTACTCACAATGGACTAGAGTGAATTGTGAACAATCCTGCAACATTTGGTAATTATCGGACTCACCATTCAATAATTAAATCAATTCTCCAAATGTTACGACAATGTGGTTTTGCGTTTCTTCTTTTGAAGAGTATATTATTTTAAAGTAACTATGTAGGACAGTGGGTACTAAACAAAAAAGAAAAAAACACGTGAATTGATAGCGTATTCTTGAAGTGAAAGAGAACTGGGAAACGTTTCGGGGTCATGCTCCCAAAAAATGCTTGAAAACTAGATGTCCTGAAATGCAATTTCCTACTTCAAGTTTATGTAGCAGAGTCATTTTATTGTACATAAGATATTTTAACATTCTTTTAAGTAAATGTCAGCAGTTAGCTTGGTTGCAATACCAAGCTGTGCACCTATTCACCTGAACACAGAAATGCTCACTACTAACATTCTTTCCTTTGTTAGATCTTTTCTGTAGCTTGGGTGTTAATTAACATCCAAGGTAAAATCTTTAGAAGTGTTAGGATCTGGGCACTTTCAACTCAGATATACAAACGAGACAGTTGTCAGCATTTTGTGGTTTGCAAGAAAACAACTGTTGGTATCAAATCATTTATTTATATATGAATCATATAAACATGGCATGGTATACATTGGACAACATACATAATTAGAATATAAAATGGTAAAATCAGACCGATGAACGCAATTGCTACGGTGCTCCGAAATCAACGAAGGAAATCGGACCAACCATCTGGTGACGCTGAGGACGAAAGCAGTACCGCTACATTATAAGTGCACTGGTTTTGAAAAGAGTTGCTTATGTGTGCTTTATTTTGATGCTCAATTGTATCAGGGCGTCTAAAATGTAAGTTTTATGAAGTGACAGTATAAATTAATTGTAGAGACTTGATGTCATTATTTTATAATAACAAAGAAATGCATTACTAGACCAGTAGGGGAGGGAGGCGACGGCACAAGCTCCCCCCGCCCCCCAAGTTGAGGATGACAATTTACATACATTTGTTTAGGCCTATGTCCTAACAATCTGGCTTGTGCCCCTCACTAGAGCTTGTGTCCCCCCACACACACACTTCAGATATTGTTCCCACGGACCTGATTATGTATGTTTAATGATATAAATAATAAACATTTAAGATGATTGCTCCCCAACTTGGGCTACAGCCCAAGGACCTAAGGCTAAGACATGCACGTACATGTATCTGCATAAACAAAGTTGACTGGGACAATGTGGTGGTGGACCGTGGAGCCGGCTGTTATATACATGTAGCCTAGTAAGGAGCCGTTATTTGGTCCAGTGGTAAAGTGCTCGCTTGATGCACAGTCAGTCTAGAATCGATCCCTGTCTGTGGGCACATTGGGCTATTTCTCGATCCAGCCAGAGCTCGACGACTGGTATATCACAGACCGTGGTATGTGCTATCCTGTCTGTGGGAAGATTCATATAAAAGATTCTTATTACTAATGGAAAAAATGCAGATTTTCTCTAAGACTGTCAAAATTACCAAATGTTTGACATCCAATAGCCGATGATTAATATATCAATGTGCTCTAGTGGTGTCATTAAACTAAGAAAACAAACTTTATTTGCAATGCATTTATAAATTGCAGCAGGGGGGTGTGCAGGAATTTATGCAGGGACGTTTAGACTGGTGAGTGAAGTTTATAGTTGGGGGTGGGGGGGGTGGGTAGTCATTCTCCCCTTGAAAATACATTGAACAAAAAGCCCTGCTGGAGGTGTGATGGAGGAACCCCCAAACCCCCCACCCATTACATATATGCACCTGTACAGGCATATCTGGGACAGACGGTGCCATTCCTGCACTGTACTGATGACTACATACATGACTTTCTTCTGTTTTAGTGTCGATGATAGCTGTCGCTTTTGGTTTTGTCACCAGAAAAGTAACAGCTGTAGCTGTTGGGCGATGTGTACATCAGACAAGAAACATGACAACATCACTGAAAGTGAACCCAGTCGTCGCTGTCTGTCAGATGACAAGTACGAGTGACAAGACGACAAACTTCCAGACTTGTCTCAGTCTCATACAGAGGGCCAGACAAAAAGGTGCCACGGTAGGTTTATGTAACACACAAACTTCCAGGCTTGTCTCAGTCTCATACAGAGGGCCAGGCAGAAAGGTGCCACGGTAGGTTTATGTAACACACAAACTTCCAGGCTTGTCTCAGTCTCATACAGAGGGCCAGGCAAAAAGGTGCCACGGTAGGTTTATGTAACACACAAACTTCCAGACTTCTCAGTCTCATACAGAAGGCCAGACAAAAAGGTGCCACGGTAGGTTTATGTAACACACAAACTTCCAGACTTGTCTCAGTCTCATACAGAGGGCCAGGCAGAAAGGTGCCACGGTAGGTTTATGTAACACACAAACTTCCAGACTTCTCAGTCTCATACAGAGGGCCAGACAAAAAGGTGCCACAGTAGGTTTATGTAACACACAAACTTCCAGACTTGTCTCAGTCTCATACAGAGGGCCAGGCAGAAAGGTGCCACGGTAGGTTTATGTAACACACAAACTTCCAGACTTGTCTCAGTCTCATACAGAGGGCCAGGCAGAAAGGTGCCACAGTAGGTTTATGTAACACACAAACTTCCAGACTTGTCTCAGTCTCATACAGAGGGCCAGGCAGAAAGGTGCCACAGTAGGTTTATGTAACACACAAACTTCCAGGCTTGTCTCAGTCTCATACAGAGGGCCAGGCAGAAAGGTGCCACGGTAGGTTTATGTAACACACAAACTTCCAGACTTGTCTCAGTCTCATACAGAGGGCCAGGCAGAAAGGTGCCACGGTAGGTTTATGTAACACACAAACTTCCAGGCTTGTCTCAGTCTCATACAGAGGGCCAGGCAGAAAGGTGCCACGGTAGGTTTATGTAACACACAAACGTCCAGGCTTGTCTCAGTCTCATACAGAGGGCCAGGCAAAAAGGTGCCACAGTAGGTTTATGTAACACACAAACTTCCAGACTTCTCAGTCTCATACAGAGGGCCAGACAAAAAGGTGCCACGGTAGGTTTATGTAACACACAAACTTCCAGACTTGTCTCAGTCTCATACAGAGGGCCAGGCAGAAAGGTGCCACGGTAGGTTTATGTAACACACAAACTTCCAGACTTGTCTCAGTCTCATACAGAGGGCCAGGCAGAAAGGTGCCACATTAGGTTTATGTAACACACAAACTTCCAGACTTGTCTCAGTCTCATACAGAGGGCCAGGCAGAAAGGTGCCACAGTAGGTTTATGTAACACACAAACTTCCATGATAAATTTATGTAACACACAAACTTCTAGATTTGTCTGTCTTGTACAGAGGACCAGGCAGAAAAGTGCCTCTGTCTAGATTTATGTACATAACAGACATCTGGAGGTTTGAACCATAGTAAATTTATGTAACAGACAAATTTACAGATATGGTAAGTTTGTGTAACATTAACACATAACTCTTAAGAAACAAATCATGGTAAGTGTGTAATAGATGGCTAATTTTTCAAGTAGGAAATTTTAACCATAAAGGATAACTTGAGATTTAAATTGTATTACGTTTGTAATAGATGGCTAATGTAGGAAATGTGAACCATAGTGGATAAGTGGAGAAATGAAACACCTCATAAAGAAGATTGAAGAAGAAGTGAACCATGGATGGTAACTTTGTGTCACAGATAATTTGAGATTTAAATGATGGTAAGTTAGACATAACAGGATGAATGTATGAAGCCTGTTTTTCTTAAAACACATGTTGACAAAAGTTTAAGAAAGTCACTGGCCCTCACAGAAGCTTTGTCTAGTGCCCTATGTATAATAGTAATACAGTGGATAATTTTCACTAGCCCAGACCAACAATTGACTAGCCAGGATGGAGGGCTAGGTGATTTGTCAAACCCTGAGTTACACACATGTAAGACATAAACATGCTTTGTAAAATCGGCCCAACATGTTTGTAAGATTTGAGGAAGAAACTTTCTGATCGAGAGATCAGTGCTGGTTTTTAATATCTTTCAAAAGAAAATTTAAATTTGAAAAACTTGGCCAAAGCAAAATTCTTCACAGAGTGTAAAGCCAGCATCCTTGAAGCACTCAGAAGATAGGTACCATAGAGATTCTTGTCTCAGCATATTGCCACCATGTTGGAACTTGGTTTTAGAGAGATGGGTTGAAGGTAAACATTTGTTTATTTAATCCATTCTATTACATTGTTTAGTTGTAGCTCAGGGTGAGCTGTATCTTAATGTTGTAATTAAACATACAATAATTTCCTTTATATGTATATCTTAATCAGCTGGTCTATTTTTCAGTTGGTGTGTTTACCTGAAGCATGTGATTACATAGCAGAATCCAAAGAGTTGTCTGTTAAGATGTCGGAACCACTAGATGGCAGCACTGTGTCTAAGTTCAAGCAAGCCGCCATTGACAACGGAGTGTGGCTGTCTGTTGGCGGGTACCACCAGAAGGTATTGAGTGCTTAGATATAAAATGGGTTGAGTATTTCTACCTGTAGCCTGGTGTCAAACGTAGATACATTCATTTTAATTCAGATTCAAACTTGCAAGTTACATCCATGTTAAGCATTTTGTCGTGGGCACACAGCTCAGCTCTGTGGACTGTCTGTATAGGGCATGGGGTTACGGGTCAGTGAGAGATGTCTGTCTAGGACATGGGGTTACGGGTCAGTGAGAGATGTCTGTATAGGACGTGGGGTTACGGGTCAGTGAGAGATGTCTGTCTAGGACGTGGGGTTACGGGTCAGTGAGAGATGTCTGTCTAGGATGTGGGGTCAGTGAGAGATGTCTGTCTAGGATGTGGGGTTACGGGTCAGTGAGAGATGTCTGTCTAGGATGTGGGGTTACGGGTCAGTGAGAGATGTCTGTCTAGGATGTGGGGTTATGCGAGACGCCACGGCATGTTTCTCCCGTTCGAACCCCTTCGAGGCGGTCGGCGTCGAGCCCCCACCCCCGGGGGGCTCCGCCAAGACCCCTATGGATGATGGTGCTGCTGCGAAGCGGAAGGTTGCCACCCCACCGAGTAGTGACCAGTCAGCCAAGGCCCGGCCTTCCGCGACCACCCGGGGCAGGGACGCCGCCTGGAGCCTCGCCATCTCCAAGATCAAGGGCCAGTACGCTCAATACTTGGTCGGGGACACCTCGGACACCAGCTCACTGCCGGGAGGCATTCTTGAGGGCAACTTCAAGAAGTTTCCTGACGGAGTTGAGTGTGCCATCCATGCCATGGGACTACGAGACGGGAAGTTTGGACTTGTGGTGACGTCGTGCCGAGATGATCTCTACAGACAGGGAATACTCTTCGAAGACATTGACAACTACACTGTCCACAGAGTACTGAAGATCATTGCCGGCGTCCATTACGTCGAGCTAGCTAAGACCTTGCTAGCCCACCGTTGGAGGAAACTGGTGCCACAGCTCAACGCCAAGCACTTCATCTCGTCCACGTAGTCGCCAATCGTTCCAAGGGCTTAGTTGGACTTTAAAATGTTTGGCCGGCATTCAATGTTTTTTTGTTTTTTTAATTTTATTATTATTATTATTATTATTATTATTATTTTATTATTATTATTTTTTTGTAAACAATCCGACGCACTTTATTTTGGCAGCCCATCTAAATTGCTCAAATCACCTTAAAACCCTTTTGGTCAAGCACTCTAATTTTGTTCTTTGGACTTAAATTTTTGTCCAGACATGAGTAGTATGAATGAGCTCATTTTAGCTTTAGGTCTTTGACCTAACTACTAAATTCGTATTCCAAATTCTGCCCACCTTAAACTCATCCCCCCCCACCGCCCCGGACCATATAGATCAGACTTTAAACTTTTAGACCTCCGTTCAAAATTTTATGTCGAAATTATTCTTTTTTTAATATTATTAAATAGTCTGATCCTCTCTTCTTTCTCTTATTTATTTTTGGACTGTCCTTCTAAAATGCTTCAAATTATATAAATATTCGGCCGAGCAGTCAATTCTTTTTATTTTTGGCTTGTAACTTTTTCTCCAATTTTTTTTTTTTTTTTTTTTATTCTATTAACTTTTTTTACTAATAGCTATTTTTAAAATTCTGCCCACTTTCAACTCTATCCTCCCCCCATCCCGAGTCAGGCCACCGATCTTATCGGAGGTCGAACTCCGGATGGGCGTGTTCGAAACCCTAGTGGTATATGGACACGTTAAATTGTTATCTATTTATCTATCTATGAAAATGCCATGAATTGCTGTTGAAGAGTAGATATTGCTTGTGTTATTATAAAAGTCAACACACAACAGTTATGGAAATTTTTAAAACAAAATTTCAGCAAGATATATATCCCAATTTGCGGCACCATATAATCTAAACATATTAAATTTACACACTAAAAGTCAATGTTGGATGAAATTTTGTTTGTCACTCAGATGTTACTTTTGCCATGTCTAAAGTAGTGTGCTCCTTCTATATTTAGCTGAGTACTGGAGTTGTAGCACTAATTATACTGAGTCTGTACATGGGTCTATAGTTATTAGTCCTCTACCGGTCTAACTGGAAGGATCTATAGGTTTCATCTCTATCTGTTTGTTCGTCCGTCTGTCCGTCCATCTGTCTCATATAGTTTTCCATGTTTTTGTCTCAATGCCTTGAAATATTTAAAATACATGTAACTGTATAACGTGACTGTTAAGTAAGGTTCATGTTATTTTGGATAGAACAGAAAATATAGGTACAAACTGAGCATCACATAAACATTTTTAAAAATCTTTTCTCAGTAATACCATTTTTTTTATTTAACACATTCGTTTTCCCTGTATGAGCATGATTAATGTTGCTACGTACTGTTTCAGTGCTACTTTTGTCCTACTTTCTTCTTCCATTTTCCTACTTTTTTTATAAGGGTGTGCTGGACAGCCTGCTTGAATATCACGACTTTGCCTAAAACATCCTTTCAACTGCTATATACAGAGATATGATTTTGATAATGGAATATGGTTTTGTTGTTCATATTTATATCCTGTTTTGAAAGTTCAAGCATACTGTTATGGTAATATATCTTGACGATCTGACCTGTTTGTTATTTATTAGTGAGAAAGCAGGACTTGAAATTGACAGCAAGAGTTAGCGTACACAATATTCTTTCTGATAATCATGTTCATGAGCAGCTGTTGCTTTCCATCTTAAAGTACATTGTAATATATACACCTTAAGGGTGTATACTACCAAATCAAATCCCATAGATGACAATAGTAACATATGTGGCTAAAACTCCTACCTGCAGCTTATCAATTGACATAAATGCCACAGATATATATACTACCACCCCTCACCCTTAAAGTGAATCAGGAAAAAATGTCAGTCAAGCGTCTATGACAACCCTAGTTCCGCACAAAATTCGAGTACTTTGTTTTTACAGGTACCCCGTACATGTTTCAAGCACAAAGCTACTTGACACATTGGTACTAGATGAAATAAAATTGCATATTTTTTATATACACGTTATATATATATATATATATATATATATATATATATATATTATATACACGTTAAGAATGTTTTTTAATTGAGGTATCTGACACGGCAAACCGAGTATCAAACACTCATCTGCTGATCAGCAGTGACGGTCAAATCAAAGCCACGTACAACAAGAGCCATCTCTTTGACCTTGACATTGCTGGAAAAGTGAGACTGTGTGAAAGTGACTACACTGTTCCCGGAAAGGCAATAACACCGCCCGTAGAGACACCAGTCGGAAACATCGGACTCGAGACTGTATCCTTGCTCATAGTTATCTTTCTTGAATAATGCCACCCATGAAAACAATACTTTTGTTTGATATCCTGTAATCTTTGTTTTTGTTCATTCATTCATTTATTCATTCAATCAATCACTCCTTCATTTATTCTTTTTTGTTCATTCATTCACTATGTGACTGCATCTAAGTTCATATATTTTAATATTCCGTATCCATAGTAACTAGAGTAGTACCGTAACTTACACTTTTACAGTGTTATGACTTGAAGTTTCTGTAGTACCGTACATTAACTTACAGACAGTGTTATGACTTGAGGTTTCTGTACAGTGTAGTACCGTACATTAACTTACAGACAGTGTTATGACTTGAGGTTTCTGTACAGTGTAGTACCGTACATTAACTTACAGACAGTGTTATGACTTGAGGTTTCTGTACAGTGTAGTACCGTACATTAACTTACAGACAGTGTTATGACTTGAGGTTTCCGTAGTACCTTAACTTACAGACAGTGTTATGACTTGAGATTTCCGTAGTACCTTAACTTACAGTGTTATGACTTGAGGTTTCCGTAGTACCTTAACTTACAGTGTTATGACTTGAGGTTTCCGTAGTACCTTAACTTACAGTGTTATGACCTGAGGTTTTCGTAGTACCTTAACTTACAGTGTTATGACCTGAGGTTTCCGTAGTACCTTAACTTACAGTGTTATGACTTGAGGTTTCCGTAGTACCTTAACTTACAGTGTTATGACTTGAGGTTTCCGGAGATGTCGATAGCACTGGCACAGCAGGGAGCTCACATCCTGGCATTTCCGTCGGCATTTACACAAACCACTGGCATGGCCCACTGGGAGGTATGTTGTTAACTGGGACATGATAACAGTACGGTAGAAGCAAGTATACATAGGGGAGGGGGGGGCTGACAAATTCAAGGTGCAAAGTTTTACACAAGATATTTTAACTGTTGTACACAAACCACTGGGAGGTATGTTGTGAACACTGTTGTACACTAACCACTGGGAGATATGTTGTTAACACTGTTTTACACAAACCAGTGAGATATTTTAACTGTTGTACACAAACCACTGGGAGGTATGTTGTGAACACTGTTGTACACTAACCACTGGGAGATATGTTGTGAACACTGTTGTACACTAACCACTGGGAGATATGTTGTGAATACTGTTTTACACAAACCAGTGAGATATTTTAACTGTTGTACACAAACCACTGGGAGGTATGTTGTTAACACTGTTGTACACTAACCAGTGAGATATTTTAACTGTTGTACACACACCACTGGGAGGTATGTTAACACTTGTACACTAACCACTGGGAGATATGTTGTTAACACTTGTACACTAACCACTGGGAGATATGTTGTTAACACTTGTACACTAACCACTGGGAGATATGTTGTTAACACTGTTTTACGTAAACCATTGACATGGGCAATCTGCTCTTGAGAAGTGAACAAATTAATATTTCAACTCTAAATGCAGTCAAGTTTTAATTTATATGAAGTTGCTAGCAGCCAGAAATATGAATAGAGTAACAGTCCTTGATTTTTGAAAATTATAGGTGAGTGGAAAATCGCACACCTCAATATGCTAAGGCGAGTGAAAAATCACTCTCCAAAATAAATAAAATAGGCAGTGTAGCTGCGATTGGATTTTGACTGGTACGTTTACAAAATTGTCTATTAAACCAGTATTTCCCGATTTGTTCAACAAAGAGAAATACCAGTTTAACGACTGCATGGAAGCCACCGCCATGTTTTTAATTTTTATTGTTTTAATAAAAGGACGTTTCTATCAGCTAAATGAGCTATGAAAACTGTTGATTTTTGTAAACAGTGGAAATATATATACCCATCTGTTTTATGTGCGCCGTTTGTTGAGTGTAACGTGCGCTGTTTTTCACACTCGTCAGATTGAAATTACGCGTGCTGTACGAGCGCGATCGCACTCACGCACCTTAGAAAGCAAGGTCTGGAGTATGGTTTATCTTTTATAAATAACTGTAACTTGTTACAATGTCATATTTCTTGAGGAGTGGAGCGATCACAATTTATTACAATGTCTCGTGTTTCTCACAGGTGTTATTGAGGAGTGGAGCGATCACAATTTATTACAGTGTCTCGTGTTTCTCACAGGTGTTATTGAGGAGTCGAGCGATCACAATTTATTACACTGTCTCGTGTTTCTCACAGGTGTTATTGAGGAGTCGAGCGATCACAATTTATTACACTGTCTCGTGTTTCTCACAGGTGTTATTGAGGAGTCGAGCGATTGAGACTCAGTGCTATGTGTTGGCTGCAGCACAGACCGGGAAACACAACACCAAACGATCATCATACGGACACGCTATGGTGAGGGCTTAAAGGGACACACCCTAGTTATGGCTAGTTGTTAACCATTACGGCGTTGTTTTTCGCTATTAAACCCATTTTTTCACAAATAAAATTGCACTTTAATTACCGTTTATTATTTAGAATATACATTTCCATTCACCTGAAGTGTTTTTTGGTAATCCTGGTGTTTGTAATACCACAAAATGCATTTTTCGTATTTCTGAAAAAAACGGACGCACGTTTGAGAAAAAACCGTTGAGCAGACAAGGTCTAATCTATTTTTAGACGGGATATTTCCATTTCAATGTCACAGATGTTGGTATACCACGTGACTGTTATCATTTTGGTTCGGTTTGTTTTCTCGGGCACGGTTCGCGCAATCAACATCCGATTTGTTGTTGTTCATTTGTGAGATTTTTCTTCACAGTTCGTGAACATTTTCAGTAACAATAAAGTTCAGACAAGTAAGTATCTCAATACAAAACGTTACAAACCCTTAAAACCAATAATTTTGCTAAGTCCTACGATATCTGGAGAGGGGATACAACCAGGACAGAACAGTTGGAACATGTCCAGGAGAGGTGAAAAGAACGCACCCCAAATCTGTGAAATTTGTCGTGACGTAGGCATTGTTGTGCTTCGAGCGACATCTACCGGTGACATCAGAATACAAACTTTCAAAATTATTTCAAGCAATTGGGACATGGGGATTCCCATGGTATTTATCGATATAAAACCTGCTTTTTCACTCCATTTGATAAAAACGTGATCTAAGTGTGTTACAGGTTTGTAGATTAACCAAATTATAATTTATTTTTGCTGGATGGAACTAGGGTGTGCGGCTTTAATACTGTAAATAATATGGAGATGTGTGATGGAGTTGACTTATTTACGTGTCTATTTATGATACTTAATCTCAGATAGTTGACCCATGGGGCTGTGTAATGGAGTTGACATGTGTATGTGTTTCAGATAGTGATGCTATGTGATGGAGTTGATTTATGTACATGTTTCATGTAGTTGACCCATGGGGCTGTATGATGGTGTTGACTTGTGTATATGTTTGTTTGAGATAGTTGACCCATGGGGCTGTGTGATGGTGTTGACATGTGTATGTGTTTGTTTCAGATAGTTGACCCGTGGGGCTGTGTGATGGAGTTGACATGTGTATGTGTTTGTTTCAGATAGTTGACCCGTGGGGCTGTGTGATGGAGTTGACATGTGTATGTGTTTGTTTGAGATAGTTGACCCGTGGGGCTGTGTGATGGTGTTGACATGTGTATATGTTTGTTTCAAATAGTTGACCCATGGGGCTGTGTGATGGTGTTGACTTGTGTGTATGTTTGTTTGAGATAGTTGACCAGTGGGGCTGTGTGATGGAGTTGACTGGTGTATGTGTCTGTTTCAGATAGTTGACCCGTGGGGCTGTGTGATGGAGTTGACATGTGTATGTGTTTGTTTCAGATAGTTGACCCGTGGGGATGTGTGATTGCTCAGTGTAAAGAAGGGGTTGATGTGTGTACTGCGGAGATTGATCTCGAGTACTTGGAGAAGATTCGTCAGGACATGCCCGTCTGGCAGCACCGGCGACACGACCTGTACGGACGTATAGTCACCACATCCACAGGTTTGTCTTACACTCAAACACTAACGCATCATGTATACAGCAATATGGTTTGTGTTACACTCAAACACTAACGCATCATGAAGGCACGTATATAGCAATATGGTTTGTGTTACACTCAAACACTTAACGCATCATGCAGGCACGTATACAGCAATATGGTTTGTGTTACACTCAAACACTAACGCATCATGCAGGCACATATACAGCAATATGGTTTGTATTACACTCAAACACTAACGCATCATGCAGGCACGTATACAGCAATATGGTTTGTGTTACACTCACACACTAACGCATCATACAGGCACGTATACAGCAATATGGTTTGTCTTACACTCAAACACTAACGCATCATGCAGGCACGTATATAGCAATATGGTTTGTGTTACACTCAAACACTAACGCATCATATATACAGCAATATGGTTTGTGTTACACTCAAACACTAACGCATCATGCAGGCACGTATACAGCAATATGGTTTGTGTTACACTCAAACACTAATGCATCATGCAGGCACGTATACAGCAATATGGTTTGTGTTATACTCAAACACTAACGCATCATGCAGGCACGTATACAGCAATATGGTTTGTGTTACACTCAAACACTAACGCATCATGCAGGCACGTATACAGCAATATGGTTTGTGTAACACTAACGCATCATGCAGGCACATATACAGCAATATGGTTTGTCTTACATTCAAACACTAACGCATCATATATACAGCAATATGGTTTGTGTTACACTCAAACACTAACGTATCATGCAGGCACGTATACAGAAATATGGTTTGTGTTACACTCAAACACTAACGCATCATGCAGGCATGTACACAGCAATATGGTTTGTGTTACACTCAAACACTAACGCATCATGCAGGCATGTACACAGCAATATGGTTTGTGTTACACTCAAACACTAACGCATCATGCAGGCATGTACACAGCAATATGGTTTGTGTTACACTCAAACACTAACGCATCATGCAGGCATGTATACAGCAATATGGTTTGTGTTATACTCAAACACTAACGCATCATATATACAGCAATATGGTTTGTGTTACACTCAAACACTAACGTATCATGCAGGCACGTATACAGCAATATGGTTTGTGTTACACTCAAACACTAACGCATCATGCAGGCATGTATACAGCAATATGGTTTGTGTTACACTCAAACACTAACGTATCATGCAGGCACGTATACAGCAATATGGTTTGTGTTACACTCAAACACTAACGCATCATATATACAGCAATATGGTTTGTGTTACACTCAAACACTAACGCATCATGCAGGCACGTATACAGCAATATGGTTTGTGTTACACTCAAACACTAACGCATCATGCAGGCACGTATACAGCAATATGGTTTGTGTTACACTCAAACACTAACACATCATATATACAGCAATATGGTTTGTCTTACACTCAAACACTAACGCATCATGCAGGCACGTATACAGCAATATGGTTTGTGTTACACTCAAACACTAACGCATCATGCAGGCACGTATACAGCAATATGGTTTGTGTTACACTCAAACACTAACACATCATATATACAGCAATATGGTTTGTCTTACACTCAAACACTAACGCATCATGCAGGCACGTATAGAGCAATATGGTTTGTCTTACACTCAAACACTAACGCATCATGTATACAGCAATATGGTTTGTGTTACACTCAAACACTAGCGCATCATGCAGGCACGTATACAGCAATATGGTTTGTGTTACACTCAAACACTAACGCATCATGCAGGCACGTATACAGCAATATGGTTTGTGTTACACTCAAACACTAATGCATCATGCAGGCACGTATACAGCAATATGGTTTGTGTTATACTCAAACACTAACGCATCATGCAGGCACGTATACAGCAATATGGTTTGTGTTACACTCAAACACTAACGCATCATGCAGGCACGTATACAGCAATATGGTTTGTGTAACACTAACGCATCATGCAGGCACATATACAGCAATATGGTTTGTCTTACATTCAAACACTAACGCATCATATATACAGCAATATGGTTTGTGTTACACTCAAACACTAACGTATCATGCAGGCACGTATACAGAAATATGGTTTGTGTTACACTCAAACACTAACGCATCATGCAGGCATGTACACAGCAATATGGTTTGTGTTACACTCAAACACTAACGCATCATGCAGGCATGTACACAGCAATATGGTTTGTGTTACACTCAAACACTAACGCATCATGCAGGCATGTACACAGCAATATGGTTTGTGTTACACTCAAACACTAACGCATCATGCAGGCATGTATACAGCAATATGGTTTGTGTTATACTCAAACACTAACGCATCATATATACAGCAATATGGTTTGTGTTACACTCAAACACTAACGTATCATGCAGGCACGTATACAGCAATATGGTTTGTGTTACACTCAAACACTAACGCATCATGCAGGCATGTATACAGCAATATGGTTTGTGTTACACTCAAACACTAACGTATCATGCAGGCACGTATACAGCAATATGGTTTGTGTTACACTCAAACACTAACGTATCATGCAGGCACATATACAGCAATATTAGCAGGGTTAAGCCGTGGCTACTGAAGTTTATAGCAGGGTTAAGTCATGCTTCCCTGAAATATACATTGAAAAAAACCCATTTGCTTGAGCAGGGAGGTGTTTTGACACCAGAAACCTTTCCCCTGCACATGTGGCTGTGGCATGGTGTCTATTAGTCTCGCAGTTCATCCATCAACAAGGAAGACTCTACATACATTCAGTATTGTAGAAACAAGGAAATGGTTTATTTAACGACACACTCAACACATTTTATTTATATGGCGTCGGACATATGGTTAAGGACTACACAGATATTGAGGGAGGAAACTCGCTCTCGCCGCTTCATGGGCTACTCTTTTTCGATTAGCAGCAAGGGATCTTTTATATGCACCATCCCATAGACAAGACGGCACATACCATGACCTTTAATGTACCAGTTGTGGTGCACTGGCTGGAACGAGAAATAGCCCAATGGGCCACTGACGGTGATCGATCTCAATTCGACCGCACATCAAGCGAGCGCTTTACCACTGCGCTACATCTCGCCCTCAGTATTGTAGATGTCTAACACTGGATCCCCAGTCAGTCATTCGTCCATTAACTCTCTTTGACTGGGTCACCAACAGTGATATTTTATAGTTTTTAAGATGCTATTGATATGAACACTGGATCCCCAGTCAGTCGTTCGTCCATTAACTCTCTTTGACTGGGTCACCAACAGTGATATTTTATAGTTTTTAAGATGCTATTGATATGAACACTGGATCCCCAGTCAGTCGTTTGTCCATTAACTCTCTTTGACTGGGTCACCAACAGTGATATTTTATAGTTTTTAAGATGCTATTGATATGAATACTGGATCCCCAGTCAGTCCTGTTCATTAACTCTCTTTGACTGGGTCACCAACAGTGATATTTTATAGTTTTTAAGATGCTATTGATATGAACACTGGATCCCCAGTCAGTCCTTTGTTCATTAACTCTCTTTGACTGGGTCACCAACAGTGATATTTTATAGTTTTTAAGATGTTATTGTTATGAACGCTGGATTCCCAGTCAGTCCTTTGTCCATTAACTCTCTTTGACTGGGTCACCAACAGTGATATTTTATAGTTTTTAAGATGCTATTGATATGAACACTGGATCCCCAGTCAGTCCTGTTTATTAACTCTCTTTGACTGGGTCACCAACAGTGATATTTTATAGTTTTTAAGATGCTATTGATATGAACACTGGATCCCCAGTCAGTCGTTTGTCCATTAACTTTCTTTGACTGGGTCACCAACAGTGATATTTTATAGTTTTTAAGATGCTGGCTGGAACGAGAAATAGCCTAATGGGCCACTGACGGGGATCGATCTCAATTCGACCGCACATCAAGCGAGCGCTTTACCACTGCGCTACATCTCGCCCTCAGTATTGTAGATGTCTAACACTGGATCCCCAGTCAGTCATTCGTCCATTAACTCTCTTTGACTGGGTCACCAACAGTGATATTTTATAGTTTTTAAGATGCTATTGATATGAACACTGGATCCCCAGTCAGTCGTTCGTCCATTAACTCTCTTTGACTGGGTCACCAACAGTGATATTTTATAGTTTTTAAGATGCTATTGATATGAACACTGGATCCCCAGTCAGTCGTTTGTCCATTAACTCTCTTTGACTGGGTCACCAACAGTGATATTTTATAGTTTTTAAGATGCTATTGATATGAATACTGGATCCCCAGTCAGTCCTGTTCATTAACTCTCTTTGACTGGGTCACCAACAGTGATATTTTATAGTTTTTAAGATGCTATTGATATGAACACTGGATCCCCAGTCAGTCGTTTGTCCATTAACTCTCTTTGACTGGGTCACCAACAGTGATATTTTATAGTTTTTAAGATGCTATTGATATGAATACTGGATCCCCAGTCAGTCCTGTTCATTAACTCTCTTTGACTGGGTCACCAACAGTGATATTTTATAGTTTTTAAGATGCTATTGATATGAACACTGGATCCCCAGTCAGTTGTTTGTCCATTAACTCTCTTTGACTGGGTCACCAACAGTGATATTTTATAGTTTTTAAGATGCTATTGATATGAACGTAACCTTACAGTAGAATACAAATACCAAAGTTCTCCTTACTGCATTGAAGTGTTTACCTGGAATTCTCCATGATTCAGTTTGCTGTTACAGGTGACGTCTGTGTGTTTCAGGAGATGTAGACCCTATAGATATCTACCAGTTCAGAGTACCCCGTCAAGTTAACGTGGTATTCTCTGTGATTCTTTACAGTTCTGTGTGTTTCAGGAGATGTAGACAGTACAGAGATCTACCAGTTCGGTCAGTACCCTGTCAAGTCAGCGAGCGTCTTCTACAGGTCGGCCTTGTCCTATGCATTCGTCAACATCAAACCAGTCGTACCAGGACGTATCCTTGAACTCCTGTCACTTCCATTCAAAAATATGTTCATGGTTACACCCTACAACACTGTTATGTAATTGTAGAGAGTACCATTATTGTTGTTCATTAGGAAATATCCCTACTGTGGTCCTATAGATCTGTGGTTTTACTGTTGAAACAGTAGTTTTTAAACATAAAATGTGCAACATTAAGACCAAAATTTATGTTGGTAAACAGAAAAACCCCGATTAGTCTTTTCCTTGTTCTAACTTCCCCAGCTGTTGATGTCACTATGTAGCCCAGTACCAGGCGCTGGGTGGCTGAACCATTAGTGGTTGTGACATAACTGTGTAATTCAGCGATGGTTCATCTGTTGTCATGTGGAGATAAAACATGATTAAAGAATATGTTCATATCTGAACTTAAGATGAGTCGGTATTCATGCAGTATGTATGCTAGTGAAATTGTCTTCATGATGTCATTACAAAATGCACATTTTACTTCCATCAAGTTAAGACGTGGTTTGACCTCGGAAATTGGTGACAGTTTTTACTACATCAAATTGAAAGATTAATCCAGTCAGATTCGTTCTTAGAAATGTGTTATATTAGAATCATACTTTACAAATGCATGTCATGCAAGACCTGTAATGTAATTAACTGTACTTAACATATTAGAAGTGGACATAAGATACATGTGATAGTTTTCTTGAAATGCTAATCTAGAATTAAAACACCAACAAGATCCGAGTTATGTACTTTAACTAGTGTTAGATGTGCTGGTTGCGTCTGTGCGGCATGCAGAGAGATTCTCTGACCTGACGACGGCCGAGGTTTCTGATCTCTTCTGTGTGGTTCAGAAGGTGTCGGCGGCCGTGGAGAGACAGAACGGAGCGACATCTGTCACGATCGCCGTACAGGATGGGGCCGAGGCCGGGCAAACTGTTCAGGTTCGTGGAGTCTGTCTCATTGAGTTTCACATGTTCACTGTTTGTTTTTAACACATTGTTCAATTATTGTTAACACATTGTCTGATTGTTTTTCACATAATCTAATTATTTTTCACATAATGTTTTTTTTTCTCACATAATCTGATTGTTTTTTTTACATAATCTGATTGGTTTTCACATAATCTGATTGTTTTTTACATTATCTGATTGGTGTTTACATTATCTGATTGGTTTTCACATAATCTGATTGTTTTTTTTACATAATCTGATTGTTTTTAACATAATCTGATTGTTTTTCACTTATTGTTTGTTTTCAATCATTGTCTTCTTTTCGCACATTGATCGTATGTGATCATATTTATAAACATACTTAAGTCAATGACCATAATTAATTTTATGACCATAGAAATGTAATAATTTTGTTACAAATCATGTATTTTTGAAGAAAATGTATTTGTAGTTGATTTAAAAGTTTCTTTTGTTTCAGCATGTTCATGTGCACGTTTTACCAAGGAAAGCAGGAGACTTTGAGGAGAATGACGACATCTATAATGAGGTGAACATTAAAACACTTTTACGCTTTGCTCAGTTTTATTTCTTGTTTAGCATTATGGTTTAACACTCCTGTCATAATGATCAATCCAAATCTGAACAACAAAACTGTAATACATGATCAGGACCGTATCTGCACAATACAGAGTCGAATGGGTATTTGGCAAAATAGTGGTTGATTCCATGAATCTGTATCTAAAAGCCTCGTCTATAGGAAGACAGCCACTCCTGACAAAATAGTGGTTGATTCCATGAATCTGTATCTAAAGCCTTGTCTATAGGAAGACAGCCACTCCTGAGGAGATCCTTTACAGGAGAGTTCATCCATCTTGCACTGCTAAGAGGACTGCCATTCCCAGGCTAGTTTACTAGATCAAAACTAGCACGAGACAGAGCTCATTGGAATAAATACAGCTATGATGACATGCACTCATGAATCACTGTCAAAGCAGTGATGATATCAGGTGTTTGCAAGAGATAGGTATATCATGCCCCACTGGTGACACCCGTCATGAGTACCACCACCACAGCTGTCAAGTCTGTCACTTCATCTAAAACATCGGTGACACCCGTCATGAGTACTGCCATCACAGCTGTCAAGTCTGTCACTTCATCTAAAACATCGGTGACACCCGTCATGAGTACTGCCATCACAGCTGTCAAGTCTGTCACTTCATCTAAAACATCGGTGACACCCGTCATGAGTACCACCACCACAGCTGTCAAGTCTGTCACTTCATCTAAAACATCGGTGACACCCGTCATGAGTACTGCCATCACAGCTGTCAAGTCTGTCACTTCATCTAAAACATCGGTGACACCCGTCATGAGTACTGCCATCACAGCTGTCAAGTCTGTCATTTCATCTAAAACATCGGTGACACCCGTCATGAGTACCACCACCACAGCTGTCAAGTCTGTCACTTCATCTAAAACATCGGTGACACCCGTCATGAGTACTGCCATCACAGCTGTCAAGTCTGTCACTTCATCTAAAACATCGGTGACACCCGTCATGAGTACTGCCATCACAGCTGTCAAGTCTGTCATTTCATCTAAAACATCGGTGACACCCGTCATGAGTACCACCACCACAGCTGTCAAGTCTGTCACTTCATCTAAAACATCGGTGTCACCCGTCATGAGTACTGCCATCACAGCTGTCAAGTCTGTCATTTCATCTAAAACATCGGTGTCACCGTCATGAGTACGCCACCACAGCTGTCAAGTCCGTCATTTCATCTAAAACATTGGTGTCACCCGTCATGAGTACGCCACCACAGCTGTCAAGTCCGTCACTTCATCTAAAACATTGAAAACAATAAATAAATGTGCAAGAGTTTCTGCAAAAATATGGAATAACATCAGCCATTATTTTGGTCACTGATGCATCGTATTTAGTACATAGAGCCTCCATTTTGTTTTTAAAATATCTAACATTTTTTGGTTTTAATTATAACTCTGAGATTTTTAGCTGATGGTAAATAAAATAACATATTTTATAGTGATTTAAATTTTAAAAATGTTTTTTGTTTTCAGCTCCAAAAACATGACTCTGAGATCGACCTGGAATCACGTAGGAATTTACGTACAGAAGAATCAATGCAGTCTGAGGCAAAGGAACTCCGACAACACTTCAGCTAACAGAAAATATTCCAGTAGAGCTTGTAGTTAATGCACTGAGTATTAATAGTTGATTAGCTTTATGTTTTGCCTGTAATAATATATTGGATTTTTTTTACTGTAAAAATTACTTAAAAATTGTTCAGTTGTTTTTATACGCCCATCTGTGATGGGTCGTATTATGGAATTTTACACTTTAGTATGTAGTCATTAATGGTATTTCAGAAAAAGAAAACAACTTTATTATAATCCTATAATCAGAACTATTCTTTAAAAAATTAATATACTGTGGAGGATGTAGAAAACGCTAAACACAAACCCATTAATATATTGTAGAGGATGTAGAAAACACGAAACACAAACCCATTAATATATTGTGGAGGATGTAGAAAACACTAAAAAACACGAAACACAAACCCATTAATATATTGTGGAGGATGTAGAAAACACAAACCCATTAATATATTATGGAGGATGTAGAAAACACGAAACACAAACCCATTAATATATTGTGGAGGATGTAGAAAACACAAACCCATTAATATATTGTGGAGGATGTAGAAAACACAAACCCATTAATATATTATGGAGGATGTAGAAAACAAGAAACACAAACCCATTAATATATTGTGGAGGATGTAGAAAACACAAACCCATTAATATATTATGGAGGATGTAGAAAACACGAAACCCATTAATATATTGTGGAGGATGTAGAAAACACGAAACAAACCCATTAATATATTGTGAAGGATGTAGAAAACACGAAACACAAACCCATTAATATATTGTGGAGGATGTAGAAAACACTAAAAAACACGAAACACAAACCCATTAATATATTGTGTGGAGGATGTAGAAAACACAAACCCATTAATATATTGTGGAGGATGTAGAAAACACAAACCCATTAATATGTTATGGAGGATGTAGAAAACACGAAACACAAACCCAATAATATATTGTGGAGTACAAACAAGAAACACAAGCATGTATAGTATTGTGTATAAATGTATTATATACTGAATGTATAACTACTTTATAGCAAATCACTCATGGTGAATCACCGTGTTATTCCACACAAGAAAACAGTTCACTTGTAATCATCACTGTTCATAGAGTCCACTAGTTCATGGTGTGCTGGATTCACTGGGTGTGTATTAACAGTTTGTATACGATGGCCAGATAGCCACTATGGTGTTACTCACAGTGTTTGAAGGCAAACATATTAATACATACTTTACATAATACTGCATTGTAAATAGTAACATGACATCATAGTGAAATTATTGGTGCAAATCTCAAAATGTAACAGCCTGGATTTAGATCCGTCTTTGTTGCCTTAGTTGACCATTTTTATTTCTTACACTATCTTGTTAAAGTATTGGTTGTGTTAGATGTTTTTATGAATAAATAGATCAGTATCAGTTGATTTTGTTTTTACACACACATTGTTTTTATACATCCAAGGGCTGACCTTCCTAACTGATTACGTCCACTCTCCAGAAATGAGAGTAATCATTTGGTTTTCTTGGTTTCTTTTTTAATGATTTTTTTTTGAGGGGTAGGGGGTCATACATCTAATAGCAGTGATGCAAATCTGTATAACATAAACAAATATTTTAAATTGTTTCATTTTAGATTTTAGAAATTGTTAAATCGACTACTCCGAGTTTGCTGTAGTTGTTGAGATGTTGCTGACTAACACAGACTTATAACTTGTGTAATTAGATATTGAATAATATTATATCTGTTTTAGGCATAAACTATTAGTGGGTATACATTAAATGTGTTTGTGATTGCCCTAGTGTTTTTACTAGTTCAGACTTCATTTTATGTCCTGATATATAATAATATAATATATAATAATATTTTTGATATGTACAGAATTATTTGAAGACCAAATCCAGTTATGGCTACTTATAGATACTAGGACGATGAGAAACACATTAACTTTTAATATACAGACACCGATGTTTTAAACAAGAAAATATATTTGATATGTAATTTTAGTTGGTAAATTTTTTATTGGTCACAAACATCTTAGAATGCAGGACTGTCCGTTTAATTTACTAAACGGTGAACATCATGACTTGGACACAGCCCGTTGCGGTGGCTGGACCTAGTGGTTGTTCACGATGGTTGATTGTCAGACAGTTTATGTATTGCTGTTGATTTCTTGGTGGAGCCTTCCGTGTCACTTGGTGCTGGTGTTGATGTCCCGCACAGCTTTAGTGTGCGGCATCCATTGTTTGAGTTCTTTCGCTTGCTGGGTTCGGTTAGTCTCTACGACACGGTCTACGATGTTGTAAGACTTCGAGTCGTATGGTGAATCAACCGGAACCAGTCCGTCATCAGAGAATGTCAGATTATGAGATCTCTGAAATATATTATATAATTGGTTGTTTCCAGTTACCTGGTGACATCAAGGGGGTGAAGATATTAAGTGATAATCATACTATGTTTGACTGAACTAAAGTTATATTTACAATTCATATATTATTGAACACCATCTATATACTACTCAAAAGAATTTAAGGGTCAAAAATTTATAACCAAATAAGTTTCAGAGTGTATTAGATTGATGATGTAAACTACACAAATTTTTTTATTTACTGTTCCATATTTACAAAAAACCACAAATAAACGTCACTGTATACAAGAAAGTCACATGACATGCTGTCAAAGTTGAAGGTTGTCAAACATGGATTTTACACATTAGAACATTCGTTTAATAGTGTGTGAATCCACCCCTGGCGCGAATACACTCGACACATCGTTGCCTCATGCTGTTGATCAGACGTCTGATGAACTCTTGGGGAATGGCCTGCCACTCTGCCATAAGAAGTTGACCCAGATCATGAAGGTTGGCCGGAGGGGCATGGTTATCCCGAACTCTCCTGCCTAATTCGTCCCAGGCGTGCTCTATTGGGGCCAAGTCAGGCGAATATGCTGGCCAATCCATCCTGGCGTACCTTGTTGTCTGAGAAAGTCCGTTACCACCCTGGCGCGGTGGGGTCTGGCATTGTCATCCTGCAGAACTGCCCCGCCGCCAATCTGCTGAAGGCCTGGGAGAACCAACGGCCGGATAATCTCATTCAGATAGCGGATTCCATTCAGATTGCCATCCACCACATAGAGGGGGATCCTGTGGTGGATAGAGATGCCGCCCCACACCATGACGCTGCCACCACCGAACCGGTGACGTTGTCTAACCTTAATGTCAGCGAAGCGCTCCCCAGGACGTCTGTAGACACGAACCCGACCGTCGTTGAACTGGAGACTAAACCTGGACTCCTCAGTGAACATCACTCGACCCCACTGAACACGTTGCCACCGCATATGAAGCATGCACCAGTGACGTCTGGCCGTTCTGTGACGTGGTAGGAGTGATGGTCGAACAGCCTGGCGACGGCAGCGTAGATTATTGGCTCTCAGACGATTGCGTATGGTTTGATCAGATACTCGAGTTCCAGTCGCAGTCCGCAGATTGTCACGTAATCGGCGTGCAGTGGTTGTGCGTTGACGTAGAGCCATATTGGTGATGTAGCGGTCCTCTCTATTTGTAGTGCTTCGGGGTCTTCCCGAACGTGGACGATTTCGAACAGAATTCGTTGCTTGGTACCGTTGCCACAGTCGGCCAACGACACTCTGACTGACACGAAGTCTCAGAGCAACATTTCTTTGGTATTGCCATCCTGAAGCCAAGCAATAGCCCTTCCTCGATCTTCGATAGTCAGTTGAAGTCGTACCATTGTCGAATTTGGAGTGTGCACCATACACGAACGCAAGCTCCAGTTATACGGAAATTCAGCACTGGGAACATGGAATACACATGCAAAGCGTGCAAATGAAGCGCTTTGTGAAAAAGCAAGTTATGGGTACTTAGCAGACCTTTCGCTTTCGCCCTAATTTACGTGCAAATGTAAGCATGTTTTCGCCATTACAACTAGTCGACAGTGTCAATGACAGTGGATTTTAATTCATTTATGGGTTGCTTAGACCCACTTTCGTCAACATGGAACAATACCATGCGTGACATTATGGTCTAGCTAATATAATTGACATTCAGAAAATAATGTCGAAAATATCGTCTGACCCTTAAATTCTTTTGAGTAGTATATATGAGATGATATCCAAGAGATATTTTAATAACACCATGGATGATGACAGCTTCACTGATGTCCATTTACCACTTGGGATAGTAAATTGCACAGAATCACATTTAAGTGCTTAAAAATCTTCCCAAAACCTAAAGATGGTTTCATGATATTCACAGTGTAAGGGAAGTTTTGTATTCACTGTATCCAAACAAAACATCACACACCATGGTCTGTGTTATGCCTTATTGCTTGCCATGGAAAACGTCGACCTGACCATTTGCCATAGCAGTACAGCCATAATGAGAGACCTTTAATACTGGTGATAAAAACCACTGTGACATAAATTAATATTAGTATGTCATGTCACAGTCTACTTTTGTTTGATAGCCATTAATTTGATTTCGATCTATAGACTGATTGTGCTCACTTTGTTCCTGGCTGGAGTGCTGTGATGCATGTTCTGGTTCGAGTCGTATAAACTGGGCGAATTAGAAGTCGTGTGTCTGGTTGTATTTTTGTAGTTCTTCACATCTTTCTGTAAAATAATAAAACTTTTCAATAAGTTGAGCTCAGAATCTAACCGGATGTTCGTAGAATTACCAGAAGAGGTAATTGGAAATCTATAACTGAACTTGCTATCAGCTTTATTTGTATTGCTGTCGTTTATATATAATACCTCAACCCACATTATATGTAAACTGGCAATAGAAATACAGCTGATGGGCAGTTCAGTTATATACTATGACTAATGGACAATGCATTCAACGAGAATGAGAAAAGCGCGCTTATTCACAGAGGTTGCATGTATTTGTTTTTTATGTTGCTAGTTCAAATAACAGGTTCATGATAACTGTTGTTATTATTATAATTGTTAAAACATTTCTTACTGGAAGCCAGAAAGCCAGGCTACTAAAATGTGTAAAGTTACAACAATAAATACAATATTCCATGATACGATAGTGTACAGACCTTGTCAACCCGGACCAGCTCGCCGTTGGGCAGGCGCAGGTAGTGTTCTTCGAGAACCGCGTGTTTTGGAGGTCGGTATGCAGTTGGCTAAAATAAATAAAGTATATATTTATAATCCAGATATTAAGTTACGAAATGGCTACACAAGGGGATAAAGAAAGTAAGAAATGTTAGGTACTTCTTCCCATACAGGGTTGGATCCACATAAAGTGTTTGTTATGAAATTTGTTTTCAAGTGAAGACGATGCATTGTAATCTGGTCCGACAATCTGATGAATCACGTTCGTTTTACTATTTTTATACGCCCGTCTATGTGATGGGTCATATTTTCCATACAGATGCATACAGGACCACCAAACCTCACATGTAGGAACAACTTGGGATATCTGTATGTCGCGTACTATTACTAGGTCACTGTGACCTACTTTCATGGTTACTGTACATAACAGTAAATCCATGTCCGGACCATATCGTGCATACAGATGCATACAGGACCATCAGACCTCACATGTAGGAATAACTTGGGATGGTGGTGTGTCGCATACTATTACTAGGTCACTGTGATAAAATAATATGTCTTTTTTGTGAACATCATATGGTTTTCCATCAAACTCCTGATGGGTGTATCGTGTACCTCACCGGTACTCTTGTTTTTACTAACTGTCCCTTACCCCATTCAGCCCAGAAGTGCCTGTAGATGCATAGTGAAGGTTTCAGGGGGGAGTTCGACCCGTCCCCCGTGCTTAAAGTAAACCAAATTTTAGGTGGGGTTATTGGTCGGTTTTTGTTTGTGTGTTATACATCTACCCTCCTCCCCTCTCCCTGCAAAACGTCCTATTCATGCACCTACCGACCCCCATCCCCAGCACACAGCATACTGCCCTGATGTACCTTAGTGTGTGGTATGAGGTCGCCGTTAGGTAGTCTCGTGAAATACTCGTTCTTAACTCGCACTCTCTGTGTATCGGGTGATTCGTGGAAGGCCTAAGTGGGGAATAGAAGTTTATTAGAAGTGTTAAATAATAGAAAATAGAAACACTGTCTAATAACGAATTGAGCATGATAATTACATAACGTTCTGTGGGGATGGTGAGTATCATGGGATGCGTTACACAATAATATGGGGAGAGAGATGTAATGTTTTTAAAACAAAGCCTCACATGTATTTATATATTGTACATAAGACAGTATTTTGTATGTGCTGTGACTATTATATCACTTTAGGATGTCACTATAGTGGGAGGTGTGGACCAAAAGCGTGCATGTTTGAAACAGTTAACTCATCAAAACCATGATTTATCTATTAAATAACATGCAGGTGTTATGTTCGTTTACAGCTGATTTTGTATCGAGATTTTAGTATGTTTTTACCGTAGAATAATTATCCAAAAACCCACTCTTAAAGATTGCGCATGGAATAACATATAAGGATTATGGAAATAAAACCAGATTACCTGTTTGTTACTCTGATCGTGAATGATAATATTGCGCCTTGGTGCATTCTGAAAGAAATCGGGAGACCATCATCAAAACCAGTACAGTACCTGTATCTATATGCCCTACAAGATCAAGTCCACGGATGTTTTTACGCATAACACAGTTCATTCTTAACTATTCACCATATTAGATATTAGGGTAGAATATCGCATCTTTTACCAACACGTAGTATCAAGTGTTAAAACATTAAATATCACATGATTATTCGAATGTTATGTGGGTACTGTGCGCTGATTAGATGTAGCGAAAGTTGTAGTATAAATCATTATTGAGATTGCGCAATGATTGATTTATCAAGCTTTGTAGGCAGACCATAAACATCTCAAATACCATTGTTGTGTTCATTTAGGGAAGGGGTTACAAGCAGATTTATTTAGATTACCGCCTCGTAGTTTTAAACAACATCCCCCAGCCCCTTTGTGTATTTTGTACTTTAAATGGAGAACAAAGTACCAGTTGTCTGCGTGAGTTGTTGCCGTGTGGTAGTATGTACACACCACCAATGTCTTCGCTGTCGTAACTACCACGTCGTCGGCGTGACGTCAGACTAGGGCATCGACAACAACGATGACAGGGCAGTCTGTATCTGTAATTTGATACAATAGTAACTGTAAATTATAAAAATAACTAAAATAAATGTAAATTATTAAAGCAATAGTAACTGCTAATTAAAATAACAATTGAAACTAAATTATTAAAACAATTCCGTTATTGAAAATTGTTAAAATAGCAAAAGTGACTGCTACTGTGTATTCGTGCTCCTATATAAGTGCAGATTAATTTCAACCCCTCTAAACCGGACAGCCTCAGGAGCAAGTAAAACGTCTAAATTAAAGAGGTATCCGGTTTAGAGAGGTTCTCTTCTGCATATATATTTAAATAGGGACCATGAAAAACGTCCGTTTTAGGGAATTCCGGTTTACAGAGGGTCCGGTTTTGAGACGTTTCACTGTATATACTCTTTAAAAAAAAGTAGAGGAACCTGCAATATTAATGTTAATATCAATCATTAGAACGAACATACGTTTTGACCACAGATATCCTAGTAAAGAACGTTCAGGTCTGTTTATCAACACATCGAAAAACATAGTTTGCACATGCATCACGCAGTTGCCCCGTACACGTGCGTGGGGTGTCATTCTCGATTTTGACAATTTCCAGGAAGGTCGATTAATCACTGTGGAACATTATTTCTGTCATTCTTTTTCATTCTGTTGATCATACAGTTGTTATTGTTTTGTTTTTAGTAATTTTTATTGTTTGAATTTACAATTTACTGATAAAAAAACGTCAACTTTCAAATTTCACTTTTGACCCCAATCGTCCTTCAATATCTTTGGTGGTCATAAAACCTACTGTAATATTGAACTACCGGTTGTAATGTTTGCCCAATTAATTCACTATTATCATATAGCCATTCCCCACAGCAAATAATACCTTACACCGTATATATATATATATATATATATATATATATATATATATATATATATATATATATATATATTCTTTAAAAAACGTAGGGGAACTCTAGTAAGAATTTACAATTGCCAAAATTGTAAGGTATATTATGTATATGTGTGTGTGTGCATGTGTTAATTTTAACAAGGCTGGGCCATCTCCCATTAATCAGTGTCAGGTGTGTTGTGTGTGGGAGAACTGCCACTACAGGATACATCCTTCCTACTTCATCTGAATGGTGACTGCCATTGCAGTATAATATATCCTACTTTGTAGGTCTACCACTACAGGACGATTGATCCTTCCTATTTTGTCTGTGGGAGGAATGCCACTCCCAAGAGTGATTTTAACAAATCCAGACCTACACAAGACTGGATAATTGTGATGGCACTCTTGTATCAAGTGTTCCGCAACAGTTCGCGAAAGGTAAGAATTATCTACGCCATCAAGTGTTCCGTAACAGTTCGCGAAAGGTAAGAATTATCTACACTATAAAGTGTTCCGTAACAGTTCGTAAAAGGTAACAATTATTTATGCCATCAAGTGTTCCGTAACAGTTCGCGAAAGGTAAGAATTATCTACGCCATCAAGTGTTCCGTAACAGTTCGTGAAAGGTAAGAATTATCTACGCTATAAAGTGTTCCGTAACAGTTCGCGAAAGGTAAGAATTATCTACTCCATCAAGTGTTCCGTAACAGTATGCAATAGGTAAGAATTATCTGTGCCATCAAGTGTTCCATAACAGTTCGCAAAAGGTAAGAATAATCTATGCCATCAAGTGTTCTGTAACAGTTCGCGAAAGGTAAGAATTATCTACGCCATCAAGTGTTCCGTAACAGTTCGCGAAAGGTAAGAATTATCTACGTAAGAATTATCTACGCCATCAAGTGTTCCGTAACAGTATGCAATAGGTAAGAATTATCTGTGCCATCAAGTGTTCCATAACAGTTCGCAAAAGGTAAGAATAATCTACGCCATCAAGTGTTCTGTAACAGTTCGCGAAAGGTAAGAATTATCTACGCCATCAAGTGTTCCGTAACAATTTGTGAAAGGTAAGAATTATTTATGCCATCAAGTGTTCCGTAACAGTTCGCGAAAGGTAAGAATAACCTACGCCATAAAGTGTTCCGTAACAGTTCGCGAAAGGTAAGAATTATCTACGCCATCAAGTGTTCCGTAACAGTTCGTGAAAGGTAAGAATTATCCACGCCATCAAGTGTTCCGTAACAGTTCGTGAAAGGTAAGAATTATCTACGCCATCAAGTCTTTCGTAACAGTTCGCGAAAGGTAAGAATTATCTACGCCATCGGTGGAACTTGCAATGAGTACAGACAAGTTCGGGTTTTTTTTTTTTATCTAAAGAATGAAAAATGTGTATACTGTTTACATGAAAAAGATGACAAAGCATTATAACGGCAAAATAAACAGAGGTTCACGTCCATAAGCTTTGTAGTTCCAACGGCCCTTCATGACTTTATGGTAATAGTCACGACATTGTCAAAATTACCCATTGACTGTTTATGCAGAGGTACGATGTTTGATTATAGTGAAGGTTTTGTCGTTTAGATATACAGTATTTCGTAATTTGGGAGTGGCTTAGAATAAATAAATAAATTATGTCCCTTGTGAAATATTTTTTTATTATTACTCACTAAAGCTCGTGACAACTGAACATTATTTCACTTGGGACATAAACATGATACGAAACTGAAGCACGTTTAATATCCTATAAATATCTTGGAGAAAGTACAAATTCTTGGAGCATTTCCCTGGATGTTCATCATATTGAAGTAACTTGTAACTATATGTGATAGACAGGCAGACAGGCAGACAGATAGTTTAATAAAGTATCATCTCATTACAACAGAATAAAATTTAGCATACACATAAAAGCAATATAAATGATAAAATTGTAATGAGCCACTCTATACTGAGCTATGAGAGACTATTCGCTAAAAGTATCTAAATTACAAAGTAAACAATCCAATACAGTACAGTTAAAACAATGGTAGCACAAACAAAACAATAAGATATATACATTTAAAATATTATACATAAATCATCTCATAGTATATTAAAGGGATTTTCGATATTTAAGAATGCTATGGCAGGTTTTGGCAGCTAAGATACCAATATCGGGACAAGACAAGATAAAACACAATTTCTGCATGTCGGTGCAGTCATAATTAAAAAGTAAAGTTCTACAGTGTGTGAGTAATTTCAACGTTATGTCGGCATATAATGGGCACTTAAGCAGGATGTGGCACTCGTTTTCAATGTGGTTAAGACAATTAAAACATGTCCTTTCTTTCAGCGGTGTATTATTATATCGACCAGTTTCAACTTTCAGTGGAGCAACTCCTCATCTAAACTTAGCTAGTGCATTTCTTTGGTATCGAGGCATGACACTGGTAACATAGGGCTCTACTTTATAAACATCTTTAAAACAACAATAAATTCTTAATGTATTGCCCGCAACCCTGTTCTGCCGTGTGGTTCCATTAACGCTTGTTTACTTTCTATTAAAAATTCCTCCTTGACTCGGTCTTGCACGCCGGCCTCGGTGGCGTCGTGGTTAGGTCATCGGTCTACAGGCTGGTAGGTACTGGGTTCGGATCCCAGTCGAGGCATGGGATTTTTAATCCAGATACCGACTCTAAACCCTGAGTGAGTGCTCTGCAAAGCTCAATGGGTAGGTGTAAGCCACTTGCACCGACCAGTCATCCATAACTGGTTCAACAAAGGCCATGGTTTGTTCTATCCTGCCTGTGGGAAGCGCAAATATAAGATCCCTTGCTGCCTGTCGTAAAAGAGTAGCCAATGTGGCGACAGCGGGTTTCCTCTAAAAAAAACAGTGTCAGAATGACCATATATTTGACGTCCAATAGCCGATGATAAGATAAAAAAATCAATGTGCTCTAGTAGCGTCGTTAAATAAACCAAACTTTACTTTACTGTCTTGCACCTTGTTGACTACATACTTTTTACTATCTTCTCTCTAAGTTAAGGAAGTGATTTAGTGCAAGTTTACTAAATTTATTACATACTTTAAAATACCAGCTGTTATTCATGCGTGTTGCCCATCTGTGTGACTAAATCCAGATGCAAGCGGTAATTCGATGTTCATTCAAGTTCTGTAATCTCATATGTCTTATTACAGTCCCCCATTGTCGAACTATTGGAGGGATCCATCCCATGTCACAGCCTGTAGCATTATTTGCGGCGTATTTTCTAAATCCGAGAAAGAAACGTATGGCCCAATTTTGTATAGCATCAATACAAGAAAACTATGAGGTTCCCGAGATAGCTGCTCCATAATCAATGGTGGACCACACCATAGTGTCGTAAAGTTTAGTGTATTGTTAGTGTCGCATTCCACCAAGACATTTATATTTAGAACTTAACAAAGCAAGTGCTCTGCTGGGGGAACCGGCTACAGACTTGGCCATACCGCCGTAGTTTAAATGTTCAGTTTAGAGGAGTCTAAATAATGATAGCTTTAAACAATCGCCAAGGCATGACCACCATACACGAAATTGCTGCTCGTCTTCGCAACTAATGGATTCCGAAAGTATACCACTTTAAAATGTTCAACGATGATGGTCATATTATTTGTACGACACCAGGTACCCAAACAGTCAAGCATGATATTGAGGTCGTTCTCCGATTCTACTAAAAGCATAATGTCATCAGCGTAAACCAATATACCAACATTAGAATCATCAATCACTGTTCCTATTTCGAGCTGAGTAATTGCAACTATGAAGTCTTTAATACACAGGTTAAATAATAAGGTAATATGTGATATGTAATTGATACTTACCCACAGCAGTAGGAGATACAGAACAGAAGGAGACAACACAGGAGGAGCACTCCGAAGAACGTGGCGAACAGAACAGGAACCCACCATGGAACTGAAACAGTCACCAGGCACACAGGTACCTCAGTTACATTTACCTTTCTGTAAGGTGGGAATCTTCTTTATGAACGACGCCGATATACATTACATTAATGTTATACCCCACCCCATTAAAATGCTAGATTCGCGCCTGGTTATCGAGTCACACGGTAAATATATCTGACAAACGTGCGTGTTTTATTAATAACATGTTGTAGATGAATAAAAAAAGTTGATGCACTGGATGTTTTGTAGGAAACATCATGGTCCTGCTTGACTCTCGGACTACAGCGACGGGCGTCGCGTCTGGAATATCTTTCTTCATAGTACATTTTGCCGTGACTGACATACTCAATACTGTGACTGACATACTCAATACTGTGACTGACATACTCAAAACTGTGTCTGACATACTCAATATTTCTCTGGTTCCACAATAACAAACTTGTTTTACTGTATATTCCCAGACCACTGAGAAATACATGTAGCATGCGTCCTCCAGTCACACTTTCATGGACTTTCATGGACATGTAGCATTTGTCCTCCAGTCACACGTTCATGGACTATGAATATTGACGAAATTAAAAAAGTTGCTTAGTATATTATATAAGTTCACATTTTTGTCTAGCATAAAACTAAATTAAATTAAATTAAAAACATAAAATAAAATAATTAATAATTAATTAATTAATTAAATAAATAAATAAATTAAATTTAAAAAAATGAATTTGATCTTTCAACAATTCAACGTTATACTGACCGTGTGAGTTACCAAGGAAACTGTTTTTGATCACTGACTTGGTGTTGATCAGTGAGCAGACTGGAGGAGACCCGGACCACGTGTTATTAGAACATGTCCGTGATCCGGACCCGCCGGACATCCGGAAACCGTTCGCACACGTGTACACTAGAGTGGGACCAATCAGAGTCGCGCGAGCGTTCAAAACGGCGGGTGGGATTGGACAGCTGGCGGTGGTGGTCATGATGGATGCTAGCACGTGCAGTCCTCCCAACACGTGCAGTCCTCCTTACAGTCTTCTCAATGCACGTGGTGGTAAACGCAACAAGACGTCTGTTTATTTACGACTGAGAGAAAAACTAAAACAATAAGCGAAACATATGCAGGATAAATGTCCAAGAGACATTCAGTGTGACATACATGAAATGACACATAAGTAATAAGGACATTACATATCTCATCATATTATTGTAAAAAATTATAATCTTATTTTCGATAATGAATAACGAAATGATACTGTTTCAGTTTTTATCAAACGCACAAGGTTGTTATCCTGACAAATTGTTATGCAATCTCTTGTTGGGATGTTGTCGCGTGCGGCTTTATCCTAGGTTTGCTTCAACAAGGAATATTAACGTTTTCTAAATATAAACATCCCAACAGACATTCCGTGTGACATACAGCTACAGAAATAATGCACAACGGACACATAGGTATTAAAGACATCACGTACCCTTCATATTGTATAAAGCACCCCATATTTTCGATAATCTGTAACAAAATTATATTTCAGGTTTTGATCAAACGCACAAGTTTGTTATCCTGAGAAACTGCTATACACTCTCTTGTTGGGACGATATTACCGCATGTGGCTTTATCCTTGGTTTGTTTTAAATAAAAACAAACTCTAAACACTCATTATTGAAGACGTTTCGTTATATGATTTCATTGGTTTCTGCTTTGATGGGTCATCCTATCGTTCAATTTATTTAACACCCACCCCCCCCCCCCCCCCCACCTTGCCATACCCCAATCGTTGTGTTTTCATCTGTGACTAGGGCTCGCCATACACACGCCATTGTCAGTCAGCTTTAGCTGTGGACCACTTCGAAGAGTGTTCAGTGGTCACTTCCAGTTATGATCGAAGATGTACTTGCAACCACCAACTATAATTTTCTACTGCCGGTCAGATCAGCTTTATTAGCAACAGATATAAAGAAGTCAGACTGGTGCAGGAGAGAGTCTGGGATAGTAGTATGTCCATGTTGGACAGTTAAAAAAAACACCCCAAAAAACCCGAACCTTCTTAACTGGACGTGTTGGACAAAATCAGCTTTTGTTGCAGTGCTATATCTACTATAATGAGAAATTATGTGTTTAACAATTTAAAAACGCGGTACGTCATCTTTAAAATAATGTCTGGAGGAAATAAAGACGGCCAAGCCGCTGTGTAGTAACTCAAGAAATATACGTTGTGTTGGATCTGGACGTAATATATATAAGAATATATTTGGCGATGTGTCTTCAAAACAGGATAAACAGATAAGACGAAGAGGAAATACGCAAATAAATTAATAAATTATAAAATAAAATAAGTAAATAAATAAGTAAATAAACTTAATACATGAAAATAAATGAATAAATACTTGTACATGTAAATAAATAAATAAAATTATTAGTTAAAAATGAAACTAATAAATAAAATCAGTGATTAAATATATCAATGACTGCAACACAACATTAATAAATTAATAAATATTTAATAAACGGTGCTGTGTTGGAGGGGTGGGGTGTGGGCTTTCTTTGTGAAAACTGTAAATGCGTGTAACATACCTGTGTACTGTTGATATACGTACCTGAACGTGATATCTGAATTCCCGGACCTGTCTCGTGCTGGCAATATTTACTCTGCTCGCCGATCACTCGAGTTAACCATTTATATCGGTGATTTAATAATGGCCGTTGTCATCGGAGCTCCCGTTGTAATTAATTGTATGATTTACATTGTGTGCTCGTGCATTTAAATTGACGTATAAGAAAATTCAGTGCTACCACTTTCCCTCTCCCGGTACCTTTATGAAAAGAGGTAAAGTATTGTTGTAATAAATGCTTTGAAAGTAGTTGTCAGATAAACGTGCCGGGCCCGCCTATCGTACGGAAGAGCGTGCGTGTGTGTCTGGCGACCAGTGTATGCAAACTCCACACTCTCACTTCACCTCCCGTCATGCATCAGTCGTGTATACAGGTAGACTTGAAAGTATCGCATGCCGCTCGCATAACAGAACTCCATGCAGGTGAGAATGGTGTGGCGCATGGGCGTTCGGTACAAGTCATGAAGAGGGAGGGAGGGAGGGAGTGGGTTGGGCTAGTGGCAGTATTATAATAAATGTGTGCCAATAGGAAAACAAACCACTGAAATATTGATCAAGATTTTAGGAACTCGGCTATTTTTCTTATTCTTTCTTCCAGTATGTTTAATGATTCCGGTGCACTGAAGTCAACAATAATAACAGTTACAAGTGGTGTGCTGTAACATTTGGTATCACAACTGCGGATGGATCAACCTCTGTTGGTAGAGCCAAATGTTTCTTTCCCTGTTCCAACCATTGCCACACGATTGTATACCAACGTTGTATAAGCTTTCCTGTAGGCGGGGAGATGAACAAAGGATCCATGCATCTTCTTGGTAAAGACTAGTCATTCATGTAGCAGACCCATGGTCCAAATCATCTTCTTGGTTAAGACTAGTCATTCATGTAGCAGACCCATGGTCCAAATCATCTTCTTGGTAAAGACTAGTCATTCATGTAGCAGACCCATGGTCCAAATCATCCTCTTGGTAAAGACTAGTCATTCATGAAGCAGACCCATGGTCCAAATCATCTTCTTGGTTAAGACTAGTCATTCATGTAGCAGACCCATGGTCCAAATCATCTTCTTGGTTAAGACTAGTCATTCATGTAGCAGACCCATGGTCCAAATCATTTTCGGTGTAACATATTTTCATCCCCGTTGACTTACGAAAACTCGCTCTCGGGATGCGAACCCAGTACCTACCAGTCTTAAATTCGATGACATAACTACAAAACCACTGAGACTAGCAGACGTAGTTTAAATATGTTGAGATGTCGTTAAACAAACATTCCTTTCCTTTGTTAAGAAATGACATCAGTTTAAGGTGAAAGGACATTGTGTCTTCACGCACTGTTTGTGCCTCTTTAAGTTTCTCGAGTATTCATAAGAAGAAATCAACGTACTCTTGTGACGTTGTTAAACAAAACAAACTAATTTTGTTTAATAAGAAGACACTAACTGTCGGCTGGGCGATATACACAACAGAACCAAACAACGATCAATTCCGACTAATGTGCACCTCTCAAACACTTGAGTTCGAGGGTGTTGTGTTCTTAGGCTATTTCCAGTGCACCACGACTGGTCAAAGGCCGTGATATGTGCTTTCCTGTCTGTGGGAAAGTGCATATAATATATATATATATATATATATATAAAGATTCCTTGCTGCATTAGGAAAAACTGGAGCGTTTCTTTTGATGACAACGTGTCACAATTACCAAATGTTTGACATCCAATATCCGATAATTAATTAATCGATATACTCTAGTGGTATCGTTAAGCAAAATAAACTTTTTTCTCTTTCTTGGGCTACTAGGTTTTCATCTTTAAAACCTATTTAAAGGGCCATGCATGGCTGCACCGTGTAGTTCGTATATTGTTGAACCCTGGAGTACCGGCTGTGTCTAACATCCATGGCTGCGCCGTGTAGTTCGCATATTGTTGAACCCCGGAGTACCGGCTGTGTCTAACATGCATGGCTGCACCGTGTAGTTCGCATATTGTTGAACCCCGGAGTACCGGCTGTGTCTAACATGCATGGCTGCACCGTGTAGTTCGCATATTGTTGAACCCCGGAGTACCGGCTGTGTCTAACATGCCTGGCTGCACCGTGTAGTTCGCATATTGTTGAACCCCGGAGTACCGGCTGTGTCTAACATGCCTGGCTGCACCGTGTAGTTCGCATATTGTTGAACCCCGGAGTACCGGCTGTGTCTAACATGCCTGGCTGCACCGTGTAGTTCGCATATTGTTGAACCCCGGAGTACCTGCTGTGTCTAACATCCATGGCTGCACCGTGTAGTTCGCATATTGTTGAACCCCGGAGTACCAGCTGTGTCTAACATCCATGGCTGCACCGTGTAGTTCGCATATTGTTGAACCCCGGATTACCAGCTGTGTCTAACATCCATGGCTGCACCGTGTAGTTCGCATATTGTTGAACCCCGGAGTACCAGCTGTGTCTAACATCCATGGCTGCACCGTGTAGTTCGCAGATTGTTGAACCCCGGAGTACCAGCTGTGTCTAACATCCATGGCTGCACCGTGTAGTTCGCAGATTGTTGAACCCCGGAGTACCAGCTGTGTCTAACATCCATGGCTGTACCAGCTGTGTCTAACATGCCTGGCTGCACCGTGTAGTTCGCATATTGTTGAACCCCGGAGTGCCAGCTGTGTCTAACATGCCTGGCTGCACCGTGTAGTTCGCATATTGTTGAACCCCGGAGTGCCAGCTGTGTCTAACATCCATGGCTGCACCGTGTAGTTCGCATATTGTTGAACCCCGGAGTACCAGCTGTGTCTAACATCCATGGCTGAATCTGAGAAGGGGGCGAGACGTAGCCCAGTGGTAAAGCGCTCGCTCGATGCGCGGTCGGTCTGGGATCGATTCCCGTCGGTGGGCCCATTGGACTATTTCTCGTTCCAGTCAGTGTACCACGACTGGTATATCAAAGGCCGTGGTATGTACTACCCTGTCTGTGGGATGGTGCATATAAAAGATCCCTTGCTGCTAATCGAAAACAGTAGTCCATGAAGTGGCGACAGCGGGTTTCCTCTCTTAATATCTATGTGGTCCTTAACCACATGTCCGACGCCATTAAACCGTAAATAAAAGGTGTTGAGTGCGTCGTTAAATAAAATATTTCCTTCTTCTTCTTCTGAGAAAGACGACAGCTTTAAACATTTAATTGTTCATGCCCAGATACAGAAAGACAAAAACAGAGACAGCTTTAAACATTTAATTGTTCATGCCCAGATACAGAAAGACAAAAACAGAGACAGATGGACAGACAGGCAGACTCGTCACCATGACAGTAAATTCACTGTATGATGCATAGCATTAATACAGTTGGTGATATGATAATGACATTTACAATTTTTAAAACATTTATTTCAATAACACCGTTATTGATACAGTGCTATTTGTGACCGCATCATTTGTAACCGCATCATTTGTAATACCTGTAGAATAAAACCACGCAATCGAAGCCAGATGAACTATTTGTGTGATTGCATTTCTGAGACAGTATTTGTGAAATAATATTTGTGAAACTGATACAGCATTTGTGAAATATTATTTGTGAGACAATGTTCTTAAAAAAGTATTTGTGCGTTAGTATTTATGAAACAGTATGTGTGAGATAGCATTGGTGAGACAGTGTTTGTGAGACAATGTTTGCCAATGTATACACTCTGTCGTCTGCATGTCGTATCTCGAGGTTTGAGAGCTGCTCATATAATAACGACGTTGTTGTCACGAGCTGGACGACTGTGTGGCATCCACAACTTCTTACCAGACTGAGACGTGACATAAGACCCAGAACTCTACAAATATCAACAGAAACCACGGATTACCTCATTGCCGTATGACATGCTCAATATTTATGTTAATAAAGAAGGCCGTTACCACTTTACAATATTGCTTTGTGAAAGATAATGTAGCTATGTATTGTATAGATGAATTTGCAGGCGTGAACTGTTTTGTAATCTAGCTTCCTGGATGCAGTACATATTTACTCATTACCCATTTATCAGGCGTGAACTGTTTTGTAATCTAGCTTCCTGGATGCATTACATATTTACTCGTTACCCATTTACTCGTTACCCATTTACTCGTTACCCATTTATCAGATTGAAATCATCTTACTGTTCTTAAATGTGTTTGCCTCTCAATATCCTATGTGTATTTTTCATTCATTCAATATCCTATGTGTATTTTTCATTCATTCAATATCCTATGTGTATTTTTCATTCATTCAATATCATACTCTATTGTATTCATAGTTTATTATATTTACTGATTTCATTAAGCTTGTAATTACCAGTTCAGTTTGTATTTACCATTACTGAGTTTGATGCAATTTTTAAGATGGTATCGACTGACAGAGACTTTTTAATGATTGTAATTACATATCAAATATATTTTTCTGCATAAAATATTAGTGGCTGTATATTAAACGTGTTTCTGATCATTTTAATATTTGTACTAGGTTAAATTTCGTTTTATTTCCTAAAATATTGTTTTTTTCGTACGTACGAAATTATTTGAAGACAAAATCCAGTTTGGGCTTCTTCGAAATATTAAGACGACCAGAAACACAATGGATATACAGACACTGATATTCTAAACAAAAAAATATATTCAATATGTAAGTTTAATCGTAGAACTATTTTATTAGTCGGAAACATCTTACAATGGAGCAAACTCAGGAATGTCCCTTTAAACTTGAAATTATCAGTTCGGTGCAGTATATTGTGTCTGTATTTACCGTTAAACTTGTAATTACCAGTTCGGTGCAGTATATTGTGTCTGCATTTACCGTTAAACTTGTAATTACCAGTTCGGTGCAGTATATTGTGTTCCTGTTTTCCGTTAAACTTGTAATTACCAGTTCGGTGCAGTATATTGTGTTCCTGTTTACTGTTAAACTTGTAATTACCAGTTTGGTGCAGTATATTGTGTTCCTGTTTACCGTTAAACTTGTAATTACCAGTTCGGCGCAGTATATTGTGTCTGTATTTACCGTTAAACTTGTAATTACCAGTTCGGTGCAGTATATTGTGTCTGTATTTACCGTTAAACTTGTAATTACCAGTTCGGTGCAGTATATTGTGTCTGTATTTATCACTTTAAACATTTACCGATGTGTACTACATTGATACTGTGTTGTACTATATTGTATTGGTCCGTTTACCGATTTGTACTATATTTACACTGCTGTAGCCTGTAAGCTGTGTTGCATTTACTTGTTTACTTGATTGTACTGTTTTTACACTGGATTGTACTAGGTTGGATTTACAATTATACTGGATTATACTGTGTGTTTACCTGTTTACTGGTTTCGACGTCTGAAATTTCATTGTCTGCCCACCGTCTGCTTCTCCGACCGCCGGACGAACGGACCATGGAGTCTGGCTCCCGATGACTGAAGACAGTCAAATGCAAATTATCTCCTGTTTATACGCAAACAGCTTGCACTGTTTAAACTAATTATTGTTATTTTATGTTTTAGTGGTGCATCATCTGTTTCTAAAACGTGGGAAAATCACCCTTGTTTGTTAAATTTAATAAATATTTCAAAAGTAAACACTACCAAGTAAACCGATGAGACCCGCCTCGTAAATACTAAAGTAGGTTGTGTAAGTAAATATAGGCCTAAATTTACTCATTATTATTTTGAAAGTTTAATTGAAGGGAATAATCGTTGCAAATAATTTTAATTCTATGGTTCATTCTACTTTAGTTCCTCTTGGTTATAGCAATAAAACATCTACGTTTTATCTTTAATCTAATTCAACATAGAAAATCAATAGAATTTCAATAACAAATGATGCATAAGTATAGCATATACAATATCCAAGGTTTAATTCATGTATATGAAAAAAACACAAAAAACAACAACAACAATGAAACAAACAAAAGCAACTATTGGTATGTAGTGATGACTGACGACTTACCCACAGAGGTAGGCTACGGTGAAGACGATACATGCGAGAGCGATCAGCCCCACCAGGCCACAGAGGAGACCCCAAACCCAGGAGGGAACTGTAACATAATGACGTCATTAATGCATTATACACATCCGTGTTTACTCCACTCACCTGTCAGGTAAAACACACAAAATTACTTTAAGTTATTCTGGATTTGTTTAATCTAGTCCTAACATGGAACTAACTCCTGGCTACCTTCACTTACTGTAATAACTAACTGCAAGGTGTATACTTTGTGTCACAAAACATGCATCAACTACGTCTGCTGTTGTTTAAGCTAACAATAATTTGTGTACAAAGTCAAAAGAAAATAGCCTATTTTGCCAATAGAAATGTTTTTGTTCAGTTATTGACATACAAAATTCAAACAACTAAAATGTACTATTAAAATACAGGGACAATAGAGGAAAAGGTAATAATCATTCCGATGTCTTCAAAACATCTAGTGATTGTCTTTAAAAAAAAAGATAGAATGAACACAAGAAAAGACAAGAAACAAACAAGAACAAACAAATTCAAATGAAATTTCTACTAAAGTAGTGTCGAAAATAGAATAAACAATAAAACTGATATTTGTCCATTATGTCTTTCATATTAAACTGACATGTAAATATTTTGTAAATATCTATTTAATGATATTCTACTGATATTTATTGGAATAAACTATAACAAATTTTGATCGACAGGTGTTAATTTCATTTACACTTAAACAAACCTTTAATTTAAAAGTGCAAGTTAACTGAGTATTTTGAATTGCAGCATAAATTATTAATTATGATCAGCATATTTAGTGAATATAAATTCAATATAAGTACATTAGAAATTTACACAATCTTGCAACCACTTAAAGGTGCTATATCATAGTTATATGTAAGTATCTGTTTGTGGTAAAGATTCTCCAATAAAAATGTATTTTCTACTAGTAGATAAAATTATATTGTTAGAATCATTTGTGGGCATATAGTAGAAGGTGTAGTCTTTAAATTTTAAAGCAAAATTTAATTAAAAAAAAAAGATTTGCAATAGCTGTGATTATGCAACCTGGAGATAGCACCTTTAATACATGTACATGCACATAGCACCTTTAATACCGGTATAATAGATCACACATTCAGAGGTTCTTGACAGTTTTGCTCTAAAGTTACTTAGAAATGTCTACAAATATTTTGTTTTGGTGAGGGATAGGGATAAACCGTCATCAGAGACGGTCCCTCACATACTGCAACAGTAATGAAATTAACACGTCGATCATTTTTCTTTTTATAGTCTGTTCCAATAAAGAGCACAAATCACTCGTTTACTGACATCTTTCTTTTAATTTCAAGAGTAAACACCACCTTGTACCTCAATGAGAGCCCAAACAAGTAAATGCTAAATTAGGTAGAGTATTATTAAATAGATATTTACAAAATATTTACTTGTCAGTTTATTATGAAAGACAAAATCGGCGAAAATCAGTTTTATACTATTTCCGACACTACTATAGTTAATTTCGATTATAATATCGAGGACTGACAACTAGAATTAGGTGTGTCCATTTTGGCTTAAAATGAGAATTAAAATTTTATTAAATGTATTGTTTTGAGGATATATTTCTTATTCATATCTCAACTATATAATATGAATAAATAAATAAAATTACTCTTTTTATTTTCTTCTGGGGGTTTTCAGAATCCTTAAAATTTAAAATTTGTTTTAATTTTTGGACGTTGTCAGTTGTGGTTGCCAGCTCTTGGTAAGAAACTCGTAGTTTAGTAGATCTACCTCCTTGCACGTGGATCTCGTTGTGTATGGTCCTCCTGGTGTCTAAGGGAACGCACGAGATACCAGCAGACGACCACTGACCAGTCGAGTAACACGTGATTTGTGCTGCCCGTCCTGTCATTCTAAAGCCGGAATTACACTGGTACTCGTACAAGGTGGAACTCCAGAAAGTTCCCCCAGCATTTGGCAGGCCAGGCGGAACACCGCACGGGTAACTGGTGGTTGGCGGAGTAATCGCTGTAGTGGGCATTGTACTTAACATAGTTTTGTCTAAAAAGTAAAATAATCTTTAAAACAGAAAACTCAACAATAAAAACCCCGAAATGAAGCAACAGAAAACATACAAAAACAAAACGAAACGAAAGAACACGAATAAAACCCCTCACAATAATGAATTATTTAAAATAAAATAAAAGCCTAGACAAAAATACAAACATATTTAAGGTTAAAATCACAGAATAGACGACGATGGATTGTTTAATAAAATAATAAACCATATAGCATTATTACTGATTATGTATTAACACATTTATGCTATAATATTAAATAATTTTGCACTAAAATATTATATTATTACTGATCACATAATATTCAGTTTATATTTTAATATTAATTAATAAGGTCATATCAAATGCATATGATACTACATACTACTACTGATATTAAAGGGACATTCCTGAGTTTGCTGCAATGTTTTAAGATGTTATCGACTAATAAAATATTTCTACGATTAAACTTACATATTAAATATATTTTCTTGTTTAGAATATTAGTGGCTGTATATTAAACGTGTGTATGATCGTTCTAATATTTGTACTAGGTTAATTTTCATTTTATTTCCTACTTTTTCGTACGTACGAAATTATTTGAAGACAAAATCCAGTTTGGGCTTCTTACAAATATTAAGACGATCAGAAACACATTTAATATACAGACACTGATATTCTAAACAAGAAAATATATTTAATATGTATGTTTAGTCGTAGAAATATTTTATTAGTCGGAAACATCTTACAATGCAGCAAACTCAGGAATGTCCCTTTAAATATAACAAATATATAGCATAATATTTTCAAATTCAATTTACATATTGTGCATATAGTATACCTTCACTGAAACCTTTATTTGTAAAGTTAAAAATAAACTGAAACTATTATTATTTGTAAATTAAGTTAAACAAGAAAGCATCTAAGAACTCACCTTGGGCTATTCCACTGTTTAACTCGACACAGCGAGGACACAGACAATGTGTCTAACACGGGGGTATTGTTTGGAATAATTTACACGATAAGTTAATCTATGCGTGTGGTAGGACTTCAAACACCGAGTTTGTCATGTTTACTCGTCACACAGATAATCTCATAACTTAGGGTTGGTTCGTTGTCGTCTGTCAAATCATCGCCAAATCGCAGAGTTGTCAGTTCCAGTGTCCATGACACCATATTGTTTCTCTTATGTCTGCTGTGTAATATTTAAAAACACAACGTGTCAGTTGGCAGGATTCGAACCCGCTGCACCGATTCGCATCGCATTTGACAGCCCGCGATCTTAACCACTAAAAAAGGAAGCGCAATTAACTGTAGTTAAGAAAGCATGTTGGCAGACACTTGGTTCGAAACAAATTATAAATCTAATTATTTAGTATTATTTGTGAGCGTTTTTAACCTCAGAAGCTTTAAAGATGCGACAGAATAAAAAAAATATGAGGTAGATGGTATATACGCCCGGAGGGATGGGTGAAGAAAGCATTGGTAGGAACACATTCCATAAAATATAAAGGACTAAGCCGTATTGACAAAAATAATAATAATAAAAATAAAAAACCCAAGCAAATCTGAAATACAAAACCGTATTCCATTATCAAAATCGTGTATATGCACAAGGCAGAATCCACAGAATATCAAACAAAGTCGTGATTGCTTCCATGATCACTATTAGGTGCTCGTCGTTAAGAGGACTCCCTAGGAGATCCGTGACAGGATGTTTCATCCTTCCTGCATGAGGCCTGCCATTCCCAAGATCCTTCTCCAACCCCCTCCCCCCAAAAAACAACAACAACAACAACAACAAAAAACCCAACCAAACCACACAAAAAACTCACAAACAAACACGTACGAACTCATCTAGTTGAAGAAAACAACGATATTGTATCACCTAATCTGTGTGTGTGTTTGGGGGGGGGGGGGGGGGGGCACACAAGAAATGTGTTAAACAGTCACATTAAATATAATTATGGACATGAGATCTAAACACTTAACACTAGTATAATGTTGTGTTGCAAATATTGAACATTTAATACCCCACAGTGTACACAATCGATCCACGACAACACAACACAGGAAAACTGACCCTGAACACACTTAAAAGGGAGCATTTGTTTATATACGGTCATTATAGTACAATGTATCACTTATCTGTACGGCATCACTTAATACTAAAAGATTATAACTGTCCGACTGGTCTACTTTGTATTTACCTTTAGCTGTATATAGGAGTACCCTGTTCATAATAGCCGCAGTTTAATGAGGTTTAACGAGGCTTGGTAAATATGACTGTGGCTAACATTAAGTATATAGCAAAGAGTGGTCTTGTTCATGTTGCAATACACCAAAGAAGAAAGTTTCGTTTCCATGTTCGAGGTGCACCGTCAAATACTTACGGAGTAAAAACAGCTGCGGCTCTGATTAGTAGTAATATATGACACTGATTATTTGTGCAAATACTGTTATCCATTTCCCATAAATAAAATTTTATTTTATTTGTTATACATATGTTTTGCAGTATACTCAAGACATTGAAAGGAGCTCAATCACAGATTTAGTGGGCCTTGTTTCTCTAAAAATGCATTATAAATGAAACTCACATTCATTTGGAATACCAAATCTAGTTATTGTATGATCCAAAATATTTTAATTGAACTACGATTGAGGGAATTCCATGATACGCTTCATTTTTAAAATTTGGAACTCTTCTTGTGATGAGACATACAAAAATACGAAAAAACAGACTCGTAGTGATGAGGCTATATATACGACAATTTTTATAGCCAAAACTCCTCCAGATAAAACACCGCCTCTCCACCCCAAAAAGGTAGTAGTAGGCTAATAATAATAATAATAATAATAATACTAGTAGTAGTAGTAGTAATAGGAATAATAATTGTGTATTATTATTATTATTATTATTATTATTACTACTACATGTATTATAATGTTGGTAAAATCACGTTGCGGTGGGGTAGGGTGGGGTGGGTGGGGGTGGTTGTTACAGAAATATTACATAAATTTAGAGAGGGACCCGGGAGTCGTCTCAGCTTTACTAGTAGCCTATAAAAAAAATGTATTTTGAAAAAATTTTGCCCCTTGCAATTTTGAGCATTTGAAATGTGACTAAATACAGAAAAATAACCTTTTGGTCGTATTTATTTACAGTAAAATTAACTCTTTTTTTTTTACAAAATTTACAAAATTGCAATCCGTGAAAAATTATTAAGTTCAAGCCCTGTTGTTAGTTTGTGTACTGTCCGTAGTTAGTTTCTCTTTCAGTTAATCTACCTCAGCCGCTGATAATTTGTAATTGTTATTTTTATTTATTTATTTATTTATTTATTCATTATTATTATTATTATTATTATTATTATTTATTTATTTATTATTATTAATTTTTTGTTAGTATTGTAGGGACAACATGACGCTATTCATATATCTATGGAAAACGTACACAAAAGGGTCCGCTAAATTCTTATACTCCCCCACCCCCTCCCCTGTTCAGAAAATGCACTGTTCGTACAGTACTTAGTATGTATTCCTGTTCCAAATGGTTCGTTAATATGGATGAATCAAATACATGTACTTATTTACCGCGTATATACATTTTTGCTGTGAATATAGCCAGCCCTCGTTCAATCTGATTAAAATTAGCTCTACTGGGTCTGCCAGTAGATCTAACAGCATTGCGTGGACTTCCATGTCCAGGTGACATTTCATCTATAAATAACAATTTAAATATCGACCAATTACACTTCGCCTTTTATAGCGTTATTCGGGAGCATGAAAATTCTAAAAATATCGGGCGAGACTATTTATGCAATAGATGAACTTGTTGGTCTATTTCAACATTGAAAAAAACAGGGGGAAAAGTATAATAATAAACTCTAGATTGTATACTAGTATAAACAGATTTTATGGCTATACCATCACGTTTTTTTTTCCGTCTACAAACGAATTTTATATACAATTTTATATTGCAATTAGTTTCCGGCATACTTCGTAATTCAACCGAATCATTTCGTATACCCTCGGCGTAATCCCAAATGTTTTAATTGGTCGAATGAAAGATCAACTGGACATAGACTCTAACGGGCTGCTGTTAGATCCATATGTAATAGTGGAGCTAATTTTAATTAGATTGGCCCTCGTTAGTGGAGGCTATAGACACGGCCTTCGTATATATAGTCACATCGTATATAAATAAACACCGTCTAGTTCAGAGTATTCTTTAAAAATGTAACAATTCCTATCCCAAGTCAGCTGTTATGGCATATTTTGCATAATAATGAATCTGACAAGGTGGAAAATGACGGTGTTTTGTGATCCAGATGTTTAGAGTTTTTCGCGTACGACTAACGATAAATTTACCTATAGATGCAAAGGCCTAACTAGTCGGGATTGTCGACGTTTAACATGCTTCTGTTACCAAAATAAATTAATGTATAAGCTTATTACCATTCAGTACATGTTTTTATTAATTTTTAATAACTTATTTTCATTGGTATTTTTTCTCTATTTACCCTACGTCGGAGAGGACGTTCAAGCGTTCTCGTTACACGAGCTTGGTAAATCGTTTTGGCACTGCGGTTATTTGGGGAATGCCCGTCACGTGACTGAGAATAATACGTCACACCTCTGCTCTCCAAATAGACGTTATTTTTCTCAGAATTATGGACCGTACCCATAATTCAATTATTTTTATAAAATATCAATAATAAGTGTGATATGGTGGTTATGTAGATGGTTCAATAAAGTACTTAAAGGTACAAATCAAATGTATATATTGTCTTATAATACCTTGTTGGATCAATAATTAGGGCAACCATCTGTGTGAGAGCGCGTTGAAACCAGTGCATGGTACCCCTCAAAATGGAACTTCGATTTTCGGCAAAAATGAGGGTTACTAATAAAAACATTTATCAAATCTCGTAAATGGTATTTGATACTCCTGTTTTCTTGCAGGTAGATTAAATGTGAGGTGTCACACTTTATATTATTGTACTGCCTGGGTGTGTTGATACGCTGCTTATATCAGTTTATTAGTAGGCTAAACGTTAACATTATTGGCAACAGGAATTGATTTGGTACACTAAAATCTGAACACAGGGCTGGTACCCATGCTATTCAATCTTATTCCAAATAATGCTGTGTTTTTGACAAAATGAAATAAACAGCCAAACAATAAAATAAACCTCTTTATTTACGTGTCACAAATAATTGCTGTTTTGTTACATAACCGGAAATAGAGTTAGTTATAGAAGTATGATTTTGGAAAGCGGAAAGTAGAAGTGGGAGAGGGGTGTTGGGGTACAGCGTCTCTGTCAAAACTAATAGGAACAACAAAACTGTTATCCGTTATTAAGATCGTATCTCTACACAAGGCAGAGTCGAATGGGCATTTGACAAAATAGTGGTGGATTTATTGAATCTCTATTTAGTAGTGGTGTAAAATACATCAAACTATCTATATGTTACGATAGTCAGTGCCTCAATAGCAATGCATCGATAGTTAATTCAACCATCAAGAACTATCACAATTGTTTGCTCAACTATCGATAGTTTCGATAGAATGCATAATGAAATATCGTCTACGACCAACGCATGATTTCACTACCTAGTGACATTATTACAAATAACTAAGTACAAACATACAAACACAAACATATGTACATACGCGCGCAGACTCCCACAGACAACCACAGACAACCACACACATACACACACACACACACACACCCACACACACACACACACACACACACACACACATACACATACATACACATACATTCATACATTCATTCATACACACATACATACATACATGCATGCATGCAAAGACTTATGTGGACAAAGAGATGTGATGGAATTATTTCCATTCCATCCAGAACTTTTATTGCAGTTTTTACGTTATACTGACTTTTATTCTAAATTTTAATTTTATATATCTGTCATATTTATATATCTGTCATATTTGTATTTCTGTCATATTTGTATTTCTGTGATATTTGTATTTTTACACAATTCTTTACACTGTGTTTTTATTTAACTGTTGAATTTTTATATTGATTTGCGTTTACCATAGTTTGACACCCAATAGCCGATGTATTTTTCGTGCTGGGGTGTTGTTAAACATTCATTCATTCATTCATGCATACATACACACACACACGCGCATACATACTGGAAGGCTGAGGTAAATAATTTTGCGAAATATCTATTCATATTACTGTTATCAAGCGATTTAAGAATTCACAATACTATCACAATAGTATTTTAAGTATCGCAATAATATTGCAATAGTAAAACTGACCGGTCACCCCTATTTAGTGACTCGTCTAGGAGGACAGCCACTCACAATGAGATCCGTTACTGACAATCCACCCTTTTGACAGTCACAAAGAGGACTGCCACTCCTAGTCTAGTTTACTAAATCAAACCTAGCACAGGACAGCTCATGTGAATAAATACAGCTGTGATTACAGACACCCATGAATCACTGTTATAACAGTGATGATATCAGGTGTTCGCGAAACACGAGCATATCCTGCCCCACCGGTGACACCCGTTATGAGTACTACTACAACAGCTGAGCATATCCTGCCCCATCGGTGACACCCGTTATGAGTACTACTACAACAGCTGAGCATATCCTGCCCCACCGGTGACACCCGTTATGAGTACTACTACAACAGCTGAGCATATCCTGCCCCACCGGTGACACCCGTTATGAGTACTACTACAACAGCTGAGTATATCCTGCCCCACCGGTGACACCCGTTATGAGTACTACTACAACAGCTGAGTATATCCTGCCCCACCGGTGACACCCGTTATGAGTACTACTACAACAGCTGAGCATATCCTGCCCCACCGGTGACACCCGTTATGAGTACTACTACAACAGCTGAGTATATCCTGCCCCACCGATGACACCCGTTATGAGTACTACCACAAAAGATGTTAATTTCTTCACTCCATCTAAAACGACAAAAATAAAACACACAAAAACAGCAAACAAAAACAAAACGACAACAAATGTGCAAACTCCACCAAAAAGATGAAAAGGTATGCACAAGATCAAAATACGGAATACCATAAGTCATCACTGGTTAGTAATGCATCGAATGTCAACCATAAAACGTTTTGAATGCTCTCAGAGGTCTTTGGACATTATAAGCCCGATGTCACAACGTCTGTGCCAGAATGAAATGGCGTTGTTTAAAATCTACATACAATGAACATGGCGTTGTTTAAAATCTACATACAATGAACATGCTCTAAGGTTTCTTACAACTTGTGATATGTAGACACCAAAAGCTGGAGCAGAAGGTATAGTGCTCGACATAAAGGGGAAATTGACAATTTGAAAGTTAAGTCATCCCTTTCGTCATACAGCTTAGTTTGGATACCAGTGTCGCTTTGAATCTCTGTTCATAGGTCGAGGTAGAAACCTTCAAGTGTTTCTTTTATTTCTCTTTGTGGATAAATCAATGGAAGATAATCTGTAATCCTGCTATTATTGAATGATATAAGATCGTCAATATAGCTGAAACTATAGTTTAGGCAGATTCCTTTGTTTTCGTTTAACCAGTTTGGTCCGAAATTCTGATTCATATTATGCATATTATATATTGCATATATGCAGAGTAACAATTCGGCGAATAGCTGAGCATAGTTGGTGCCCATGGGTATTCCTATTTCCTGTCTACATGCCATACCCTCAAATTTGAATTATATGTTGTCAATGAAAAAAAAAGAAGTTTTATTTAACGACGCACTCAACACATTTTATTTACGGTTATATGGCGTCACACATATGGTTACGGACCACACAGATTTTGAGAGGAAACCCGCTGTCGCCACTACATGGGCTACTCTTTCCGATTAGCAGCAAGGGATCTTTTATTTGCGCTTCCCACAGGCAGGATAGCACAAACCATGGCCTTTGTTGAACCAGTTATGGATCACTAGTCGGTGCAAGTGGTTTACACCTACCCATTGAGCTTTGTGGAGCACTCACTCTGGGTTTGGAGTCAGTATCTGGATTAAAAATGCCATGCCTCGACTGGGATCCGAACCCAGTACCTACCAGCCTGTAGACCGATGGCCTAACCACGACGCCACCGACGCTGGTGTGTCAATGAAGAAGTCCAGAAAGCAACACATTTCACATATGACGTATGACAGTCGACTGGTATGCCGTCATTGACACCAATAAGAACACAGACACACAGATCAATCAAGAAGAAGAAAACAGGAGAGAAAAAGGAAGAAGAAGAATGTATGTTAGTATTTACTACTTCACGTCTTGTCTTGTAGGCTATTTTGTTTTGAGTCTATGAGCGAGACCATTTAATGTTGAGCAATCTAGCTGAACGGCAGTCTGGTATCTAGTATGGGTATTTTTATCGTTCAATCTATCTCCAGTGTTCTGCCATATAGCGGGAGTGTTGTTTAAATAATGCTGTGTTTAGCAACAACCAGAATGCGGACCACGTGGCATTAATTAAACACTAGTAACTAGACGCCAATTCGTCTGCTAGGATATCACGATATTATTGTGGTAATACAGGCGCGTGTGCAGGGGCGTTCGGGGGTTGAACACCACAGCCCAAAGCGGATCATGAGTCAACCTCTCCCCCCCCCCCCCCCCACTCCCACCAATGAAACATCGCTCGCCACTGTCTAGACCCCCGACGTATACATTCGTGCACAACGCCTGAATAAAGAAAATCGTGATTCTGAGATAAGAAATTGGTCGTCATACCGAGCAACGGTTACCTCCCTTCGGACATATTTATCAGCAGACGTGTAACTTTGATTGGCAGTTTTTCTGTTTTTTTAATCTTGTAACATTTAAAATACACTATTAATAATTAATTGTTCTGTTGTTGAAATATAAATTATGTAGCATGCTCTCATAGAAACAAGCAAATACTTACAATGTATATTTTACATTAGACACACATCTATTGAACACAATCCATAATACCCCCTCCCCCACGTCAGTTGTGAGTTCAGGTGTAAGAGCGCTAGCAGATTTACTGCAAACGCTCAAACTCCTCAACATGAATCTACATACTTTGTTAAACTTAAAACATAATATCATGCCATTGGTATAAACACAACTGGGGTAACAAGGACTATGGTAGGTACTATCCTGCCTGTGGGATGATGCCTTTAAACGTTACCTTGCTGCTAATCGAAAAGCGTAGCCCGATCTCATTATCTGTGATCCTTAACCAAATGTTTGACGCCATACAACCATAATTAAAATGTGTTGATTGCATCGCTAATTAAAACAATTATTCCTTCCTTTCGACTCTCATGATCCATATGTTCAGTGTCGCCATTTGCAGGGCTTAAGAATGTGTTACTCACGGCCTTTGTGAGCCTGCCCATGGCAAGTTTTTAAAACGTGACTTTTACAGCATACTATACATTTGACTGAAAGGTTATTGTGTTGCATGTAGACCTATTGCACATGTACGAATGTTAAATACTGGCAGATAATGTACACCAGATATATTCATTATGCTCTTGTTGAGGAGTTTTACCGATGGCAGTATTTTTTATCGAGCGGCATAAAACTACTGTCGGTGATGCTCCCAACCCACGGCAATTTATATTTCAACGACGGCAACTGCCGATGGTGCCGTCATTAAATTCGAGCCCTGTATTTGAAGTAAAAAACCGTACCTTTCAAAAGGCTTCACATCTTTGGATGTTATTTGTAAACTATAAATCCTGGTTTGCACAAAATCTGTAAACACAGTAGTAAACTGACTGCATCGGATCGTGGAAGTTAACACTTGTTCAACATCGCCAATCTGTCAACCGTAGAGTGTCTGCATTGACCTGCGTCCGTTAGAGACATTAGGGAAACCAGGCATAAGTTTAGTCCGCTAAAACAGATTACGTGTTTACCCGTATATTGCTGGAACAAGGAACGTATACACGTGATGAATTTCAAACCCTTTAGACAACTTCGGAATACTTTTAATCAAAATGCAGTTAAAAATAATAACAATAATAAATGATTAAAAAAGCCAAGTCATCTATACACATGATATTTTAAAAACATAATTTCTAATAAGTGTCTACAAAATTATCAAATTTCTTTTACCGTATAACTCTACTACTGACATAACACAATAACATGTAAATAAATAAGTCATTCCAATGTTTGAATGTGTTGAAAGGATGTAACGAAATACTGATAAGTCTACAATGTAAATCGTTATAGTCAACACTGTAGGTTTGCTGCTTAAAATGATGCATTGTCACTGGTGCTTGCAATTGATGATTTGTCACTTTGGGTCTGTACTGTGTTTCGCTTGTGTTGATGTTTTATCTGTTCATATTTAGTGTTGATGTTTTGCCAGTCCACGTGTTGATGTATTACTAGTGTTGATGTTTTGCCAGTCCACGTGTTGATGTGTTACTAGTGTTGATGTTTTGCCAGTCCACGTGTTGATGTGTTACTAGTGTTGATATTTGATCACCTTGCGCTTGTATGGATATTTCGCCACTTGGTGATTCATTGGGTGATGGTATTGCTATTTTGTCACGTTGTTGGTGTTAGTGTTTCGTCACCCATTGCTGGTATTGATATTTCGTCACTTGGAGCTGGTGTTGATATTTCGTCACTTGGTGCTGGTGTTGATGTTTCGTCACTTGGTGCTGGTGTTGATGTTTTGTCACTTGGTGTTGGTGTTTCGTCACTTGGTGCTGGTATTGATGTTTCGTCACTTGGTGTTGATATTTCGTTACTAGGTGTTGATGTTTCGTCACTTGGTGCTGGTATTGATGTTACATCACTTGGTGTTGATGTTTCGTCACTTGGTGCTGGTGTTGATATTTCGTCACTTGGTGCTGTTGTTGGTGTTTCTTCACTTGGTGCTGATATTTCGTCACTTGGTGCTGGTGTTGATGTTTCGTCACTTGGTGTTGATGTTTCGTCATTTGGTGCTGGTATTGATGTTTCGTCAGTTGGTGTTGATGTGTCGTCACTTGGTGCTCGTTCGTGTTCACGTGTCGTCACTTGATACTCGTGTTGATGTGTCGTCGCTTAGTGTTAGTGTTGATGTTATGTAACGGGTGGGAGTTAATGTTTCGTCACTTAGTGCTGGTGTTGATGTTACGTAACGGGTGGGAGTTGGTGTTTCGTCACTTAGTGCTGGTGTTGATGTTACGTAACAACGGGTGGGAGTTGGTGTTTCGTCACTTGGTGCTAGTGTTGATGTTACGTAACGAGTGGGAGTGCGGCATCCACGCGTCCAACTCCTTCGCCTTCCTCTGCTTCGTGTTCTCCTCCTGCACCTGCTGCACGACGCGTTGCCAAGTGACGTCATGTTTTCTGGGCGTGCCTTCTTTTATAGGACTTGCTGCTGGCTTAGTGACGTGGCTGTTATCTTGTCGGTTCTGTATAACAGATATTTCAATAACTAAACGGCAAGGTAAGGAACGAACAGTGTAAATCACGCTAGCATATTATTAATGAGAAGCTGTTAGGTGACTCGGTTATTAAAGTTGCAATCTCGGGTATATTTAATATATTAATTATAGCATTTAAATGTTTAATTACAATAGATAAGCCAGTTGATGTTTCCATCACAAATCTTTGTTTGACTTGGGTTCTGTCACTAACATAAGGTCATATTTAAAACAACCTTGCTGACTTCAACCAGACCCCACCCCCCACCCCCCACCCCCCAAAAAAAAAGAAGAAAAAAAAAACACAAAAAAGGCCACCATCCGCTAGTCTGGTTAACCCAAATGGCCACGTCAGGAACCAATCAAATAGTTGGTGAACATTAGCGAAACGTTAGCTGGCTGAAACTTGGGGCAGGACTACATCGTCTGGAGTAATTCTGACGCGGGACTGATCTGTTGAAATTGTCATCGAAGTGTGGAATAAAGAAGATTATTTGTCGTTCTGAACACGAAATGAATAAATGTAAACTTCATTGTGAACACTCGATGAGAACTGGAAATCATTAGAGTTTGCTATTACTTTATCAATAGTTTAATCGGTGTCGTGTGTGGCGGTGTCACGACAACAACTCTTAATTCGTCCCCAGGTCAAACAGAGCTTTAATCGTCACATTCTAAACGTGCCTCGTTTGCAAAAGTCCTTCAATTGCTTTTTTCCTTTTTCCTTTTACATATTCGAACAACATGTAAGGTTGGATTTTTTTCATTTATTTTGATCTGATCATTAATCAATAGAACACAAAACCATAACCCGTAGGTCCACTGGTGGGCGTGTCATAATTTCTCTGTAGGTCGTGGCATCAAAATTGGTCAACATATTTTTATAAACTTTTTGGGACCGCCAAACTTGTCATCCAAATCTTTTTAAACTTTAAAACTACGACAATAAACTTACTTTCATTAGAAAATACACCAACTAATTATATAGAGTATAGATCACTAATTAACCAAATAATAAAAGCCATTGCACCTTTTGTCCAACCCCCGTTCTGTCCCGAGGAGGCAGTCTAGACTGCTGCACTTTGGCCCCAGGGCAGTGTGCTTCAATCTTAATTGGACATAGGCACGTCAAATACTTATAAGTAAGTAAGTAAGTAAGTTAGTTAGTTAGTAAGTAAGTAAGTAAGTTAGTTAGTAAGTCAGTAAGTACGTCAGTAAGTCAGTAAGTCAGTCAGTAAGTAAGTTAGTCAGTCAGTAAGTTAGTAAGTCAGTAAGTCAGTTAGTAAGTAAGTCAGTAAGTAAGTTAGTCAGTTAGTCAGTAAGTAAGTAAGTAAGTTAGCAATCAATAGAGTCATGTTTCCCATAAAAAGATTAGCCATTGATATTTGTAGGTCGACATTACAAAGAAAAAACCCAGGATAGAGTAGGCCAACTTATAGCGTCCTCTCCTGCTACACAAAAATGATGTTTAAAAATATATTCAAAGACAAAAATGGATGTTTAAAAACATATTCAAAGACAAAAATGGATGTTTAAAAAGATATTCAAAGACAAAAAGCATATTGAAATAGCTAGAATGACGCTAACCTGGTCGACGGGTCGGACTGGCACGAAGAAGACGCCATCCTCCAGGTCTAAGAGTCCTGTTGACGGGTGGTAATACTGACGAACCGGACCTCTTGAAGAGTGGTAATATCCGGGTGGTGATTCGGCCACGAGACCATCTCGATCACGTGATTTCCGGCAACACGATCCACAATAGGAATTCCTGGACGACTGACCTACCGGAAACACAACAGCCTTCCTTCCGGCCGCGCTGTATTATTAATAAAAATAAAAACAGACTACTAACGCCATCATAAATATGTCGTGTGAGTGGGGGCAACAAAGCCATCATCATCATTATCATCATCATCACCAACACCATCTTAATTACCAACAGCACTTCGAGACACACAACAACAACTACAAAGCAACAACACCCAGTCCCACAAAAGTGCAAACAACCCATACAAAACCCCCAAGAAAAAGCGTCAAAACATCAGCGTTCGTATCTTTGTACAAATTACGTCAAATATATTATATTAATACATATATTCGTGTTCACCTTTACACTTGCCACATTGAACTTGCAATCTGCATTTAAACATCAAATGTTGGCAAATTTAATTTAAAAGCACGTTATAACTTCGCTATTGATGTTAAATCAAGGTGATTGAAATCAGCTTTACTGGTCTACCAGTTATTAACCAGTGGAGCTGATTTTAATCAGACTGGGTGTTAGACCAGTGAAGAGGATTCGTCGTCACTCACCAGCACATGCACCAGACGAGCCAGACGAAGGCGAGAATGAAGAGAGCGCCGAGACTTGCCGCCACCAGATACACCCACCACGAGTCTGAAACACAAACAAGTACTTTATATCTCTGTTAGCTGGTAGGTACTGGGTTCACATCTCGGTACAGGCTACAACCCAGAGCCGAGAAGTCCCGCCACCAGATACACCCACCACGAGTCTGAAACACAAACAAGTACTTTATATCTCTGTTAGCTGGTAGGTACCGGGTTCACATCCCGGTACAGGCTACCACCCAGAGCCGAGACTTGCCGCCACCAGATACATCCACCACGAGTCTGAAACACAAACAAGTACTTTATATCTCTGTTAGCTGGTAGGTACTGGGTTCACATCCCGGTACAGGCTACCACCCAGAGCCGAGACTTGCCGCCACCAGATACATCTACCACGAGTCTGAAACACAAACAAGTACTTTATATCTCTGTTAGCTGGTAGGTACTGGGTTCACACCCCGTATGGTCACTACACCGACTTATCTCTAACTAACCACTAACCCTCTGTTCTGGTGTGTGCTCAGGACAGCGTGCTTGAACCTTAACTGGACATAAGCACGAAAATAAATTGAAAATGAAATGAATAAATTTATCTCTCGATAAATCACCTCACGCACAAATGCAGTTAAAAACAAACACGTACAGTTATACATGTACACGTAAACACTTATACATACACATACACACATACACAAGTAGAAAGACACACATGCAGATCACACATACACGTATTCACACACATTCACTCACATACACGCACGCATGCACACATGAACACTCACGTATACACGCACACAGACAGAATGTCATAAAATATATTTTAACCCACAATTGCAGCAGTGACTGTGTGCAACAAGATGAACCTATAATGGATGCTCTCTCTGAACGGTCCTGTGATCGGATCACTCAACTAAGCCGGGAGTTGACTGTCCAACTCAAAGGAGTAACAATAATAACCGTCTGCTGTCTGTCGTCTGTATGAAGAGACTCGTTATGCTATACCCAGAACTAGACTTAAACACCCTTCGAATGACAAGTGAGGCAGGGACCATAGATAAACTACAACCAAATGACAACGCTATGCTAAATATAATGAATAGCTCTCGGCGTTTTACTGAGTAAAACACAAGTTGCTACTTCTACCCAATAGCAGCAGGGACACTTTGACATGCGCTTCCCGATGTCAAGATGTGAACACACGCCGAGTCCGTAATGGAGGCTTGACCCTACCAGCGACTGCACCTCAGATGAGCGCTTCACTGCTGAACTGTACACCGACGATTCCAGTCTATTACTGGGATTAAAATAGACAGCGCGTTTCACACAATAGCCGCTGTTAGTACTCGGTCTGGTATTACTTATCACGTGATACTAATACTGTTCACGTATTTGATCATGGTTCATATTTTCCTTCTATTCTACATGTACTATCTGATGATTTTCAACGTAATATCGTTTAAAATCGTTAGTAATATCATGTGGCGTTCTGCTGTTAACTGGTTTTAACACGGAAACCAACAATACATTGATCTGATGCCACACATGAACGATCAGCACGTTGTTCTCAAAGTAGTCTTTAACCTTATTCCAGGTACACACCGAGATAAACAACAACGACAACAACAACAACGTTGACGACTACGAAATACCATAAGTGATATTCACAATAAAAACTATTTGTGTTAAAAAATGTATTAAATAAACTCTTCTTTTAAATTAAAAATAATTTAATGGTTTGACTGCACATGTATTATCACTGTTTCTTTTATATATCACATTTATTACAAAATTCTGTTGAATATAATAATCTCTTCTCTCCTCAATTTGATTGTTATTATTGAAATCAATTTGTATATACATATACTTGTATGTATGTATCACAATGTAATGTGTCCATTCATATTCACTGTTTGAATAAAGGAGAGGGCCTTGTAAGTTAGCAAACATATACCCAATGATCTGGTTGTTTAATATATCATTCAGACTTTTACCTTGATGTGATCCGATAATGTACAGACCTGTAATTTTACATGACTTAACGTTGCCTTTTACATCTGTAACATTACATGACCTATCATTGCATTTTACATCTATAACATTACATGGCCTATCATTGCATTTTACATCTATAACATTACATGACCTATCATTGCATTTTACATCTATAACATTACATGGCCTATCATTGCATTTTACATCTGTAACTTTACATGATCTGTCATCCGTATATATCTACAACACTGACCGACTACTGTCGAACCATGGACATATACCTGCAACATCATATGACCTACCATGGACGTATACCTGCAACATCGTATGACATATCATGGACGTATACCTGCAACATCATATGATCTACCATGGACGTATACCTGCAACATCGTATGACATCATGGACATATACCTGCAACATCATATGACATACCATGGACGTATACCTGCAACATCATATGACATACCATGGACATATACCTGCAACATCATATGACATACCATGGACGTATACCTGCAACATCATATGACATACCATGGACGTATACCTGCAACACCATATGACATATGCCTGCAACAACATATGACATACCATAAACGTATACCTGCAACATCATATGATCTACTATGGACGTATACCTGCAACATCATATGACATACCATGGACGTATACCCGCAACATCATATGACATACCATGGACATATACCTGCAACATCATAGACATACCATGGACGTATACCTGCAACATCATATGACCTACCATGGGCGTATACCTGCAACATTACACTAGCTACCACTGACAACAACAATGACCTACCATTGACGTATATTTTCGTTGTCTGGTCGATGATGCTGCAGATCGGGATGTTGCTGTCCCATGACGTGGTGGCCCCCGTGGTGCACGTGATCACTTTGTTTCCACTCATGGCGAACCCAGACAGACACTCGTACTCCGTGCTTCCAGATGTCTGTTTATAAACCTGTCCATTCAGCACAGATGGCGGGTCACCGCATGGAGATATTGTCGTAGTCATGTCCAACACGCAGTTACTTGTAGAAAGTTAATAAAACCGCATACAGTGAAACCTGTTCTAGCGACCACCTGTATTAAGAGGACATATTTTTATGATCCCAAATAATTTAATATAGCATAATCTAACCTCTATTAAGCAGCCACCTGTTTTAAAAGACCACTTTTTATACACCTTTTGATGACAGTATAAACGACAATTTGGAAACATCATTTAATGATCTTAAAAAAATTATAATTGTGTGCAAATAGTTTGCTCCTTTTGCCAAAAAAAAAAAAATCGACATTTTCAAAATCTATCTCTATTAGTTTGTGAAGGCTTCCAATACTTATACTAAGTTTCAGAACTACTAAATTAAAACACTAGGTGAAGATAGACTTTTAAATGTTCAATGTTAAATTTCTATTTAATTTTTAAAAATTTAATTACAAGCCACACACTACAAATGTCAAAAATATCTATATATCATTTTCTGAAACTGCCCCAAAGAATCTGGGATAAGACAGACTTTAAAATTTTCTATTTAAATTTTAAAACAATTTAATAAAAAAATAAAAATTTCCTAAATATGTGTCTACTATTTTGTGAAGGGTACTCAAAAAGATCATTGTACTGTATATAACAGACGAACGCCGGACAAATCGGTATCAGAAAAGCTCAGCTGATGAACGTGATAGTGGAGCTAAAACGTGTTATTAAAATCATCCATTAAAAACGGTAGTTAGGCAATGAACAGCTGACCTGTAGTAAAATATAGTCATTATTAACACCACTTATCTGAAATGTTTCTAATTTACCAAACAATGCACATCTAAAAATTTATGTCAGAGTTAGTTAGTGGTCATAAATAATCTTATAATAGACGTTATATCAAAATAGTTTAAGTCTCCCACTAGCACTAAAATAATTAGAAAAACAAACATTTTAATTTTAATATTTTCTTTTACAGAATGCTCAAAAGCAAGTCTAAATGTTAAGACTCCATTAAGCCGAAGTCTGAAGAGAATACCATCTTGTTTTCTTCTCACCACTGGCGCCGTCCACATGAACGTGTACTAAATATCTAGTAAGGTTTCGATTTTAATTATATCATTCCCAAAACTATTAATGAGAGCAAAATGAGAGCAAAAAAAACCTCCCAAACAACTCTAATATAAAACAACAAAAATAATACTCCTTAACCCCCCTCCCCCCAAAAAAACCCAAACATTAAAAAAACATGAAGTAAAAAAAATAAAATAAAATAAAACAACAATAACAACATTCAAAACAAAAACAAAAAGATAGACTTAGACACTTACCAGAGATAAATTTCTCTACAAAATATTCTGAGTTGTTGGTTTATTAGAGTTACCCGTTCTTCACATGACGAAGACGTCAGTATTCAGTCTGATTGGCTAAGCTTGTCATTGATTAACTTAGTGCTGTGATATACAGATAACCGAGATCACAATATACAAATATACTAACAGACTGAATTTAAAATACGTTTTAACGCAAGTCCAAGAGATTATGAATTTAGTATTTATATATAAGAGATTTATAATGCATCTGAAGTGGATACCATTTCCGTAAAGATATAATGGACCGAGAATTATTTTATGTCAACCAGCCACTCAAATATGAACTCGGTTTGTTTTGTTTGAACTTGGTGTAACGGAAAAACATCGAAATGGTATTAACACACACTCGGCGAATTATCACTTAATGGAAATAAAATACGTTTAAATGCATTAATAATTTACATTTAGTGAAAGTAGTAACATACACCCGTGGGTACAAATACGACAATGATCGTTAGAATCGTGGTTGTACATACATGGATGTAGATTATCTTGGTTTTATTTACCTCGAGAAATACCATTTTATTTTTATGATTTCTGTGGGGAGTATACTTAACACTGATCATTACATTCTGTACTTACTGGATGCATTTAATAGCGATCAATAATAATAATAATAATAATAATAATAATAATAATAATAGTGATGATGATGATGATGATTGTGATGAGGTTTATACTAGTAGACTGCTAATATTAACTATACCATAGTAATACCTTTAGATGTTTATTGATTACTAATATTGATAACAGTAATACCTTTAGATGTTTATAAATTGCTAATATTAATTATGTAGTAACAATACTATTAGATGTTTAAAGATTACTAATATTAATAACAGTAATAATTTTAAATGTTTATAGATTGCTAATATTAATTATGTAGTAACAATACTATTAGATGTTTAAAGATTACTAATATTAATAACAGTAATAATTTTAAATGTTTATAGATTGCTAATATTAATTATGAAGTAACAATACTGTTTAATGTTTATAGATTTAATACTAATATTAATAACAGTAATACCTTTAGATGTTTATAGATTGGTAATATTAATTATGTAGTAACAATACTATTAGATGTTTATAGATTACCGATATTAATAACAGTAATACCTTTAGATGTTTATAGATTGGTAATATTAATCATGTAGTAACAATACTATTAGATGGTTATAGATTTAATACTAATATTAATAACATAATACCTTTAGATGTTTATAGATTACTAATATTAATTATAAAGTAACAATACTATTAGATGTTTATAAATTACTAATATTAATAACAGTAATACATTTAAATGTTTATAAATTACTAATATTAATTATGAAGTAATATCAGTAGATGTTTAAAGATTTAATACTAATGTTAATAACAGTAATACATTTAGATGTTTATAGATTGCTAATATTAATTATGAAGTAATAATACCTTTAGATGTTTATAGTTTGCTAATATTAATAACAGTAATACCATTAAATATGTATGTATTACTAATATTAATAACAGTAATACCATTAAATATGTATATATTACTAATATTAATTATAAAGCAATAATATTAGATGTTTATTCATTTGCTAATATTAATTATGAATTAATAATACCATTACATTTTATAGATCACTAATATTGATAATAGTGTTAATAATATTAGATGTTTATAGATTACTAATATTAATTATCATGTACAAATATTTAAAATAGCAGTAGATGTTTATGGATTGCTAATGTTAATAATACCATTATGTATTATCATAAGATATTTATACCAGGGATGCGATACTCATTTGACTTTGTGCAAACTTTTTCATCTCTAATGAAACACTTGGACATTTTGTAATTTATATGTGATACTAATTTTAAAACTGATCTAAGAAAGAAGAGGCTGAAACCTCTGTACTGTACCTAAACAAAATACATCTTGAACCATTTCAAATCAAATTTGAACGACAAAACCGTTATCCGCGATCAAAACCGCATCTCTGTACAATGCAGAGTGGAACGGGCATCTGGCAAAATAATGGTCGACTCCATGAATCTCTATCTAGTGTCTCGTCTATAGGAGGACAGCCACTCCAGAGGAGGTCCTTTACTGGACAATACACCCTTGTTGCACTGCCGTAAAGAGGACTGCCATTCCCAAAACCAGTTTATTAAATCAAAACTAGCACAAGGTAGAGCTCATTGGAATAAATACAGCTGTGATGTCATGCACTCATGAATCACCGTCATAACAGTGGTGATATCAGGTGTTCGTGAAAGGTGAACATATCCCCCCACCGGTGGCACCTGTCATGAATACTGCCACCACACCTGTCAAGTTCGTCACTTCGTCTAAAACGATGAACAAATAAATGTGCAAGTGTTTCAGCAAAGAGATGAAACGAAATGCACAAGATCAAAATATGGGATATCATCAGCCATCATTTTGGTTACTGATGATCGTATTTAGTGGATATGGCTTGCACATGTCTACCATAAAACGTTTTAAAATACCCTCGGGAGTCCCTGTACATCATAACGCTGGCGTTCTTTGGAATCCAATCTAGTTCGTGAAAAGCATTTGACTAACCCACAAACAAAAGAAGAGCTGAAATCACATGAAAAATTTCAAAATCATATTCCTGAAATAGATCACTAACATTAGCTATGAATTAGTAATACCATTAGATGTTTATAGATCATTAACAATAATTCGTTTCTATATGACGTACCTGGCAAACGTACTTGGTTCGTTTCACACTGGTGTGAACTCAGTCGTCCGACAAATAGCACCAAGACGTGATTAGGGCATTTATTTATATTTTCGATCACGTGTTTTGTGTTATTGGGAGATCGATTGTTTTAAATCACAAATTCAGCGGGTCACAGATCGGTAACCATTAGACACACAACAATATTTGATTTCAGTCATTCGTTGTACATGCATGACCACGGATAAGACAAAAAGCCATTATACAAGACAAGACAAGATTGTATGTACGTGTTTAAAGCGATATGTAAAACATAAAACTGTCATACAGCGTCCATTGAAAATCATCGAAGCACGCATCACGTGTAAACTATCCCCCAGATAAATATCTTTCAGTTAGGACAAACAGTAGAAATGATCAGGAGAGGCAATGGCAATCTGTTGACATCGGAGACCCTCAATCTGTGAACGGGGCTTCATTTAGATTTTATTTAACCTGCTTTCATGCTTATGATCCAGCCACGGCTCAAGCACGCTGTCCTGGGCACACACCCAGCTATCTGGACTGTCCTGGGGTAATGATTTGTTGTCAGTGGTTAAAAGGAGAAACCTTACACCTCCTGGTTAAGCTATTAGCACTATCTAGGTAGGAGCCGATACACGGATACGAACTCAGTACCCACCAGCTTTAAAGCAATAATCCAATTAGCTGACCATCTTGTCCTGATACACTGCCCTTTGAGATACCGAATTGTACTCTGTTTTAATTTTACTTACCTGTGATAGTTGTATTTTTTGCACAGCTCTTTACAGTGTTTTATTTTAACCTTTTGATACTGATGTTGATCATGGATTTATTCATTTATTTACCATTGTTTAACACTCAGTCTCACACCTACTTCTGCTTCTGCAGAGGTCAGGTGGGGGTGGGGGTGGGGGTGGTGATTGGAGGTCGACCCCCCCCCCCCCCACATGAGCACATTTTCTCTTTTTCAATACATTTACCCGGGGAGCATGTCTCGACCCCACCATAAAAGTCGCTCGCCAGTCTAGACCCCCTCATGCTAAAATTTCTGCATACGCGTCTGCAATAGTGGATATAATGTTTCGTGCTGGGGTGTCGTTAAACGCTAATTCATTACTACACCTTCAAATTTATAGAAAAATATGAAGTTTGTTTTGTTTAACGACACCACTAGTGCTTATTGATTTATTAATGTCAAGCATGTGGTAACGTTTCAACTCGTAGTTTCTAGTATAGCTACTCCCTAGCCCTGATGCATCGTACTAGGAAGTGGCAATCCTACTACAGCGAAACATCCGACAGTGATTCGTGGGAACACCAAATTGTTAAAACGTACTTTTGATTCTGGCATGTGCAAAGATACGAATTGAAAACATGAATGGTTTTGTTGTTCAGATTTTCTAGAAAAGTCTGACATTTAGAAGACATGAAAATGTGAGATTTTGCCACGTTAAAACATAACGAAGACAATGAGCTTGATTTGTCACATACCGTGTGTATACCTCCATTAATGTGGTAATGGTTGCAGACGTAAATATAGATCCATCTTTACACGTCACTTACCTTTACAGTCGTAGAGTTACGTTGTAGTGTACAACCAGATTTAAACTTTTTTCAAGAATATGTTTCAAGTTCTCTTCTACAGTAGGCCCTACTTAATGTTTGGCACGCCACTGTTGCACAGATTAGGATAATGACGACAAATGTAACATTTATTAACCGATGTAGTCTGCATGTAGCGTATGCACTAGTAATATTGTTTTCGCAATTTGCGGACTACACTTAGAATAAGGTTATAATGGAATATATTAGTAGTACAAATAATAATAATAATAATAATAATAATTAATAATAATAATAATAATTTTGTTCTCAGTTATATTTTATTGGAGAAGTAACAATGCTTCTTCTATTTATTTATTTATTTATATTTTCATATACTAGGCAATATATTTTCATATGTGCAAAAAGTATTCAGATACCTAATTTTTTAAACTATATATTTCATGCATTTTTACTTTACTTTTTGATCCCCGCGGTGTGTGTGATCCGGTTTAGACAGGTTTCACTGTATATATAAATGGTAGGTCCCCGGTGTGATCCGGTTTAGACAGGTTTCGCTGTGTATATAAATACTAGGTCCCCGGTTTAGACAGGTTTCGCTGTATATATAAATAGTAGGTCCCCGGTTTAGACAGGTTTCGCTGTATATATAAATAGTAGGTCCCCGGTGTGATCCGGTTTAGACAGGTTTCACTGTATATATAAATAGTAGGTCCCCGGTGTGATCCGGTTTAGACAGGTTTCACTGTATATATAAATAGTAGGTCCCCGGTGTGATCCGGTTTAGACAGGTTTCGCTGTATATATAAATAGTAGGTCCCCGGTTTAGACAGGTTTCGCTGTATATATAAATAGTAGGTCCCCGGTTTAGACAGGTTTCGCTGTATATATAAATAGTAGGTCCCCGGTTTGATCCGGTTTAGACAGGTTTCGCTGTATATATAAATAGTAGGTCCCCGGTGTGATCCGGTTTAGACAGGTTTCACTGTATATATAAATAGTAGGTCCCCGGTGTGATCCGGTTTAGACAGGTTTCGCTGTATATATAAATAGTAGGTCCCCGGTTTAGACAGGTTTCGCTGTATATATAAATAGTAGGTCCCCGGTTTAGACAGGTTTCGCTGTATATATAAATAGTAGGTCCCCGGTGTGATCCGGTTTAGACAGGTTTCGCTGTATATATAAATAGTAGGTCCCCGGTGTGATCCGGTTTAGACAGGTTTCGCTGTATATATAAATAGTAGGTCCCCGGTGTGATCCGGTTTAGACAGGTTTCGCTGTATATATAAATAGTAGGTCCCCGGTGTGATCCGGTTTAGACAGGTTTCGCTGTATATAAATAGTAGGTCCCCGGTGTGATCCGGTTTAGACAGGTTTCGCTGTATATATAAATAGTAGGTCCCCGGTTTAGACAGGTTTCGCTGTGTATATAAATAGTAGGTCCCCGGTGTGATCCGGTTTAGACAGGTTTCGCTGTGTATATAAATAGTAGGTCCCCGGTGTGATCCGGTTTAGACAGGTTTCGCTGTATATATAAATGGTAGGTCCCCGGTGTGATCCGGTTTAGACAGGTTTCGCTGTGTATATAAATAGTAGGTCCCCGGTGTGATCCGGTTTAGACAGGTTTCGCTGTATATATAAATAGTAGGTCCCCGGTGTGATCCGGTTTAGACAGGTTTCGCTGTATATATAAATAGTAGGTCCCCGGTGTGATCCGGTTTAGACAGGTTTCGCTGTATATATAAATAGTAGGTCCCCGGTGTGATCCGGTAGACAGGTTTCGACTGGTTTCAAATGTATATATAAATAGACAGGTTTCGCTGTGTATATAAATAGTAGGTCCCCGGTTTAGACAGGTTTCGCTGTATATATAAATAGTAGGTCCCCGGTTTAGACAGGTTTCGCTGTATATATAAATAGTAGGTCCCCGGTGTGATCCGGTTTAGACAGGTTTCACTGTATATATAAATAGTAGGTCCCCGGTGTGATCCGGTTTAGACAGGTTTCGCTGTATATATAAATAGTAGGTCCCCGGTTTAGACAGGTTTCGCTGTATATATAAATAGTAGGTCCCCGGTGTGATCCGGTTTAGACAGGTTTCGCTGTATATATAAATAGTAGGTCCCCGGTGTGATCCGGTTTAGACAGGTTTCGCTGTATATATAAATAGTAGGTCCCCGGTGATCCGGTTTAGACAGGTTTCGCTGTATATAAATATTAGGTCCCCGGCATGATCCGGTTTAGACAGGTTTCACTGTATATATAAATAGTAGGTCCCCGGTGTGATCCGGTTTAGACAGGTTTCGCTGTACCCCGGTGTGATCCGGTTTAGACAGGTTTCACTGTATATATAAATAATAGGTCCCCGGCATGATCCGGTTTAGACAGGTTTCACTGTATATATAAATATTAGGTACCCGGCATGATCAGGTTTAGACAGGTTTAGACAGGTTTCACTGTATATATAAATATTAGGTCCCCGGCATGATCAGGTTTAGACAGGTTTAGACAGGTTTCACTGTGTTTATATAACAACTTTCTCCTCTAGACTGCTGTCTGTCTGTTAATTGTTATTGATGAAACCGTGTCACAATTTCAGGATTACAGTCGAAGGATTTGGGTTGTCTTCAGCTGTTTTAAATTACACTTCAAACAGGATGCTTTTGGTCTCAATAGCAATAAAGCAATTAAAGATAGCATTCATGTCTGTTTTAGGGGTAGGTAACAGTAGTCGATACAGAACACATGGGAAATCCTGAAATTTTCTATCATTTTATCTGTTTTTACATAAATGTGATGACTTTAAACACTAAATGTGTAAAGTGTTGTCATTAAAACAAATCGCTAATTATAACGTGTACGCCTGAATGTCTGATAATTAACACAACCAAGTGATGATTCTGTCAACTAAACAATTATTGACTAATACTTTCACTGTATATATAAATATTAGGTCCCCGGCATGATCCGGTTTAGACAGGTTTAGACAGGTTTCACTGTATATATAAATATTAGGTCCCCGGCATGAATAGTATGTATAGTGCATCTCGTGTTAACCCAGAGGTTTCCGTAGTGATGTATACACAACACTTTTATTTATTTATTCTACCCATTCCTTTTTTGTTTACACAAACAAATGACAACTTTATAAATGTATTCCCAAGTTCCCCCAACTCCTCATTAAACCCCCCTAAAACAAACAACCAGTGCAGCACGACTGGTATGTCAAAGGTCGTGGCATGTGCTATCCTGTCTTTTGGATCATAATGCATATAAAAAAATATCTTGCTACTAACGGAAAAATGTAGTAGGTTTCCGCTCTAAGACTATATGTCAAAATTACCAATAAATCAATGTGATATAGGTGATGTCATTAAAAAAAAAAAAAAAAAAATGACTATGACGTAATATTTACAGATTACAGTCTATCATTCGTGGGGGTTGAGCTGGGGGTTGTATCATTCACAGAGTGCATATGGGTTAAAACTATTTATTACCCAATCAGTCACTCACTCACCGTCGTATCCAGGGTGGAGCAATCCTTTTATCTCTAAAATGCATACATAATTTTTGTTTCTTCTTTTCTTCTTTCATTGGGAGATGTCTCTTAGGAAGATATCAATTAAATAATGTAGCATGTTAGTGTATTTTCAGTTAAATAATGTAGCATGTTAGTGTATTTTCTATTAAATAATGTAGCATGTTAGTGTATTTTCTATTAAATAATGTAGCATGTTAGTGTATTTTCAATTAAATAATGTAGCATGTTAGTGTATTTTCTATTAAATAATGTAGCATGTTAGTGTATTTTCTATTAAATAATGTAGCATGTTAGTGTATTTTCTATTAAATAATGTAGCATGTTAGTGTATTTTCAGTTAAATAATGTAGCATGTTAGTGTATTTTCAATTAAATAATGTAGCATGTTAGTGTATTTTCTGTTAAATAATGTAGCATGTTAGTGTATTTTCTATTAAAGTAATGTAGCATGTTAGTGTATTTTCAATTAAATAATGTAGCATGTTAAATTCAGTCTCAATAGCAATAAAGCAATTAAAGATTAAATAATGTAGCATGTTAGTGTATTTTCAATTAAATAATGTAGCATGTTAGTGTATTTTCATATTAAATAATGTACATAAATGCATGTTAAAGTGTTGTCATTTCGCTCTATTAAATAATGTGAGCATGACTTAGTGTATTTCTCTGTTATTAATGTATACATGTAGCCCCCAACTCCTCATTAAAACCCCCTAAAACAAACAACCAGTGCAGCACGACTGGTATGTCAGTGTATTTTCAGTTAAATAATGTAGCATGTTAGTGTATTTTCAATTAAATAATGTAGCATGTTAGTGTATTTTCAATTAAATAATGTAGCATGTTAGTGTATTTTCAAATTAAATAATGTAGCATGTTAGTGTATTTTCTGTTAAATAATGTTGTAGCATGTTAGTGTATTTTAAAACTGTTAAATAATGTAGCATCACCGTTAGTGTAGCAACCCTTTTATATTAAATAATGTAGCATGTTAGTGTATTTTCTATTAAATAATGTAGCATGTTAGTGTATTTTCAGTTAAATAATGTAGCATGTTAGTGTATTTTCAATTAAATAATGTAGCATGTTAGTGTATTTTCAATTAAATAATGTAGCATGTTAGTGTATTTTCTATTAAATAATGTAGCATGTTAGTGTATTTTCTGTTAAATAATGTAGCATGTTAGTGTATTTTCTGTTAAATAATGTAGCATGTTAGTGTATTTTCAGTTAAATAATGTAGCATGTTAGTGTATTTTCAGTTAAATAATGTAGCATGTTAGTGTATTTTCAAATAATTTGGGTGTCCTTTTGAAAAGTTGGATCCCCTACCAATAAACATTCTGTATTTGCCCCACGAGGGACTGAAACGGTCGGGAAAAACGGGCCATGCTTATCTTTTCCCGTTGAGTTAGAAACACTACTGTCATATTGTCACATTAAAGTGCAGTCATATTGTCACATTAAAGTGCACTGTCATATTGTCACATTAAAGTGCACTGTCACATTGTCACATTAAAGTGCACTGTCACATTGTCACATTAAAGTGTACTGTCATATTGTCACATTAAAGTGCACGCAAGTAGTTACCAGAGGTTCAAAGCTCACGTAATCTTACGTGCACTTCACGGGCTCACGTAGACTCGCGACTACTTCGTGAATACCTCACTAATCGTTAAGTGGTGCTTAAGTGAGTTTGCGTCCACGTAAACAGCTACGTGCGCTTTGTGAATACGGCACCATGTGGTTTGTTTAACAGGTTACACAATGCACCCATTCGGTACCCGTTAGTTTGATGACCTGCACCGATAGCGGATCTATTCGCTAACTATATCTACAAACATTGGACAATATGCAGTTTACTCACTAACGCGTACACAACACAGTCAAACAACACGCCTACGAAGAGTATTTAACATTATGTTGACAACACAATTATGCAAAAGCTTCAACAATTTTGAGCTTACATCTTACTAGTAGATAAAGCGCTAGATCTTGATGCGTGGTCGGTCTAGGATCGATTCCCATCGGTGGACCCATTGGGCCGTTTCTCCTTTCAGACTTTGCACCACGACTGATTTATCAAAAGCCGTGGTATGTGCTATCCTGTCTGTAGGATGGTGCATATAAAAAGATCCCTTACTAATGGAATAATGTAGCGGCTTTTTTCTCTAAGACTATGTGTCAGAATTACCATATGTTTGACATCAAATAGCCGATGATAAATAAATCAATGTATTCTAGTAGTTGTCGTTAAACTAAGTAAGTTTTCTGTAGACAAAGCAGGTGTCCAGACTGTCCAGAATAAAAACAGTAACAATGTTGTAACACAACGTCAGAAACATTTAAACGCTATTTGGTGTGTAACATGTTTATACCGACTGTCCAGAATAAAAACAGTAACAATGTTGTAACACAACGTCAGAACATTTAAACGCTATTTGGTGTGTAACATGTTTATACCGACTGTCCAGAATAAAAACAGTAACAATGTTGTAACACAACGTCAGAACATTTAAACGCTATTTGGTGTGTAACATGTTTATATCGACACTGTCCAGAGAGAAGTAACACACAGCCGCCACCTCGGAAAAACAAGAAAGGATCTTTAATTACCTCAATCCTTCACACGGAGCCATTAAAAATAAATAAATAAATAAATAAACTCACACCTTCTCCGAATTTCCTTACGAATGTGTCCAAGACAGGCAAAAACAAACAAACCAACAAAACACAAAACCCCCGAAAACAACCCCCACCCCCCTAAAAACAACAACCAAGCAAACAAAAAGAACCCCACACAAACAAAAAGCATCATTGAATGCCAATCCAGTAGCTACCACGACTTAACAAACTACACTGAAAATATCATGATGACACCAGAGGATTTTATTTAAATTTAATTGTTTTTATCAAGAGAGTCGCTGACAGTGAACACTTTGGTACATTAGCTTGTGAACATACAGAGTATATTCTTTCAACTGTATTGACAGTGAACACTGGCACATTAGCCTGTGAACATAGAGTATATTCTTTCAACTGTATTGACAGTGAACACTTTGGTACACTAGCTTGTGAACATACAGAGTATATTCTTTCAACTGTATTCACAAACATGGCCAACCAGGGTCATTGGTTAAAACAATATACTGCAGGTAGAATGTGAGGTGCTTTGTGAATTTATTTGGTGTCAAACCCCTCCCCCCTGAAAAAGTGCCTCACAATTAATATATCAAACTGAAAGGCTATGGTATGTGCTGGCTTGTGAGAAAATACATACACATGATCCCTTGCTGTTAATAGGTAAATGTAGTGAGTTTTCTCCAACTCTACATCAGAATTATCATAGTGTTAAAAAGTCCCTGTTGTAGTTTTATAGTTGTTATTTGTACTTTTTAAACAATATATATTATATTAATAATACTAGTGCATCCATTGTCTTTGTATTTGTAGACTTTGGGAAAACAAACTGCCGTGTTCTCCCTACAAGTTGTAAAAATTTTACAATAAAGAATGAAATTTGACCAACTTGATGGTTCGAGTTTCTACCAATTACATTAACAACAAATAACAAAGACAGTGTTTACCAAAATACCTCCATAGTTTAATGTACAATGTATAAAGCAATTGAGGTAATTAGCTACAGGGGAATCAAACTACATAATTATCTACATGTCAATTCACTGGTACCAGTGAGGCATTACAGGAGGCGACAGGTCAATTCACGAATGACGTATGTTGGTATGATTTGAATATGTGCATTAGACTTCTGTGGAGCAATCAATGTTGAGCCTGCTGTTACTGATAGCATGTCATAATGCTTGTATTTCACCCAAACAACGAGTTCAAGTTACAAAACCACACATTCAAATGTGCACAATGGAAAATTAGTTTTGGTGCAAAAAAAGCTAGACAAATCTGTGCATGAATGCTTATGGAAGAATTGTGGTGTCTGTAAAGGTGTCTGTGTGTATGTGTATGGCCCAAGTAGAAGACGGGTGTCTGTAAATGTGTATGGCCCAAGTAGAAGAGGGGTGTCTGTAAATGTGTCTGTGTGTATGGCCCAAGTAGAAGAGGGGTGTCTGTAAATGTGTATGTCCCAAGTAGAAGAGGGGTGTCTGTAAATGTGTCTGTGTATGGCCCAAGTAGAAGAGGGGTGTCTGTAAATGTGTCTGTGTATGGCCCAAGTAGAAGAGGGGTGTCTGTAAATGTGTCTGTGTGTATGGCCCAAGTAGAAGAGGGGTGTCTGTAAATGTGTATGTCCCAAGTAGAAGAGGGGTGTCTGTAAATGTGTCTGTGTATGGCCCAAGTAGAAGAGGGGTGTCTGTAAATGTGTCTGTGTATGGAAGAGGGGTGTCCCAAGTAGAAGAGGGGTGTCTGTAAAGGTGTCTGTGTGTATGGCCCAAGTAGAAGAGGGGTGTCTGTAAATGTGTATGGCCCAAGTAGAAGAGGGGTGTCTGTAAATGTGTCTGTGTGTATGGCCCAAGTAGAAGAGGGGTGTCTGTAAATGTCTGTGTGTATGGCCCAAGTAGAAGAGGGGTGTCTGTAAATGTGTCTGTGTGTATGGCCCAAGTAGAAGAGGGGTCTGTAAATGTGTCTGTGTGCCCATGTGTCTGTAAAGGTGTCTGTGTGTGGCCCAAGTAGAAGAGGGGTGTCTGTAAATGTGTCTGTGTATGGCCCAAGTAGAAGAGGGGTGTCTGTAAATGTGTCTGTGTGTATGTGTATGGCCCAAGTAGAAGAGGGGTGTCTGTAAATGTGTCTGTGTGTATGGCCCAAGTAGAAGAGGGGTGTCTGTAAATGTGTCTGTGTGTATGGCCCAAGTAGAAGAGGGGTGTCTGTAAATGGCCCAAGTAGAAGAGGGGTGTCTGTAAATGTGTCTGTGTGTATGTGTATGGCCCAAGTAGAAGAGGGGTGTAGTGTCTATGTGTAGTAGGAGGGGTGTCTGTAAATGTGTCTGTAAAAGTAGAAGAGGGGTGTCTGTAAATGTGTGCATGTGTATGGCCCAAGTAGAAGAGGGGTGTCTGTAAATGTGTCTGTGTGTATGTGTATGGCCCAAGTAGAAGAGGGGTAAATGAGAGGGGGTGTCTGTAAATGTGTCTGTGTATGGCCCAAGTAGAAGAGGGGTGTCTGTAAATGTCTGTGTGTATGGCCCAAGTAGAAGAGGGGTGTCTGTAAATGTGTCTGTGTATGGCCCAAGTAGAAGAGGGGTGTCTGTAAATGTGTATGTCCCAAGTAGAAGAGGGGTGTCTGTAAATGTGTATGTCCCAAGTAGAAGAGGGGTGTCTGTAAATGTGTCTGTGTATGGCCCAAGTAGAAGAGGGGTGTCTGTAAATGTGTCTGTGTATGGCCCAAGTAGAAGAGGGGTGTCTGTAAATGTGTGTATGTGTATGGCCCAAGTAGAAGAGGGGTGTCTGTAAATGTGTCTGTGTATGGCCCAAGTAGAAGAGGGGTGTCTGTAAATGTGTCTGTGTATGGCCCAAGTAGAAGAGGGGTGTCTGTAAATGTGTCTGTGTATGGCCCAAGTAGAAGATCTGTCTGTATCTCATAAACACCACATAACACCTGTTGTAGATTTACATGTTTAATACCATACTATCTACATGGTGTGTTACATACACTATAAAAGAGATCTCATATACACAAGATAACACCTGTTGTAGATTTACATGTTTAATACCATACTATCTACATGGTGTGTTGCATACACTATAAAAGAGATCTCATATACACAAGATAACACCTGCTGTAGATTTACATGTTTAATACCATACTATCTACATGGTGTGTTGCATACACTATAAAAGAGATCTCATATACACAAGATAACACCTGCTGTAGATTTACATGTTTAATACCATACTATCTACATGGTGTGTTGCATACACTATAAAAGAGATCTCATATACACAAGATAACACCTGTTGTAGATTTACATGTTTAATACCATACTATCTACATGGTGTGTTGCATACACTATAAAAGAGATCTCATATACACAAGATAACACCTGTTGTAGATTTACATGTTTAATACCATACTATCTACATGGTGTGTTACATACACTATAAAAGAGATTCATATACACAAGATAACACCTGTTGTAGATTTACATGTTTAATACCATACTATCTACATGGTGTGTTACATACACTATAAAAGAGATCTCATATACACAAGATAACACCTGTTGTAGATTTACATGTTTAATACCATACTATCTACATGGTGTGTTACATACACTATAAAAGAGATTCATATACACAAGATAACACCTGTTGTAGATTTACATGTTTAATACCATACTATCTACATGGTGTGTTACATACACTAGAATTACATACACTAATATCACAGACATCAACTGAATAAATTAAAACCATCGTCTCCAGGGTCTAATACAGCTGTTTGAAGGCCACAGTGAATGAATATGGATGAAATGAAATGTCCCTGTAGTGTTAAAAGTTAATCCTAGGATCCGTCACCATGGTAACATGTTTCTAAAATGTATCACAAAGGTAACAAGATGTTAGCATGTATCACCAAAATATCAAGTTTCTAGGATATACAATGTATTACCAAGGTAACAGGATCCTAGGATATATTACCAATGTAACAGGATCCTAGGATGCATCACCTGGGTAACAGGATCCTAGGATGCATCACCAAGGTAACAGGATCCTACGATGCATCACCAGAGTAAACAGGATCCTAGGATGCATCACCAGGGTAACAGGATCCCGTGGTGTATGATTTTCATGAAATGATTTCTACTTGTATTGTTGCGGAACTAGAGAAGTATGTGTTACTAATTAATGTTGTCACGTTCAAAGACGTAAGCTGCTTACTCCAGGCAGTCACAGCAGTTTCCAGGGTTACACAATGAGAGATACCACTTAAGACAGTTAGACAATAGGGAAATATCAGCCATCTATTCAGTTAAGAACATGTTTACTTAAAAACTAGTCACATTTTTACTAAATCTATGAAAAATATTAAAATCCAGCTCTTGTTCAATTTTCTTATCACTTCAGTGTCTATGTACAAAGTTTGAGAAAAAGTAGGACAAATTAGAGACAGATTCAGTTGGACTGCAGGCTTAGTTATCATGTTTCCTCAGGATACTTTATAAACCTATAAATGTATCACACTGCTAGAAAGTCACCAAATTTGTCAGAAAATTTGCAGCCAAATTCAAGTAACATTTAGCTAAACAGAATTATTTTAAAAATAGCTATACACATTCAAACAACAAACATTTTTTAAATTAGCTTAATTGCATATATTCACTAAATTAAACTTTAAATCACATTTAGCAATTTGGCCCTGAGTTTAGAGTGAGAATGAAGTCATGTGGGGACTTCAGCAGATGGTTGGAGAGACGTGTAGACGAAGTCTGAATGTATATGATTAATATGTGTAGTCATCCGACAAACATCAGTGGGTGGGTCTGACTTGAGAAAGTTGTATGTATATGATTAATGTGTGTAGTCATCTGATGAACATCAGTGGGTGGGTCTGACTTGAGAAAGTTGTATGTATATGATTAATGTGTGTAGTCATCTGATGAACATCAGTGGGTGGGTCTGACTTGAGAAAGTTGTATGTATATGATTAATGTGTGTAGTCATCCGACAAACATCAGTCGGTGGGTCGGACTTGAGAAAGTTGTATGTATATGATTAATGGGTATAGTCATCTGATGAACATCAGTCAGTGGGTTGGACTTGAGAAAGTTGTATGTATATGATTAATGTGTGTAGTCATCTGATAACATCAGTCAGTGGGTCTGACTTGAGAAAGTTGTATGTATATGATTAATGTGTGTAGTCATCCGACAAACATCAGTCAGTGGGTCGGACTTGAGAAAGTTGTATGTATATGATTAATGGGTATAGTCATCTGATGAACATCAGTCAGTGGGTCTGACTTGAGAAAGTTGTATGTATATGATTAATGTGTGTAGTCATCTGATGAACATCAGTCAGTGGGTCGGACTTGCAGAGTGATTTTCTGCTGATTGTCCAGACATTCCCTCAGTTTGTTCTCCGTCATCGTCAACCTCTGCTCCAACAAGGAAACAGTCTATAAAAAACCAAACAGGAATATTTCATATCACATGTACTGGCAATGTATGTACATACTGTAACATAGGAGAGGTTTACATGTAAATGAGTAAACAAATGGACATCAACATATGACTGCAGGCATCGAAATAAGTCGAGAATTGTCGTTCAGGTTACCGGGAGGTTACCACATGTAAAAAAAGTTGAGAACGGTTTCCAAAACGTACACCAGGCAATGTATTCCGGACTTCCACGTTTCATTTTCTCATAAGGAATTGCATCGATGTTCGCGTGCACTTGTGCAATTGCAAGCAATTATAGTCACTCCACGTTTAAGCAGTGTCCACTAGATGAATTTACTTCCGTGTTTTGTTTTCTCGTACGAAATTGCACCGATGTACGTGCACACTTGTGCAATTGCAAGCAATTTTGGCAATCCACATTTAAGCAGCGCCCACTAGATAAATTTACTTCCGGATTTCATTTCTTTTATCGATGTTCGCGCACACCGATACAATTTCAGAACGTTCATAAATACATGTATACTACAATAATCATCTGGCACACATGTACGGGCGTTAAAAGTAGTAGTAACATGAATTCAATTCTAACTTTCATATAATTGTGATAACCTATAGGTTACCAGGCTATATTTTGTGGTAACCTATAAACAGATTACAGGGCTCGAACTTAAGAATTTATCACTCACTGCAATTAAAAAAACAATTGCCGTCAGTGAAAGGGCCCACCGACGACAATTTTGAGTATGCCGACAGCAATTTTTTTAAACTGACTTTTGTAGCAAATAAACTTGTCTGAAAGGTTATTTTTCTGTATGTATATGTAGTCATATTTCTTCAATTGATGTCAATAAACTTCAGTAAACAAGAATTTATTATAAATGGAATCATGGACTACTAGCATAAGGTAACATTTAACAGAACCTGGCGTTTCTGAGATGAAGTTGCCCAAGATGTTGGTGAATATGACATGAAAATTGTTCTGTGGATGACATTAATTTGTAAACAGTGTTCTCGCGGGGTAAAAATTAAAGAATGGTGATCGCACACCATTAAAAAAAAAAAAACACTAAAAAGTTAAAAAGAAAAGAAAAAGGAAACGTTTGGTTACTGTATATTGTTGTGTGTTGGTCAGCTTTCTGGAAATACCTATCCCTTATTTTGCCCCTCAGTATCTGGTACTGAAAAGTTGGTACGATGTACAAACTGCCTTATATTTTATGCACTATTAGTTAAAGGGACATTCCTGAGTCTGACATTCACGGGTATTCGTTTTGATAAACTGATCAAAGTTTTAATATTATTTTTTTAATAAATATTTAAGATATATGAAAATTAATAAAGAGATTTCTTTAAGTGATCCCCTACTGTGGGTGAATCGATCGCATTGATACTGCCAACTGATAAAAAGTAGTTTCGTTTTTGTAAAGGCACTGTATATATTATTTGGCACCCAAAATAAACAATTTTAATAATGAACTCTACAACTTCCATTGGTTAAAATAAAATAAATTAAACGTTTCTAATATTTAATAAAGAATTGCTGAATAAACAAATGACAGTAAGTACAAATCATCAGTTACGACCAATTAAATGTGCAATTGGAGATTGCCGAAACAATAAAAATTAAAAAAACTTCCATTGCTAAACTAAAATATAACATATTGTGTGTATCAAACATAAAAATGGATACTGGTATGGGACACAACTGGCCTCAGATTACAGTTATCTTCCCAATTGGTTGTCCAAAATCCAGAAATTTGTTCGCGCAAAGTCGTCTGCAGTTTGACTGTGATTATTTCATGGCAGACAGCTATGAAGTGGCAACTGTTTGATTGAAGTTGACAGGGGAGAGCATGTAGTTTGTAACTTGTTGACATTGAAGACTTGTTTGTGGTAATTCCGGCCCATGCAAAAGTAGTGCTTTTTGTGTAAAATGGGTGTACTCTGACCTGGTTTAGAGGGTGTGTTTGTTTAAACCAATATGCTGGGAGAAAGAGCTGGACAACAGGTGTTGTCCTTTTCAGGGTATGTTTCCCCCAGGCAGGCAAAGGAACATACAAAAGTCCACAGGCCTGCTGATATTAATAAAAATGTTATAGCCACTAAGGCTACCGTTAAAAAATAGTGTTAAATTACGTAAAGGTCACTGTCGTAAGCTACTGAAGTTTTTCGTTAGTTGCGCTTTCGTACACAACGTGGCTTGTTTCCTTTGATGTCCAGTGTGCAGACTGATCGATGTTTTTCAGTGTGAAAAAAAAAGTGCATTTTGAAATAGTGGAGCTGGGTGCTGTAAATTATAACAGGATGCCGAAAAATAAACAGGGGCACAGAAAAACAAATGGGGCTGCCAAACGTGAAAAGGGGCAGCATAACACGAAAGCGAGGAGGCAAAATGCAGTGAGAACGTATATTATACATGGCTAGTTCCATCAAGTGGTACTAACCAAACACCCATTAACTCCAACCAGGACCCAAATGCCCTTGTTACATACTGTCAGATAATGTTCATACATGTCTATACATTTTGCAGTCAGTGAGGAGCTTTACCAACGGCAGTAATTTTCATCTGGCGGCACAAAAGTGCCAATGGTGACGCCCCCAACCGACGGCAGTTTATATGTCACTAACGGCAGTTGCCATCGTTGTCACCGTTAAGTTCAAGCCCTGGGTTACCAGACACAATGCTTATTTCGATGCCTGGACTGAACAAGTGCAGATCAAAATAATACTCTGAATAATACTACTGATCTGAATACATGATAGAAAATCTAGCTCACATTCCACGACTAAAACTATAATCAGATGTTCATACAGCTAACAGTGAAATAATAATTATCTGAGTGGCAGACAGTCAAATATCTGAGTGGCAGACAGTCAAATATCTAATTAACGTGACTCCGTGCATGAGTTAATCAAAACAGAAATCACTACAGTGAAATAATCAAATACCTAAATGAATAAACAATGAAATTATCAAATATAAGAGTAACTAACAGTGAAATAATCAAATATGTCTGTGACTAACAGTGAAATAATCAAATATCTCAGTGACTAACAGTGAAATAATCAAATATCTGTGACTAACAGTGAAATAATCAAATATCTCGGTAACTAACAGTGACATAATTAAATATCTCTGTGACTAACAGTGAAATAATCAAATATCTCAGTGACTAACAATGAAATAATCAAATATCTCAATGACTAACAGTGAAATAATCTGATGCGGTGAGATCATCTCCTACCTGAGTGAGAATGTCGAGCTGGCCGGCGATGGTTTCCATGAACTGTGTTAACTGTGGGGGGAGAGACCGTGACTCCAGGGTCTGTGTCACGGACCGCGATGCTGACGGATCCGCCGCTGAGTAATTGACATCCCCCGCGCCGCGATCCGCCGAACTCATCTCGTAGTCACTAAAAAAACGGCCATTCGCCATGCTTGTCTGAAAAAAGAAAAAGAAGGAATAATTGTTTGATTAGAAGTCAAAGGTGATTCTGGTGTTGAGGGTTAAATGCAAAACTCACTGCCACCACATACGTTACTGTTTCCAGTGGACTCGGAAAGGATCTTTTACATGCAGTTCAGTACAGACAGAATACCACACCCCATGTTTTGCAGTAAGTATTGTTAGAACAGTGAAGACATAAGAAAGATGAACAAATCTGAATTGAGAAAGCGTTCCACTGAGTTACACAGGATGACAGACAACAGAGCGTGGAATATAGCGTGAGTTGTGCTAGACACAGAGTGGAGAATGCAGCATATGCCGAGTGACAGAGCATGGAATATAGCGTGAGTCATGCTACAGACACAGTATGACAGACAACAGAGCATAGAATATAGCGTGAGTTGTGCTAGACACAGAGTGGAGAATGCAGCATGTGCCGAGTGACAGAGCATGGAATATAGCGTGAGTTGTGCTAGACACAGAATGGAGAATGCAGCGTGAGCCGTGCAGCTCCAGGGAGAGTACACACCTCAGACTGGAAGAGTGCGGGCCCCACATCTGTTATGGCCGGTTCCTCATCATCCATGCTGCGCACGGCCAACTTAGCGTCAAGCTGTAACAAACCAAAACCAACTACAGCATGCAGGAAACAACGTGCAACATCCTTGTTTGTGTTAAACTGGCAACACTTTGTTCAGTGTCGTGCTGTGATGAGTCGAGTCGTGTAGTGTTGCATCATAATACACTTGGCAATGTTCAGATTGCGACACAATTCTAAAATATTAAACACTAGTTGCTAATCAATTTTTAAATTAATTAGCAACTGATCTAATAAAAAATTGGAAACAACTTCCTCCGATTCACGACAGTAATGACAAACACTATCAAACATATAACATAGCCCCAGTGCATCTCATACACCACAGTACTGAAAAACAAAACTAACAAACATTAATAACATAGACCCAGTACATCTCATACACCACAGTACTGGAAATAAAACTAACAAACATTAATAACACAGGGTTCGAACTTAACGGTCGCCCAATTGCCCCTGGCAACTAAAAACCCACAGTAAGGTTGCCCGCCTTAATCAATAATTAATAAATACATAAAAGTACAGCTATGTAGCCTACTTTGCACCATGAAAAAGTGTAGGTCTGCTTTTTAAACATATGCCCAATATAAGAATAGGTGTAAGGTAAGTTAAGTGGCATGTAAAATTGGGCACAAATTCATGTCGACAAGATTCAGACCTGGTTATGTGTACACGTCATAGATCGTATCCACTGAACATTATATTTTAGGGTGTTTTTTAATTATTATTATCTCATTGAGATGGGGTGGGGGGAGGAAGGGGTTGTGTCGGTTATACCAGTGCTCAACATTTGGTGAACGCAAGCATCTTTCTTTGTTATATAATTGGGAATTATATAATCCTATTATCTAATTTAATATGAAACGCTAAGCGATTTCGCAAACCTAACACATGCGTAGCTCGTGTCCTAACACGTGCATACACATGTAGCTCGTGTTCTAACTTCTAACATGTGCATAGTTCGTGACACATCACGTGCATAGTTCGTGTTTACCACTCGTGGCTTATCGCGTCTCATGAATACTAAGTAGGTGTCAACACTCTGTATTGACAGTGACAGTGGGGAGTCACAGTGGCATGTCTGTTATTTATTTAAAGAGTGGGTTGGTTGAGTGCAGGAAAAGACTCAAAATAAACGTTTTCTCTTATAATCTGTTGCAATATTGTTTGTTTTTTTAGAAAATATTATTCGGGCAAATGAAAGTGCTGTCACCACTTGCCCGGATGGCAACTCAAAAAAAAAGTTAAGCGCAGACACTGATAACATAGCCCCAGTACATCTCATACACCATAGTACTGAAAAATAAAACTAACAAACATTAATAACATAGCCCCAGTGCATCTCATACACCACAGTACTGGAAACAAAACTAACAAACATTAATAACATAGCCCCAGTGCATCTCATACACCACAGTACTGGAAACAAAACTAACAAACATTAATAACATAGCCCCAGTGCATCTCATACACCACAGTACTGGAAACAAAACTAACAAACATATAACATAGCCCCAGTACATCTCATACACCACAGTGCTGGAAACAAAACTAACAAACATTAATAACATAGCCCCAGTGCATCTCATACACCACAGTGCTGGAAACAAAACTAACAAACATTAATAACATAGCCCCAGTGCATCTCATACACCACAGTACTGGAAACAAAACTAACAAACATTAATAACATAGCCCCAGTACATCTCATACACCACAGTGCTGGAAACAAAACTAACAAACATATAACATAGCCCCAGTACATCTCATACACCACAGTACTGGAAACAAAACTAACAAACATTAAAGGGACACACCCTAGTTACGGCTAGTTGTTAACCATTACAGCATTGTTTTTTGCTATTAAACCCATTTGTTTCACAAATAAAATTGCATTTTACTTACCGTTTATTATTTAGAATATACATTTCCATTCACCTGAAGTGTTTTTTGGTAATCCTGGTTTTTGTAATACCACAAAATGCATTTTTCGTATTTCATAAAATGGCACGGGCCTCTGAGAAAAAACCGTTGAGCAGACAAGGTCTAATCTATTTTTAGAGGGGATATTTCCATTTCAATGTCACAGACGTTGGTATACCACGTGACCGTTATCATTTTGGTTCGGTTTGTTTTCTCGTGCACGGTTCGCACAATCAACATCCGATTTGTTGTCGTTCATTTGTGAGATTTTTCTTCACAGTTCGTGAACATTTTCAGTAACAATAAAGTTTAGACAAGTAACTGTCTCAATACAAAACGTTACAAACCCTTAAAACCAATAATTTGGCTAAGTCTTACGATATCTGGAGAGGGGATACAACCAGGACAGAACAGTTGGAACATGTCCAGGAGAGGTGAAAGGAACGCACCCCAAGTCTGTGAAATTTGTCGTGGCGTAGGCATTGTAGTGCTTCGAGCGACATCTACCGGTGACATCAGAATGCTAACTTTCAAAATTATTTCAAACAATTGGGACATGGGGATTCCCATGGTATTTATCGATATAAAACCTGCTTTTTCACTCCATTTGATAAAAACGTGATCTAAGTGTGTTACAGGTTTGTAGATTAACCAAATTATAATTTATTTTCGCTGGATGGAACTAGGGTGTGCAGCTTTAATAACATAGCCCCAGTGCATCTCATACACCACAGTACTGAAAACAAAACTAACAAACATTAATAACATAGCCCCAGTACATCTCATACACCACAGTACTGGAAACAAAACTATCAAACATTAATAACATAGCCTCAGTACATCTCATACACACAGTACTGAAATACAAAACTAACAAACATATAACATAGCCCCAGTGCATCTCACACACCACAGTACTGGAAACAAAACTAACAAACATTAATAAACAGCCTTTATCACAGACGGCTGCTGATGACATCTTAGAGGTTAACTTTATAATAAAAGTGTCCACTACGAGTTGTACAGTTTAAATGTATTTACTGTATGTATATTGTTTGTATTCCCAATAATGAGTAAAGTAAGATTTCTTTGTTTGCTTTCATGTATGTGCGACAAACCATGTTACAAATACCTAAGCTAAATGTTCCAAAGTTTATTTAAAAACAAGAATTACTATTGTTATTTCTCACGGTACATCATTCTATATCACTTTATGTATGTACACTACACAGCAGACAGGGAAAACTGAACAAACTCCATCACTATTCAAGGGAGTTAATTCTAAGTGTACAATTTTCAATGTTTATAAAATTGAAATAGCCTTTATTGAAAATGAAAACGACTGTAATGTCTGTCATATGCTAAGATTTGACAACAACTTGGCAAAACGTGTTTAATGTGTAATTTTAGTCGTTAAAATGGTTGGGGAATATCTTAACGGTGACAGCAAATTCATGACAGTCTCTTTAATGGCTTGGTGTAACTCGACTCACAGTTTTAGAAACCAGTCTCTTTAATGGTTTGTTATAACGCAACTCAGTTTTAGAAACCAGTCTCTAGTTTGTTGTAACTCAACTCAGTTTTAGAAACCAGCCTCAAGTTTGTTGTAACACAACTCAGTTTTAGAAACCAGCTTCTAGTTTTAACTCAACTCAGTTTTAGAAACTAGTCTCTAGTTTGTTGTAACGCAACTCAAATTTAGAAACTAGTCTCTAGTTTGTTGTAACTCAACTCAGTTTTAGAAACCAGCCTCTAGTTTGTTGTAACGCAACTCAAATTTAGAAACCAGTCTCTAGTTTGTTGTAACTCAACTAAGTTTTCGAAATCAGTCTGTTTGTTTGAGTTTTAGGGGCCATTATCAAGTTATATTAATAAAGATTGAAATCCAAGCTAATAAAACAATAGCTGACAAAGCTATTAACTTTTTTAAAGTCATATCTCTGCACAGGCAAAATCAAAAGGATGTTTTAACAATATTCGGACTGGTCCATAAGTCCACTCTCTCCTGCTCAAGTTGTCACCTAAATTAAAGGTATAAAACTTTATAAAGTAAAGTTAAACCAAATAAAATAATTTTCTAGTTAAGTACATCAGTGTGTCTATATATGTATATGTGTATGTGTATGTGTATGTGTATGTGTATGTGTATGTGTACGTGTATGTGTGTATATATATATATATATATATATATATATACACACACACACACACATACATACATATATACACACACACACACACATATATATATATATATATAAATAGTTTTTTTAAGGACACAATTATATGAAAGTACAATCCTCTGACAATCTCTAGGACAACAAAAACAAATTGGATATACAAACGCGGATAGTTTAAACAAATACTATTTATTATTATTTTATTTGTCATTAAAAAGGATCAGCAATAGGTTACTACAGCAAGACACCGAGGACCGGCTCTTTACCGTGTAGAAAAGACACTTACTCGTTTTGGAGACTTGGAGCGCAGCTTGGACCTCGGTGGGATATCCTCGACGATGGGCTGGGACCGCTCCTTCTTACGCTGTGATAACACCTCATTAACATCAATCTGATCAAAGTTCGTCTTCCACGCTAGCACCTGCAGTCAATACGTGAACGAATTAATCAAAGGTAAAATTAACTGATGAAAAAAACACACACACAGTATAAAGATAAACAATTGCTATTGAGTGTAAATGAAAGTACAAGATATTATCTATTAAGACATGATTCCTATAGAACAAAAGTTAGTTTGTTTTGTTTAACGACACACAGCATAAAGATAAACAATTGCTATTGAGTGTAAATGAATGTACAAGATATTATCTATTAAGACATGATTCCTATAGAACAAAAGTTAGTTTGTTTTGTTTAACGACACACAGAGCCAATTGATTTATTAATCATTGGCTAATGGATGTCAAACATGTGGTAGTTTAGACATATAGACTTAGAGAAGAAAGCCGCTACATTTTTCCATTAGTAGCAAGTGATCTTTTATATGCATCATTCCACAGACAGGATAGCACATACCGTGGCCTTTTATATACCAGTTGTGGCGCACTGGCTGAAATAAGAAATAGCCCAGTTCATATAGAACAACATCCTGTACAATGACCGCGTACTGAATCACAGAGAAGTAATTGTAATCATCAAACCTGTTCGTCCGAGCCTCCAGATGAGAAATATTCTCCATTTCTGGAAAACGCTACAGCAGTGACCGGTCCCTGGAGAAAACAGACAACATCATCAGTTTTGGAAATAATTAAATCTGTCAGAAGTTGAAAAAAAACCTGACTGCCATCCCCACAAGCAGTCTTAGAATCATCCACCTTTTTGCCTGTTTCTCACACACTCTTTCCCCACCGACTGCCATCCCCACAAGCAGTCTTAGAATCGTCCACCTTTCTGCCTGTTTCTCACACACTCTTTCCCCACCGACTGCCATCCCCACAAGCAGTCTTAGAATCGTCCACCTTTCTGCCTGTTTCTCACACACTCTTTCCCCACCGACTGCCATCCCCACAAGCAGTCTTAGAATCGTCCACCTTTCTGCCTGTTTCTCACACACTCTTTCCCCACCGACTGCCATCCCCACAAGCAGTCTTAGAATCGTCCACCTTTCTGCCTGTTTCTCACACACTCTTTCCCCACCGACTGCCATCTCCACAAGCAGTCTTAGAATCGTCAACCTTTCTGCCTGTTTCTCACACACTCTTTCCCCACCGACTGCCATCCCCACAAGCAGTCTTAGAATCGTCCACCTTTCTGCCTGTTTCTCACACACTCTTTCCCAACCGACTGCCATCCCCACAAGCAGTCTTAGAATCATCCACCTTTCTGCCTGTTTCTCACACACTCTTTCCCCACCGACTGCCATCCCCACAAGCAGTCTTAGAATCGTCCACCTTTCTGCCTGTTTCTCACACACTCTTTCCCCACCGACTGCCATCCCCACAAGCAGTCTTAGAATCGTCCACCTTTCTGCCTGTTTCTCACACACTCTTTCCCCACCGACTGCCATCCCCACAAGCAGTCTTAGAATCATCCACCTTTCTGCCTGTTTCTCACACACTCTTTCACCACCGACTGCCATCCCCAACTTGAAGAAAACACAGACTGCCATCCCCACCTTTTACCCACCGACTGCCAGAAATACCGAGTTCAAATACATGACACAGATATTGGAGAAAAAAAAATGACCAAGTTTGCAGGGTCTTAAAAAATATGGATTTTCATCAAAGAACAGACTAGGAAAAGCTTTGTGGTAGAGCTAGAACAGTTTAGATGTTCTCAAGTAGTGGACGCTGAACTCTTCCCTCAAAGTGATAAGCCCGCTTGCTGTGAAAGTACCTGGTGACCGTGAAGCGTGTACAGTATTCTGCCCTCCAGCAGGTCAAATATCTTGATGGTTGCGTCGTCCGAGCCGGTGATGAGATAGTTCCCAGTCGAGTGGAACGACAGCTTGTTGACCGGACCGGAGTGAGCTGAAGACAAACACGACGACTAGAAACATTGTTACACACACATCTCGACATTCAGATTGTCTTGAGATGACAATTCAATACAATTCTCCAGAATTAAATGTCTCACACAGCAAAAAAAAAAATTGGTGCACTGTGATGAACATCTATAGGTGCAACTATAAACCAAGTTTCATTGATGTAGGACTTATAGTTTATGAGAAACTGATCTAAATGCAAAGCTTTAATGGAACAGTTGCATCAAATAACGACAAAAATGCTGCTGCAGATAAACTTTACAACAGCTTTTTGTTAAAAGTATTGCATCAAATTGGTGAACTTGATGAAGTCAAGATACTGTGTTGAAACAATTAGTGATGATTGTGTAATATTGTAACACCTGTATCCGATTTACCTGTGATTATGTATCTGATTTACCTGAGTGATGATTGTGTAATATTTTAACACCTGTATCTGATTTACCTGAGTGATTGTGTATCTGATTTACCTGTGATTGTGTATCTGATTTACCTGTGTGACTGTGTATCTGATTTACCTGTGATTGTGTATCTGATTTACCTGTGTGACTGTGTATCTGATTTACCTGAGTGATTGTGTATCTGATTTACCTGAGTGATTGTGTATCTGATTTACCTGTGATTGTGTATCTGATTTACCTGTGATTGTGTATCTGATTTACCTGTGATTGTGTATCTGATTTACCTGAGTGATTGTGTATCTGATTTACCTGTGTGACTGTGTATCTGATTTACCTGTGATTGTGTATCTGATTTACCTGTGTGACTGTGTATCTGATTTACCTGAGTGATTGTGTATCTGATTTACCTGTGATTGTAAATCTGATTTACCTGTGTGACTGTGTATCTGATTTACCTGAGTGATTGTGTATCTGATTTACCTGTGATTGTGTATCTGATTTACCTGTGATTATGTATCTGATTTACCTGAGTGATGATTGTGTAATATTTTAACACCTGTATCTGATTTACCTGAGTGATTGTGTATCTGATTTACCTGTGTGATTGTGTATCTGATTTACCTGTGATTGTGTATCTGATTTACCTGTGATTATGTATCTGATTTACCCGAGTGATGATTGTGCAATATTTTAACACCTGTATCTGATTTACCTGAGTGATTGTGTATCTGATTTACCTGAGTGATTGTGTATCTGATTTACCTGTGTGACTGTGTATCTGATTTACCTGTGATTGTGTATCTGATTTACCTGTGTGATTGTGTATCTGATTTACCTATGTGACTGTGTATCTGATTTACCTGTGTGATTGTGTATCTGATTTACCTTGTGATTGTGTATATGATTTACCTGTGTGATTCTGTAATATCTTGTTCATCCTGATGTCCCACACTTTCACACTTCCGTCAGTCCCAGCACTCGCGATACACGTCCCACTCGGATGGAATTCAACATGGTTTACAAAACTAAGAAAAAGAAAAAGAATAAATAAACAAACAAAATAGCTCTTTGAAATCAAAGAATTGGCAATCGGAGCCGAGTATTAGGTAATAGGTAGCACTATACCAATTAATTTCCGGCTGGGTCGAAGTTCGAGGTGCACCGAACTTTTGATAGAGAAGTTAACACCACAAGTCCTGTGATTGGTTATAAATGTGAGTGTGTTGGTTGTAAAAAAATTTAGTTTCATCTGGGCTAAAAATGTATACAATTTTAATTCATCTAGTACCACTGTGTCAAGTAGCCTTGTGCTTGGAACATGTATGGGATACATGTAAAAAAAAGTACTAAAATGTTGTGTAAAACTAGGGGTGTTGTAAAAAACATCTGGTTATACCGAAAATGAGCCATGAAAGGTACCGTTTTTTGCAGTTAATACTTTGAGGTAGGGGTTGTAGTACTGATATTTATGGGTCATAGTTTGGTTGATATATTGCATATAGTGTTTTTAAACACAAACGTTAACATGGTCGCCTATGGGATTTGAATTGGTATAGTCCAACCTATAATAGAGGCTGTATTGTGGCAACTCAGTCTGGTTAGGCTATATGCACCACTGGATACCTGTATTGTGGCAACTCAGTCTGGTTAGGCATAATACACCACTGGATACCTGTTTGTGACAACTCTGTTTGGTTTGACCATGTTTAATCTCACTTGCCAATTTTTTTAAAATAAATTTCACAAAGAATAAACAAGAGCATTAACCTGAACTTGAAGCTAAAAGCAAGAACATGTGCTTGATGGTGTAAAACTGATTTATAACAAGTTATGATGTAATACTCATCACATACTCTGTTATGGAAGCTGGTCTAATCGCTTTTAGATTGCACCAATGTCACAGCAATAAACACTGGGCCAAATAGATTTAAAAATAAAATGCCAAACATATGATAACAAACAAAAAATAAAATGCCAAACATATGATAACAAACAAAAAGTAAAATGCCAAACATATGATAACAAACAAAAAGTAAAATGCCAAACATATGATAACAAAGATAAAATAAAATGCCAAACATAAAATAAAATGCCAAACATATGACAACAAAGATAAAATAAAATGCCAAACATACGATACCAAAGATAAAATAAAATGCCAAACATATGATAACAAAGATAAAATAAAATGCCAAACATATGATAACAAAGATAAAATAAAATGCCAAACATATGACAACAAAGATAAAATAAAATGCCAAACATACGATACCAAAGATAAAATAAAATGCCAAACATATGATAACAAAGATAAAATAAAATGCCAAACATATGATAACAAAGATAAAATCACCAGCTTATAAGTTTGTTTTGTTAACGACACCACTAGACAACATTGATTTATTAATCATCGGCTATTGGATGTTAAACATTTGGTCATTTGACATATAGTTTTAGAGAGCAAACCTGCTACATTTTTCTATTAGTAACAAGGAATCTTTTATATGCACCATCCCACAGACAGGATAGCACATACCACTGGCTGAGATAAGAAATAGCCCAATGGGCCCACCTACAGGGATCTAGAGGCTACGTCTCCCCCCCCCCCCCCCCCCCCCCACCAATTTACAAAAGCATTAGTCACTCAACTTGCACTTTGATTTAAAAGGAGTGAGGTATGATACAAATAAACTTTGCCAATATGTAAATGTAACTGGTTCTCAAGTACCACTTCCTATCAGTGTTTTTTAAACGAAATACTTAGTGCCATCTCCAAAAGAAAACCAGTTAACTAAAGTTCAGTCACCATTGTTCACAATAACAATCTACCAAGTTTTAATACAAGCTAAAGTCTGTGACCCTGTCAAGATTAAGTATGCACTGAAAAAGGCATAAACTTGATTTCAAACAGGTCCTGAAAACCTTGTCTGAATTCAAGTCGTGTCAGCACGTACCCTCCAGTTTCGAAAAACGAGTGGATACATTGTTTGGTCTGTCTGTCCCAGAGTCTGACGGTTTTGTCATCACTTCCCGACACCAGCAGGCGGCCATCTGGCGAGAACCTAGAGAAACAGAACACTCACATTTAGGTAAATTTCACATATTAACAAATACATCATTAATTAAGCGATTCAGTCATCATTCTTATATCAAACAATACCTTCAAATTTACTTTAAAAAAAAAGAAAACAGAAGAAGAAAAATAACTACTGTAATGTAGCTAGTGAGAAACGCAAAACCACTAGCCCCTGCGGGCTAGTGGTTTCCCCCCTCCTCTCATCATCACTCGATCGTGGGGTGTTTTTTTTTCTTTCTTTCTTTTTCTCTCGGCTGAAATTTCGTTTAATAAATTTGATTGTGACGTTTGTCATCGAATAATATCAACAACGCAATCAGTATATAATAATAATCCACTTGAGTTAGGTCTGCAAACTGCAGTAACATGCTATCTCTACATTCATTCATTTCAACTTATTTTCGTGCTTATATCCAATTAAGGTTCAAGCACGCTGTCCTGGGCACACACCTCAGCTATTTGGGCTGTCTGTCCAGGACAGTAGGTTAATTGTTAGTTGGTTAGTAGTTAGTGAGAGAGAAGAGGGTGTAGTGGCCTTACACCTACCCATTAAGCCCTTAAGAACTCGCTCTGGGTTGGAGCAGGTACCGGGCTGCGAACCTGTACCTACCAGCCTGTAGTCCGATGGCTTAACCACTACGCCACCGAGGCCGGTCTATCTCTACATCGTCACAGTTACAGCATGCATTGTTTACCTTTCCCTTTCAAGTTTCTGGCACAGGAAATAAAGTCTAATGACATGCGTGTTTTGATTGGTTAGACACGTCACGTGGTAGTTAATCTCGCACATATGTTTTAGGCTAAGCACTTGGAAATCACCAATCGCGACGACAGGTTAATCTCAATCAAGTAAACCCCAGCCATGCTTTGAATTTCAGTGTTTGTTTTATTTACCTATTGTTTTCTAATTTAACACTTTGCTAACATGTGGTTATCGGCAATCAGGAAAACAATTTACTTTAATAGTAACCGCATATGCAATGACTCGGCTTGGCCTATTACGTGTAGCGGTTTGGATAATACGTCACAGTTGCCGATACAAGATAATACCTTTTTTGTTCATCAATTAACAACGGATTAGATGTCGCCGTTATATTCTTTTGACATCGGTCTGACACGGGATAATGCCCTGTATTTGGCATCACCGTTCCTGGCGACATAAATAGTAGGCCCTACATATATAACCAACTACCAAATACACTGAACCATCTATTACCGTGTGTCACACTGTCGTACCCTCATTTAAATTTAATTATTTTGATAGTGTGTTTAGATACCAACCAAGAGTTTGCTCAATTATTTTTCCCCGGGGGGAGGGCAAAAACGAAAACGGGACAATGACGATGGATCACACTTGACAAAAGACAAAACGTACGACACGACAAAAAACTGAAAGTTACAACATGATTTAAGTGTTTGTTTTATTTTACTGTTATACTCGTAAATGTGTAATGTTACAAAAATTATATAAAAATCCAGTTATAATTGATCAGGGATTTGGGCTAGTGCTTTATCTTGGTGGGCTAGTGGTTTTCACAAACCCACTTGCCCTGTGGCTAGTGACTTTTCAAAATATTTGTCATACTCTGGTTTACTAACTCGGCACTAGGTCAGTAAGTGTATGTTAGTGTGTTTACTAACTCGGCACTAGGTCAGTAAGCGTATGTTAGTGTGTTTACTAACTCGGCACTAGGTCAGTAAGTGTATGTTAGTGTGTTTACTAACTCGGCACTAGGTCAGTAAGTGTATGTTAGTGTGTTTACTAACTCGGCACTAGGTCAGTAAGTGTATGTTAGTGTGTTTACTAACTTGGCACACCGGACCCAGTTCATGTGCTGTGTGAGAGAGAAAAGAAACTTCTGTCTGTGCACCGCCCACAACTGAAACAAATAAAAACACCAGTCACCTCTCTTAATCAGATGATGAAAAGTTAAAAATAATAATAATAAAAAAGGTATTGCTGCATTTAAAAATGATCAATACAAATCTGGGTAAATGATTTGTTAACATTCTTAAAATACAAAAATACAATCAACTATAGTGCTGTCGGAAATAGAATAAAAATGATTTTTGTCGATTATTTCTTACATATTAAACTGACATGTAAATATTTTGTAAATATATATTTAATGATACTCTACCTAATTTAGCATTTACTTGTTTTGGCTCTCATTGATGTACAAGGTGGTGTTTACTCTTGAAATTAAAAGAAATATGTCAGTAAACAGGTGATTTGTGCACTTTATTGGAACAGACTATAACAATGTTTGGTCAACATATGTCAATTTCATTGCTGTTTCAATATGTGAGGGACCATTTCTGATGACAATTTACCCCTATTCCTCTCCAAAACAAAACATTTGTAGACATTTATAAGTAACTTTTGAGCAAAACTGTCAAGAACCATTTTGTGTTTGTGATCTATTATACCGGTATTAAAGGTGCTATCTCAAAGTTGCATAATGACAGCTATTGCAAACAATGCTTTTATTAAATTTTACTTTAACATTTAAAGACTACACCTTTAACTATATACCCATAAATGATTATAGGAAATGATTTTATCTACTAGTAGAAAATACATTTTTATTGGAGAATCTTTATCACAAACAGATGGTCACATATAACTTCTAATATATAGCACCTTTAAGTGGTTGCAAGATTGTGTAAATTTCTACTGTATTTATATTGAATTTATATTCACTAAATATGCTGGTCAAAATTAATCATTTATGCTGCAATTCAAAATAATCAGTTATCTTGCAGTTTTAAATTAAAAGTTTGTTTAAGGGTAAATGAAATTGACACATATCCATCAAAATGTGTTATAGCCTGTTCCAATAAAGGTCACAGATCTCCTGTTTACTGACATCTTTATTTAAATTTAAAGAGTAAACACCACATTGTACATCAATGAGAGCCCAAACAAGTAAATGCTAAATTAGGTAGAGTATCATTAAATAGGTATTTACAAAATATTTACTTAATAATAGTAATTGACAAAAATCATTTTTATTCTATTTCCGACACTACTTTAGTTTGATTTCTTAAAACATACATAAAATAATATGAGAATTATTTAAAATCAGATAAAACATACATAAAATAATATGAGAATTAGTTTAAAAGCAGATAATCGAGATAGAATTATCACTGATGTAATGATAGAATTTAGCAAATAAGGAACTGCATACAATCACTGATGGTCGCCCTTTCACCGATCTGTAATAATTTTGTGATGAGTTCAAACAACCACTCAAAGCGCTCTCACCTTGACCGTCTTGTCGTCGGATGCTGTACACAGAGTCTGACCGTCTGCAGAGAAGTCGACGCTCCTCACCGTGGCGGTGTGAGCCTTGAACACGGTCGATTCTCCTTTACTGAAAATAAACAGACACAGTAACGTATTCTTCTCTCGACTTTGACGTCACCTAACCTCAGCTCACCTAATAGCTGATGTTTTTTCATGCTAGGGAGTCGTTAAACATTAATTCATTTCATTGACTTTCATCTACTTAACACCAAACGTAGACATCAGAGTTGAACTTGTTATCTACATCAATTCTGAAAGTTTTTGCCCTAGGTAAAATGCCCACCTAAACCAATTTTAAGCCCGCCCACACCAATTATAAACCAGAATTTTGACGCAAATACCGACTTGAAGAAAGCCTGTGTGTGTTACTAGACGACATTACGGTCATATCGCGTACTGAAGACAAAAGACAGGTCTCAGAAACTTAAGGGAACAATAGTTTAGTTTGCACGTGACGTCACTCATGCAAGCTTTGTTTAGCGTTACCCAATTTTCATTTACAAGTATATTAAAGTTATGACACCATTTGTTTTTGTGTAAGCCATAAATAGTTTATGCAACTGTCCTACTTACACACTAGGAATCCACAGTCTGACGGTTTTGTCTCGGGATGAGGACGCCACTAAATGTCCTGACGGGGAAAAACACACGGACATCACAGCATCCTGAAACACGAAGGAAACTCATCTTTAAAACACACAAAAACAAGGTCAGTTTAAAATCTCCTACCTTGTGTCCTACGAATCTGTAAACATTAGTCTAAAATCTCTACCTTGTGTCCTACGAATCTGTAAACATTAGTCTAAAATCTCCTACCTTGTGTCCTACGAATCTGTAAACATTAGTCTAAAATCTCCTACCTTGTGTCCTACAAATCTGTAAACATTACTCTAAAATCTCCTACCTTGTGTCCTACAAATCTGTAAACATTACTCTAAAATCTCCTACCTTGTGTCCTACGAATCTGTAAACATGATACTCTAAAATCTCCTACCTTGTGTCCTACGAATCTGTAAACATGATACTCTAAAATCTCCTACCTTGTGTCCTACGAATCTGTAAACATGATACTCTAAAATCTCCTACCTTGTGTCCTACGAATCTGTAAGCTCTCATCTTTGGTTTGAAGTTCCACACCATCAAACATGAGTCCATCGAGCCAGACGCTGTAACACACAGAAATTTAAATCTTCAGATGATTACAGTTGACAGTTTAAACATTGTGACAAAATCTATAAACGATATCACTTGCTATAAAAGAAACTCAACAACAAAGAAAACCAGCTTCTCTGTGCCATTCTTATTGGTAAACTTCATTCCCTCTAGGTACCGGTACTGATAATATTACTCATCAGTACTAAAACAGAACATACATGCGGTCATCATCAAACCCCGTGTATTTCTCGTCATTCAACTGGGCTGCCAGGTCCTCCCTTGAGTTTGGCTAGAATGTAGAGAGAATCTGACACTTCCCTTTTCAAGATAACATACATGTATGTAATGATCAGAAAGAGTGCATCATTGGATGTACTCTAACTGGCATATTAAATACTTATTATCACCACCAGTATAAAACAACAATGACAAAAATAACAGTACAATGTAATAAAGTCCATCACTTTACCGAGCTGGGTCATGTTGGGGTTGAAGTCCAACCCCGTAATTGTGTCTCGGTGGCCCCTGAAGTGCCGCTCCAGTGATGGATCCTCCTGGAAAATAACAACATGAGTCATTAAACGAAAAAAACTAATGCAAGTAATATAAATCATAAATTTATTCAATATAGTTGTAAGTAAACTGGACCATTGGACCGGCCTTGGTGGCGTTGTGGTTAGGCCATCGGTCTACAGACTGGTAGGTACTGGGTTTGGATCCCAGTTGAGGCATGGGATTTTTAATCCAGATACCGACTCCAAACCCTGAGTGAGTGCTCCGCAAGGCTCAATGGGTTGGTGTAAACCACTTGCACCGACCAGTGATCCATAACTGGTTTAACAAAAGCCATGGTTTGTGCTATCCTGCCTGTGGGAAGTGCAAATAAAAAATCCCTTGCTGCCTGTCGTAAAAGAGTAGCCTATGTGGTGACAACAGGTTTCCTCTAAAAAACAGTGTCAGAATGACCATATGTTTGACGTCCAATAGCTGATGATAAGATAAAAAATCAATATGCTTTAGTGGCGTCATTAAATATGTTTGACGTCCAATAGACTATGATAAGATAAAAAATCAATGTGCTCTAGTGGCGTTGTTAAATAAAACAAACTTTACTTTTCATTTTGAAGTAGATTGGCCTCAATGATATTGGGCAATCGGAAATCCTCGTAACTTCTGTCGAAACAGAACCGAGTGTAGCTATACAGTTTATTAACGTGTTTGAATATTCCTACAAGCGGAGAAATTTTCCCTTACAAACAAAATAATCTAAATTAGATATGCATCACTAATTGTTTATTTTGATAACAAATAACTAAACTATAACAACATAATATCAATACGATAACCAAGAGAGTAACAAGCATCGCACCTCTATTGGAAATTGGACTTGCCTGACATCAGACCTAGAAATAATCATGGCCGCCAGTATTTCGTTGAACACTGAAATTTAACCTAACTTGATAATAATGGCCATTGGTTGTCAAAAGCTAGCGGAAGTGAGCCACTTACACTAACATATGACACCCACGTGTTTGGAGTGTCTGTAGGCCCTATGGTATGTACTATGTACAGTCAATAGAAATATAGTGATGTAACACAAGGCTCAAAATAAGCAGTGTTGCATTGCAATTTGCGATAATTTGAAATTATAGGCCTACATGATTATGATTAAATCAATTTTTTTTCTATCTCATTATTTAAGGACTAGTAATGCGCCCCTCTCCTAAGAGAGTTGTGGTTTTCTAGGTCAGAAGGCCTAACTGCGCTATTTGTGTAACAACTGCATTCAGCGATAGGCCATGACCTAGTTTCTCTTTGCGTAATGCCCAAACAAGCATGCGCCGCGGTTGCATAGCAAAAGCATTTTCCTGCATCCCCTGGCATGGTTTTTTTTTTAGAAAGTTTATATGAAATGTATTTAAGGCGGCCACTGTTTCAAACATGACTTCTTGCGATAGTTTAAGGTATGTAGAGGCGTTTTAAGGTGCAAAATACTGTCAAATCAATGTTTTATCGAGTTTGATGTCAAAATAAGGGGAATTTGAAACTGAATAACATTCTAGTCCTCGTGACCTAATTTCCAAAATTCTTTTTTAATTTTCAAACATAAACATATCGTGTTTAGTACCAAAATAAAGGGTATAATAATATGGACTCATGGATTTTGAGAATGGACTCATGGAAATGAGCCAATTCAGAAGCAAATGAGTCCAATGGAAAAAAATGGGACTCCTGGGAAAAAATCCTTAATGCTACCCCTGAATACCATAGATATACACTTTTATCATAGCTGTTCCAGTATGAGGAGACGTTGGGAGTTTAAGTTTGTTCATTTTTTGTCATGTTCTTTTTTGGTAACGTGAGGAACTGATGTTTACACATTCACACAGTATGAAAACTAATCATCATATTTCCTTCTTCCTTTTTTATAATATACGTTGGTTATTTAACTAATATAATGTAATAAAGAAAATAAGTGTTGAATGTATAATTATTAATCCTGAGCAAATCAAAATAATTAGTATGGTAAAAATGTAACGTGAGTAACCTTGGAATTGCATGTAATTATATATTTAGGCTTATTAGCCAGTAAGTGGCAGCAAAAACTAACTTGGTGTTAGTGACAAGTATGTTGGAATAATTATTCACACACTAGTATTGTTCTATTAAAATAAAATGTTGGTAACTTGCGTTACATATTTTTCGGTTACTTACATTACAATTATTGATATATCCGTGTCATGTTTCATGTCACTATTGTGAAAAATTTGTGGTTTCACTACCTGTAGTATTCATTAATAGTGTAGGTAAATATTAAGTGTCATTTGTTAGAAACAAGAAATAAATGATAGAGGAAAAAATAGCAATTTCGGTTACTCATGTTACATTGTGCTAGGTGGTCTATTTGACCAAGAATTACAAACATAACATATCATATTATATAACTGCAGTGGATGTAACATGTAGAACTGTTACATTAGATATGCTATTACATATATGCAACCTGTATTTGATTGTATAAAACATAATTTATGTATTATGGCCTTAAAAAATATGCTTTTATTTTATTTTATTTGTCTATTCAGCATGCGATATCTTTTTGGCAACAACCTCAATGACAACTTGGGTTTTTTATCCATGAAATTCAGCATGTTGTTAATCATAAAACACATTCATTCATTAAAATACTTGATATTTAAATTTTGAGTCTTTGTCCGCTTCATCATGGAATTGCCCAAGTAGTGGCAATAAGGTAAATAGTGGCAATCAATATGTATACAATTATTTTACGTGTGCTGTTTGTTAAGTGTGACGTGCATTATTTTTCACTCACCAGATTGAAATTATGTGCACTGTACGAGCGCGATTGCACTCACGCACCTTAAAAGACAAGGTCTGTGGTATTCAAAAATTTAGGCACCTTGTTTTAATCGTTTCTCAACCGAAATAGTGCAACACATGGTCACACAAACCAAAAATGTATAGGAGAAGCCACGGTGACGTCATATGTTGTGATCACGTGGTACCGCGTGAGCTCTGGTAGGCAAGAACCACTGTTGACATTAGTAGTAATGAACAATCGAATGTTTTTTTCGTCAGTTAAATCAGTGTAGACTAGTTTTGATGAATGGTATTTTGTCATGGTAAATTCATACGTCGTTGTTAGCCGCACAAATCACTGTAGGAAGGATTGTGGAATTATTTTCACCTATTACTGGAAGCGACACGTCGAACAGTAAGCTGACAACAATCAACTTTGGCTATCCCACAACGGAGATCGTCATTTTATACAAGGTTTGTTGTATGTTATTAATTCGTAATACTAGTACACGTAGAGTATTTTATTGAAATGAAAAATTGAAAAGATAATAAAATTAAAATGAAAAAAAACAACAAAAACCCACCACCAAACTGACATGGAAACGAAGATGCCCTGTTGACAGTACCCAGTCAATCTACAAACAACGTTTTATGTAACTTTGTATTGACAGATCCATTATAGTGGGTAAAAAAAATCTGAGTATTTTATATTGTATCATGCCATAAAATATGTAGGTGGCTGGAGTATTTATATTTTTAATTAAATAACAGGGAGATGTGTGTGTGTGTGTGTGTGTGTGTGTGTGTGAGAGAGAGAGAGAGAGAGAGAGAGAGAGAGAGAGAGAGAGAGAGAGAGAGAGAGAGAGAGAGAGAGAGAGAGAGAGAGAGAGAGAGAAATCATGCTATAGTTACTAATACTAATATTTACACAATGTAAAACTTTCATACTTATATCATAGAAAATTAACAATTTTGATATTTTTTCTAGATATCAATGATCCCTGTTTATGGAAAAAAAGAGAACCGGCAGCTCTTGGATGGAATAAGGGCCTTTCAGGATGAATTAAGGGCCTTTTAGGGTGAATTAAGGGATGCTAAGGAGAACACTGGTATCAGATTCGGCGTTTCTTTTCTACGGTATCTCATGTTTCTGTGCACAAGAAGGATACCAGAACTTTTTTCACCGACTTTCCAAACTATGCAACATTATTGGAGTTATTCAGTATGTGATGATGACATTGATAACACACTGACTTTCCAAACTATGCAACATTATTGGGGCTATTCAGTATGTGATGATGACATTGATAACACTTGGACTTAATCTATAAACTAATGATCAAATGATATTTGCATTGTGTTAATTTGTGTTTTAAATTAAAACATAAAAACATTTTATTGTTACAATTTATAGTAGTTAGTTGTTGTAACTGTTTTTTTATTAATCAGGTTGAAAGTAAAAGCCTTTTGAAACTGCCTCTTGTCAAAGGTAACTGACAGTTTGGGATTTGAAAGGAAGGAATCTTTTATTTAACGATGCACTCACGCCATTTTAATTACGGATATATGGAGTCGGACATCTTTAGGGATCACACAGATAATATTAGGGAGGAAACCTCTGCTTTTCTATTAGCAGCAAGGGATCTTTTATATGCAGCAGCCCACAGACAGGATAATAAATAGCATAGCCGTTTTTACACCAATCGTGGAGCACTGGCTGGAACGAGAAATAGCCCCATAGGACCACCAATGGGAATCAGTCATAGACTGACTGCGTATTAAACTATGTCCTGCCCCGCATGGGATTAGGTGATTAAAATATTTATGGTAATTTATATATATATATGTATGTCTGTCTGTCTGTGTGTGTGTGTGTGTGTGTGTGTACTTGGGGGACCAAGTAAATTTAAGGTGTATCCCGTTTAGAAGGCTACGTTCTGTACTAATATTTAAAAAGGGACTATGTAGCTAGAGGGACCAATGTATGCGTGGTCATGGAACAGGTACTGAAACTAAATTTAGTATCCTCCATTTTAATACAATGTGTTAATATGTATCCTATGTCAGTAACTTTAAGGAATATAGTTTTAAAGTTTTGTAAAGTTTTCTAATAAGATACTTACTTGCTTAAACTTTATTGTTGGTGAAAAGCCTTACAAATGAACCAGTAGACAAGTATAACACATCAGTGTTGTCTACTGGTTCATTTGTAACAATTGTTCATATATATATATATATATATATATATATATATATATATATATATATATATATATATATATATATATATATATATATATATGGGGTATTTAAAATTGTTTACAGAAATAATTTCCTTTAACAAAGTGTAGGCCAATTATTTCTTTTAAACAGTTTTAAATAAATATAGGCCGACTTTTTTTATTTTATTATTTTTATTTGTGTATGCGCGCGCTCATTTGTAATGCTTTACTTGAAATATGGACCAGACACTTTAAAATTACATGGACTAAAAATATTTATTCATGTGGAAAAAAAAAAGAAAAAACAAGGAAGTTTGCTATAGTTTTGAACTCGGTCAATCGTCAAATTGTATGGGTGAAAAGAGTACATATATCTCCTCCATACAGGAGCTATGTAGAATAGCGTTCCCGTGCTACAAGCAGTAATTTAAGCACGTGTTGGCCATTCTTTGCTAGTTCGCTTTGTTACTAATGGCCATTATGATCGACTTCTGCCTACCAGATGCGCGTGCATGCTGATACGTGGCGTCACTTCCCTAAACACATGGCTTCTCCTATAACCTATCGTACTCACTAAATCCCAATTGAAGTACATGCGTCATTATTAACAAAATAAATCTTTCAACGATAACCGTCAAAACTTTCCCCGCCATTTTAAATTTGCTAAATAGAGGGAAGCAATTCGCCCTGCACATTAAGAAAAGTATTGACCTAATGTGCGCCCTGCACTAAACAAGCATATATATATTAGTTACCTGCACTATTTGGGTGGAAAATATATGAGATTGACTACACATTGTGGGAATGATATATTATGGATGTCTACTCAGATAATTGATAGATATTCCATATGACAGGTGTAGGACTAGGAAACAGGCCAACCAAGGGGACCAGCACCAAAGACAAAGTGACCATTCGACACCTCCCCCACCCAAATTCTTTGATTATGCATTGCACCCCTCCACTTGAAAATATTAAAGTGGTTTTTGTTTTTGTTTGGTTTTTTGCTAGGACATGCATTTGGGCCATCGAATACACCAACTGTAATGGTAGAAACTTTTCATAGATCTGTGCTGCAAGCAACTTTGGGACGAATTTCGAACCCTGTGTAAACATCTCGCTTGAATGCTCTGCTAATTATCAGTATCCAAAATGATTAAAGGTGTCTCACCAATGTGACTGCCATCTTCTTGTTTCAGTGTTAAGACGCTGAGTGTTTGATTTTTATAACAACACAAATCAACACTGATTCAGCTGTCAAGTCTGATCATGCACAGATACTTTCAAATAATGCCGCTAACATTGCAAATACGCATGACGGAAATAAACATTTGATTAAATCCGGACCATAACACGACTTGTAAGAAATACAGAAGTTAAAGTGCGGACTTAATAAAAACAAAACACCGACCAGTCGTCAGCTTGATACAAACAAATAAATAAATAACTACGCAGGCAGACAGACAAACATACAGACAAACAGACAGACAGACAGATGGATGGATGGAACATATGGATGTATTGATGGATGGATGGATAGAAAGTAAAAAGTAAACTGCGTGTAGTCAGAGGAAACCCATTACATTTTCTCTTTAGTAGCAAGGGATGCACTTTCCCACATACAGGACAGAGCATATCATGGCCATTGATATACCAGTCGTGGAGCGTTGATCATTGGTTGGGACGGGATAAAACAGTATGAGAATATACGTGTGTGCATTAAATCACAGTCCTTTAGAATTAAAATAACAATAAATAATGAGTATATAAATAATTTAGTTTTAATCGTTTGTGTTCATATTAAAAGTTTGAGATATATTTGACCCTGTGTACAAGAACACGGCACACAAATCACAGACAAAGTCTGCTATTGGACCCAACTTGCAAGCTGGACCAGTGTCGGCGGTCTTTGTGTGTGTGTGTGTGTGTGTGTGTGTATGTGTGAGAGAGAGAGAGAGAGAGAGAGAGAGAGAGAGAGAGAGAGAGAGAGAGAGAGAGAGAGAGAGAGAGAGAGAGAGAGAGAGAGAGAGAGGTGGGGTGGGGGGTGGGTGGGGTGAGGGGAATGTCTCATTATAACAGTTTATACCGTGATACTGTCGTGTGTTTTTCTTCCAAAATGGAGACGTGTAAATGTTTACATTAATTTTGAAGTCATGACATAATTTTGTCATATGTATGTTAACGAGTTTATTATTTTGATATAGGTTTTTAACTCGACAAGAGTTCCCCTGCCCGGATACCAATACCGGCGATGATGTCACAGCAAGTAGTTACTATAACTATGACTACAGCATTACTGCCGCCTCTGTACAATGATATGTTGTTGTTGATTTACATTCTTGGCATATATATGTCTCAGTTGCCATGACAACAGATTGTGACTGTGCGCGAATCCAGCAAACGCAATGTTAGCTACTAGCATCAAGGTCAGTGTTTAGACCTGACATACATTTCTAGTGCAGGCATTGTTTGTTTCATTTTAGCAAACGTCTCTGGGACTGTATCAGGTACAACATATAGAGTATACATGGGCGGATCCAGGAAATATTTTTAGGGGGGGACCAAAAAAGAAGGGCACATTGACTCGTCAAAAGGGCACCTTACTACAAGTTTTGATATTTACAATTAATATGAATTCCTACAGTTCTACGTCATAATATACTAGCAATAATGAAGTAAATTGGCGTCACTCGCGTTAGAACCTCAATGGGGCCCCATCAGCAGAAAACATCTCTGAATAGCCCTAGAAGGGGTCAATGTTTTAAAAATTTCGGGGGGAGGGCCCCCAGACCCCCCCCCCCCCCACGGGCGTGCGCAGGAAAGTTTGCAGGGGTGGGGGGGGAGGGGTGTGGATGTGTCTGGCGAAGCTCACGGTGTCGGGCTTCGCCAGACACATCGACCCCCCCCCCCCCTGCAAACTTTCCTGCACACGCCCCTGAATTTACAACATATATACATATATAATACGTCTTCCTGGCGTCTGGGGGCGGGACGTAGCCCAGTGGTAAAGCCTTCGCTTGATGTGCGGTCGGTCTGGGATCAATCCCTGTCGGTGGGCCCATTGGGCTATTTTTCACTCCAGCCAGTGCACCACGACTGGTATATCAAAGGCCGTGGTATGTGCTATCCTGTCTGTGGGATGGTGCATATAAAAGATCCCTTGCTGCTAATCGAAAAGAGTAGCCCATGAAGTGGCGACAACGGGTTTCCTCTCTCAATATATGTTTGGTCCTTAATCATATGTCCGACGCCATATAACAGTAAATAAAATGTGTTGAGTGGGTCGTTAAATAAACCATTTCCTCCCTTCCTTCCTGGCGTCTGGGATGCTTGGGTCGAAGGTTCAAATCCCTTCGGTGGACACTTTCTCTTATTTGAGTTTTCCCGCCCCAATAATGCTCCACAACTGTTATATCGAAGACCATGATGTGTAAAAGTTGGTTTTATTTAACGACGCCGCTAGAGCACATTGATTTTTTATCTTATCATCGGCTATTGGACGTCAAACATATGGTCATTCTGACACGGTTTTTAGAGGAAACCCGCTGTCGCCACATAGGCTACTTTTTTTACGACAGGCAGCAAGGGATCTTTTATTTGCGCTTCCCACAGGCAGGATAGCACAAACCATGGCCTTTGTTGAACCAGTTATGGATCACTGGTCGGTGCAAGTGGTTTACATCTACCCATTGAGCCTTGCGGAGCACTCACTCAAGGTTTGGAGTCGGTATCTCGATTAAAAATCCCATGCCTCGACTGGGATCCGAACCCAGTACCTACCAGCCTGTAGACCGATGACCTGCCACGACGCCACCGAGGCCGGTACCATGATGTGTCGTGTTGTCTATAGGTGCATATAAACGATCCCTTGTTACTATTGAGACAATGCATTGGGCTTCCTTTAACAACGTACGTGTCAGAATGATCAAATATATGACATTCGATAGTTGATGATTAATTAACCATTGACCTCTAGTGGTGTCATTAAACTTTAACTAAACAAAAATCATCATAATTCGTCGACGAATATTGCCGGCTGTTTTAATGTAAGTTCGCCTAAAAGTTTTAATGTAAGATCGAGCCACCTCGGTGGATCCATTCAACCGACTGGGTTTTTTTCCCCAACCAGTGCACAACTGGTTAAAGGCCGTGGTATGTGCTTTCCTGTCTGTGGGAAAGTGCATAAACGATCTCTTGCTACTAATGGAAACATGTAGCGGATTTCCTCTGATGACTAAATTACCAAATGTTTGACATTCAGTAGCCGATGATTAATAAATCAATGTGCTCTAGTGGTGTCGTTACACAAAACGAGCAGTTAAAAACAAATTATTTGTTTGTCTCCAAGATGTCTTTTTAACCGACTGCCCACAATTAAGTACTAAAAGTTAAATTTTAATTTTAAACGAAAAAAAGAGAGCATTAACATACACCTAGTGGGGACCAAGCTACAGGTAAATCAAATCCAAACACCGTTTCAACAAAAATTAACATTTCAAAATGAAGAAGAAATTCTAAGTTTGAACATTTGGAATAATAGTAATATACCAATAGACAGAAAACCTATATTATATAAGAATTTCATTGAAAAAGGCGTTATATTTTTATATGATTTACTAGATAGTCAAGGGTAGTTTATGGATTATAACACTTTTAATGTAAAATATAATATACGATCAAATTTTTTAGAATATGCGTCTTTGATATGTGCAATCAAATTATTTATACGAAAGAAAACAAATTTAATTAAACAAACATACGAAGTGCCTAAACATCCAGTATTTCCTTCGAAAATAAAGCTTCTTGCGAAAAACAAATCGGGAAGTAGAGAAATATATAGAGTACTGAATAATGCTACTGTAGTTCCTACATCACAAATGAAATATTCTCGTGAAGGATGCTGTTTTCCTACTTCAAAATGGGCAAAGTATTATAGTCTTCCATTTATGATTTTGAAAGACCCAACTCTAATATGGTTTCAGTACCAAATTTTACATAGGATTATACCAACAAATTCGTTTTTTATATAAAATAAAGTATATTGCTTCCAGTACTTGTAACTTTTGTAATCAGCAACCAGAAACATTGCAACACTTGTTTTATGATTGCCCTAAAGTCAGTGAACTTTGGAAAACTATAGAACAATGGTTACAGCAAAAAGACGAATATATTCAGCTTGATAAAAGTATGGTTCTATTCGGCAGCATACATACAAATCATAAATTTGTGAATTGGCTTATTGTCAATGTAAAGCATTATAGATATAGAACAAAACTTCAAAAGAATATACTTCATATAACTGGAATTAAAAATGTAGTTACAGATAAATTACAAATAGAGAAATACATACTCTATAAAAACTGTTCACATAAAGAGTTTGATGAAAACTGGGCACCTTGGCAAAGATGTCTAGAAAATTAAACTTAGCCTTAATAGTTAAAAATAACTCCAATATAAGACACATACTGTTGGTGGGTTTTTTTTTGTGGGGGGTTTTGTAACCTAAAAACCAATAACGTTTGTTTTCTATATTTGGAAATATGTATTTTTCTTTTCTTCTTTTCTCTCTGTCTATCTGTTTAATTTCTCTTTTATTATATATTTAGTATGTCATTAATTTTGTGCTCCAAATTTGACTGTTTCAGTTAACTAGTAATTTTATTGAATGCACTTTATATTTATGTATCTATTGTAAGATAATGATTTCAGGGTCCCAACCCTGACATTATCAATATATAAATATCTGTCTGATATCCTTCGAGTTAGTTCTTATGTAGTCATGAGCACAGTATCTGTCTGATATCCTGTCAGTTGGTTCTTGTGTAACCACGAGCACAGTATCTGTCTGATATCCTGTCAGTTGGTTCTTATGTAGCCACGAGCACAGTATCTGTCTGCTATCCTGTGAGTTGGTTCTTATGTAGCCACGAGCACAGTATCTGTCTGATATCCTGTGAGTTAGTTCTTATGTAGCCATGAGTACAGTATACTAGGTAACCCGTCTCCGTTTCACGTTCATGCAAAATTACTATTTTATTGGTTTTAACAACACATTTACCTCCCCCTTACAAATATTTAATGAATTTTTTAAAACAGGAGGAAATAGAAAAACGAAAAGAATGCCTGTAATTTCAAGTGTAAAGTGACAAACCTAGCATATTGATACTGCAACAAATATAGTTATTCTGTTTAGATAAAAGTGATATATAAATCATAAGCCATAGAAGAACAACCTGCACGTAATTGTGCAATGCTCTATTTTACAGTGTCAAGGTCAGCGCGCGTATCACCAGGAACTGTGTGTGACTCCAGGAGTTCTGGCACCGTGGCTGATTATTGCAAGGTGAGATTTCCACAGTTACTAACTCTGTGTAATATATTTACCACACTAACTCTTTCTCGTTTACTTCAGATAGTTCAACATGTCACTTTGTGAATTGTAACAAACAGTCCTGTAAGTGAATTATATTTATATTTACCGCACTAACTCTTTCTCGTTTACTTCAGATAGTTCAACATGTCGCTTTGTGAATTGTAACAAACAGTCCTGTAAGTGAATTATATTTATATTTACCACACTAACAATTTCTCGTTTACTTCAGATAGTTCAATATGTCGCTTTGTGAATTGTAACAAACAGTCCTGTAAGTGAATTATATTTATATTTACCACACTAACAATTTCTCGTTTACTTCAGATAGTTCAACATGTCGCTTTGTGAATTGTAACAAACAGTCCTGTAAGTGAATTATATTTATATTTACCACACTAACTCTTTCTCGTTTACTTCAGATAGTTCAACATGTCGCTTTGTGAATTGTAACAAACAGTCCTGTAAGTGAATTATATTTATATTTACCACACTAACAATTTCTCGTTTACTTCAGATAGTTCAACATGTCGCTTTGTGAATTGTAACAAACAGTCCTGTAAGTGAATTATATTTATATTTACCACACTAACTCTTTCTCGTTTACTTCAGATAGTTCAACATGTCGCTTTGTGAATTGTAACAAACAGTCCTGTAAGTGAATTATATTTATATTTACCACACTAACAATTTCTCGTTTACTTCAGATAGTTCAATATGTCGCTTTGTGAATTGTAACAAACAGTCCTGTAAGTGAATTATATTTTAGTTGACGTTGTCGACGTTTCATTTCCAATTCGTTATTTACGATTAACTGAAAACTTGCGGAGAAGATAAAAAAATTAATCGTAATAACCAATGTAGTTAATGATGAACCCGACAGTAGGGCCAACAGAATACTATATATATATATAAGCTTGAAATGATATTTGCCCTATTTGTATATCTAACCCTAGCTCCATTTTTCTGATTGGTCCAGGCACTTTATAACACTGTATAAGGTGAACTGTATTGACGTGCTACTCTGTGTGACGTTATTGGTTCCACGTGTACGCGGAACACGAACTGGTTAAAGGTGCATAGTCCCCTTAAACCAGCCCATGGTGTGTCCAGCTGAAACCTTCACTTTGTTGCTGAAATATATACACACGGTGTAAGTGTTCAAGGTTATCCTAATGTAACTATGTCTATAAAATAGGCACACACGCTATGCTCTTATATATATTCTAATGTGTAAAGAATGTGTGCACACGATGTGGTCATATGGTATTCTAATATCTATAAAATATGTACATGCAGTGTTTTCATTGTTGTTCTAATGTCTATAGAATAACACACACACGATGTGTTCATGACTGTTCTAATTATCTAGTGTCTATACAATATGTACACACGGTGTGTTCATGACTGTTCTAATTATCCAGTGTCTATACAGTATGTACACACGACGTGTTCATGACTGTTCTAATTATCCAGTGTCTATACAATATGTACACACGGTGTGTTCATGACTGTTATAATTATCCAGTGTCTATACAGTATGTACACACGGTGTGTTCATCACTGTTCTAATTATCCAGTGTCTATACAATATCTACACACGGTGTGTTCATGACTGTTCTAATTATCTACTGTCTATACAATATGTACACACGGTGTGTTCACGACTGTTCTAATTATCCAGTGTCTATACAGTATGTACACACGGTGTGTTCATGTCTGTTCTAATTATCCAGTGTCTATACAGTATGTACACACGATGTGTTCATGACTGTTCTAATTATCCAATGTCTATACAGTATGTACACACGATGTGTTCATGCCTGTTCTAATTATCCAGTGTATATACAGTATGTACACACGGTGTTTTCATGACTGTTCTAATTATCCAGTGTCTATACAGTATGTACACACGATGTGTTAATGACTGTTCTAATTATCCAGTTGCTACACAATATGTACACACGGTTTAATTATCCAGTGTCTATTCAATATGTACACACGGTGTGTTCATGACTGTTCTAATTATCTAATGTCTATACAATATGTACACACGGTGTGTTCATGACTGTTCTAATTATGTAATGTCTATACAATATGTACACACGGTGTGTTCATGACTGTTCTAATTATCTAGTGTCTATACAATATGTACACACGGTGTGTTCATGACTGTTCTAATTATCTAGTGTCTATAGAATATGTACACACGATGTGTTCATGACTGTTCTAATTATCTAGTGTCTATACAATATGTACACACGGTGTGTTCATATCTGCTCTAAGTATCTAGTGTCTATAGAATATGTACACACGATGTGTTCATGACTGTTCTAATTATCTAATGTCTATACAATATGTACACACGGCGTGTTCATGTCTGTTCTAATTAGCTAGTGTCTATACAATATGTAAACACGGTGTGTTCATGTCTGTTCTAATTATCTAATGTCTATACAATATGTACACACGGCGTGTTCACGACTGTTCTAATTCTCTAATGTCTATACAATATGTAAACACGGTGTGTTCACGACTGTTCTAATGACTTTTCTAATTCTCTAATGTCTATACAATATGTAAACACGGTGTGATCATGACTGTTCTAATTATCCAGTGTTTATACAATATGTACAGACGGTGTGTTCATGACTGTTATAATTATCCAGTGTCTATACAGTATGTACACACGGTGTGTTCATGACTGTTCTAATTATCCAGTGTCTATACAATATGTACACACGATGTGTGCATGGCTGTTCTAATTATCCAGTGTCTATACAGTATGTACACACGATGTGTTCATGCCTGTTCTAATTATCCAGTGTCTATACAGTATGTACACACGATGTGTTCATGACTGTTCTAATTATCCAGTTGCTATACAATATGTACACACGGTTTTAATTATCCAGTGTCTATTCAATATGTACACACGGTGTGTTCATGACTGTTCTAATTATCTAATGTCTATACAATATGTACACACGGTGTGTTCATGACTGTTCTAATTATCTAGTGTCTATACAATATGTACACACGGTGTGTTCATATCTGCTCTAATTATCTAGTATCTATACAATATGTACACACGGTGTGTTCATGACTGTTCTAATTATCTAATGTCTATACAATATGTACACACGGTGTGTTCACGACTGTTCTAATTCTCTAATGTCTATACAATATGTAAACATGGTGTGTTCACGACTGTTCTAATGACTGTTCTAATTCTCTAATGTCTATACAATATGTAAACACGGTGTGTTCATGACTGTTCTAATTATCCAGTGTCTATACAGTATGTACACACGATGTGTTCATGACTGTTCTAATTATCCAGTGTCTATACAGTATGTACACACGGTGTGTTCATGACTGTTCTAATTATCCAGTGTCTATACAGTATGTACACACGGTGTGTTCATCACTGTTCTAATTATCCAGTGTCTATACAATATCTACACACGGTGTGTTCATGACTGTTCTAATTATCCAGTGTCTATACAGTATGTACACACGGTGTGTTCATGACTGTTCTAATTATCCAGTGTCTATACAGTATGTACACACGGTGTGTTCATGACTGTTCTAATTATCTAATGTCTATACAATATGTACACACGGTGTGTTCATATCTGCTCTAATTATCTAGTGTCTATAGAATATGTACACACGATGCGTTCATGACTGTTCTAATTATCTAATGTCTATACAATATGTACACACGGCGTGTTCATGACTGTTCTAATTAGCTAGTGTCTATACGATATGTAAACACGGTGTGTTCACGACTGTTCTAATTATCTAATGTCTATACAATATGTACACACGGTGTGTTCACGACTGTTCTAATGACTGTTCTAATTCTCTAATGTCTATACAATATGTACACACGGCGTGTTCATGACTGTTCTAATTAGCTAGTGTCTATACGATATGTAAACACGGTGTGTTCACGACTGTTCTAATTCTCTAATGTCTATACAATATGTAAACACGGTGTGTTCACGACTGTTCTAATGACTGTTCTAATTCTCTAATGTCTATACAATATGTAAACACGGTGTGTTCACGACTGTTCTAATTATCTAATGTCTATGCAATATGTACACACGGCGTGTTCACGACTGTTCTAATTCTCTAATGTCTATGCAATATGTAAACACGGTGTGTTCACGACTGTTCTAATGACTGTTCTAATTCTCTAATGTCTATACAATATGTAAACACGGTGTGTTCATGACTGTTCTAATTATCTAGTGTCTATACAATATGTACACACGGTGTGTTCATGACTGTTCTAATTATCTAGTGTCTATACAATATGTACACACGGTGTGTTCATATCTGCTCTAATTCTATGTCTATAGAATATGTCTATGTGTTCAGAAATATGTACTCACACGATGTGTTCATACTGTTCTAAATATCTAATGTCTATACAATATGTACACACGGCGTGTTCATGACTGTTCTCATGACTGTTCTAATTCTCTAATGTCTATACAATATGTACACACGGTGTGTTCATGACTGTTCTAATTATCCAGTGTTTATACAATATGTACACACGATGTGTTCATGACTGTTCTAATTATCTAATGTCTATACAATATGTACACACGGCGTGTTCATGACTGTTCTAATTAGCTAGTGTCTATACGATATGTAAACACGGTGTGTTCACGACTGTTCTAATTATCTAATGTCTATACAATATGTACACACGGTGTGTTCACGACTGTTCCAATTATCCAGTGTCTATACAATATGCCTGTTCTAATTATCTAGTGTCTATAGAATATGTACACATGGAGTGTCTTCATTGTTTTATTGACTATCAAAGGAAAAAAGATAACACTGAATTATATAAAATATTTTTAGAAATATATTCCAGGCCCGTAGGAACTGGAGGGGGGGGGGGGGGGGCTCCACTCACCGACAAAAATGTACGGTTGTTTTTGTCCTACCTTATATAAATAAAGATTAAAATATGGCTGTATCCCACTCCACACCACACCACGCCACGCCACGCCACGCCACGCCACACCATCATCATTATTATTACTATCATTGATGTTGTTTTTAGTGTTGTTTTAAAAAAAAAGAAAAAAAGCCACAGTTAATAAGGAGAACAATGCAGTGTTCATTTGATGCCAATGTAGTTGTATGTCTGTGTATGACAGAAACACGTAGCGGTTAATTACACACTAACACCGTACGTAGTTGCCTCTTATCTCTCATCACGTCCTGCACTTGTTAGACAGCACGGTGTATAGTTTAGTGTGTGTACACGTTCTGCTTCTAACTATCTTTTTGTGTGTGTTTGTGTGTGTGACTACTCGCAAAATACAAAATTGCAGGCTCTTGTGCAAGGATTTATGAAGGGGGGGGGGGGGGGCTAGAATGTGGCCAGCGAAGACTCTACGGGGAAAGTATATTAAAAACAGAACATTTGCTATTAGCAGGGTGTGTGTGGAGGGTCGATCCCCGAAACCTTCCCCAGCAGACACGCCTGAATTGTATTCATGTGTATCAGCCCACCAGATAGTTTACATTTAGGTTGCACTATACCAATTAATTTCCGGCTGGGTCGAAGTTCGAGGTGCACCGAACTTTTGATAGAGAAGTTAACACCACAAGTCCTGTGATTGGTTATAAATGTGAGTGTGTTGGTTGTAAAAAAAATTAGTTTCATCTGGGCTAAAAATGTATGCAATTTTATTTGATGTAGTACCACCGTGTCAAGTAGCCTTGTGCTTGGAACATGTATGGGGTACCTGTAAAAAAAAGTACTAAAATTTTGTGCGAAACTAGGGGTGTTGCAGAAACATCTGGTTATACCGAAAATGAGCCATGAAAGGTACCATTTTCTGCAGTTAATACTTTGAGGTAGGGGTTGTAGTACTGATATTTATGGGTCACAGTTTGGTTGATATATTGCATATAGTGTTTTTAAACACAAACGTTAACATGGTCGCCTATGGGATTTGAATTGGTATAGTCTAACCTTTAGCTTACTCGCGGGTAACGAGGCATCATACATTTTAAAGAGTTAAAATTATATAAAATCTAAAATGCGGTCCAGAAATTAAAACGACTACAGTACGATCGTACAAAAACAGCTTTTGTTCTACAAAACACATCGGTTTGGAGACACATTCAATATATACCCAACCCCACCGCAGTCCACCCCCCCCCCCCCCCCCCAAAAAAAAAAAAAACCCCAACTAAAACAAAAAAAATAAATTAAAAATCCAGTTTGAAAGGAAATTTAGCGATAACGACAACCCCTCCTGTTATGTTAAGCTACCGAGTTAAAATCTAAATAGGTGATCCACGGTTGGTAATCTAATCACTCGTAACACAAACACGTGTGACGTGACGCAAAGAACGAGATTGATGGATCTTCCGGCTAGGAGTGAGGAGATTCATACGAACGGTAACTATCGCAAATACCTAACTATGCAATATCTAAACCGTTAAAAAACCCACACCAAAAAACCCTCCCAAAAAACCCTAAACCAACAAAACCTTCCAGTGAAATGCAGTCCGCTGTGAAAGAAGCTTACATTAATGTGTGCCATTTTCAAATGGCCTCAGATATGGGAAGCCCTATGGTACTGTCAAACAACCTGTGTCATTTGACAGGAATGGTGCATGGTCTACATAACATTACGGTATCTCAGTTAAACTTAAAGTTTGTTTTGTTTAACGACACCACTAGAGCACATTGATTTATTAATCATCAGCTGTTGGATATCAAACATTTGGTAATTGTGACCTGTAGTCTTAGAGAGGAAACCCGCTACTATTTTGATTAGTAGCAAGGGATCTTTTATATGCACCATCCCAGAGACAGGATAGCACATGCCATGATCCTTTATATACCTGTCGTGGTGCACTGACTGGAATCAGAAATAGCCCAATGGACCCACCGACGGTGATCGATCCCAGACCGACTGCGCATCACGCTTGCGCTTGACCACTGAGGTACATCTCGCCCGTTACGGTATCTCGGGTACAAACGTGTAGAGAAAAATCATACTTCGATCGCACGAAATGAACACCAGGGTCGAAAAATGTCAAGCGTTTTCTGACAATATCTTGGTGATGCTTTTAGTTGAGGGAATTTGATCATTACAGACGTAAATGTTAGCTTCTTTTACAGACGAATAACAGGATTACTTTCTGTTGTTAACCTTTTATTGATAATGGTATCGGTGAGGTGTCGACAATGAAAGGCGAACTGCTGTCATTGTCTTGTAATTATTGAATGCTACGAGGTCATCGATATAGCAGAAAGTACAATTAAAATTGTTTGCTACATGTAGGTTCCTTTGGGTTTTTATTTTATTTTACCAGATTAGTTAGCAATTCTGAATCATGTACACTGCAGCTTTGGTAAGGGGAATGCTAAATGACGAAGAGAAGCAAATATTGTTTCATGGGAGAGTTACAGTGAACTATTTGTGCAATATTAAAAAAGAAGAAAAAAGTGGACCTCGGCTTTTGCGGGAGGGTTCGAACGAACCCCCCGAACCACCCCACCCCCTTCCCCAAATAGGGCCTGATCTTCTACGGCATTTAGGCAATATAAGTATAATCTGTTCTGTCTTTCAATGCAACTTATCTGCCAGTTTTAATTTCTAACACGTGAGAAGATAATCTAAATTTGGATAAGTACTTTCTATACAGTATTGGAATTGACTTACGTAAGTAAACCTGGAGATTGCAAGTATTTGAGAAATATTTGTATAAAGAATTCTTGTTTAACCAAAATTCACCAAAACCTAAGTCAATCAGTTCCTTGTTAACACGATAAGCCCAATGCGTGATTAGATACCAGCCGTGTTATCAGCACAGGCAAACAAACCCTGATGAATTTCTGTGATATAAATTTACAATCACAAACGGCAAGGAATTCTGTTTAGTGGTTTTAACTAAGTAGCTCTTATAATATACAATGATAATTATTTTACTTTCAGGGTGTTGGAACAAACATGACGTCATTGGTAACCCTAGCGTGTATTCTCTGTGCGTGTGTTCTAGTAAGGTCAGAGGTCACCGTCATAGACCTGACCCACACTCTAGGACCTCGTTCTGAAGGTTACCCTGGCAACCCTAAACTGAACTTCACCAATATCAGACGCGGCGAAGGGTATTTGGGAATATGGTGAGAACACGTTCATTTACTCAGCTTGAACACATCCACTGTTTAAATTAGCACTAATATAGTGTTACACTTCTTAAATATGCAAAAAAAAAAAAAACCCTAGACAAACCCCAAACAAACAAACAACAAAAAATACCCCACATAAAACTCCACAAACCCTCCACAAAAAACCCCCAACAACAACAAACAAAGCAAAACCCAACAAAAACAAAAACAGAACGACAACAAACAAACGAAACGAAACAAAACAAAGCAAAAAATAAGTAAATAACAACCAACAACCCACTGAAACCTATTATTAGACTGGCTTTCATTTTATACTTACATACAAAGGATAGACACACACACACGCACACACACACACACACGCACACAGATACACACACGCACACACACAGATACACACACGCACACACATACACACGCACACATACACGCCCATATACACACACGCACACACACACGCACACAGATACACACACGCACATGTATCTGTGTCTCTGTCTCTCTCTCTCTCTGTCTGTCTATTTGTCCGTCCGTGTCTCTCTCTCTCTCTCTCTCTCTCTCTCTCTCTCTCTCTCTCTCTCTCTCTCTCATATGTATGTATGTACTAGTAATGATGTATGAATATATGTATGTATGTATGTATGTATATATGTATGTCTGTGTGTGTGGTGTGTGTGTGTGTGTGTGTGTCTGTGTGTGTGTGTGTGTGTGTGTGTGTAGATATATAGATTGATATAGATAGAGAGACAAGAGGGATACAGACAGACATTAATACCAACAACATACACACATAAATACAAAACGTAAACAGTAAACACAAATTCGAGGGATGATGTTACTTCGTTTTATTACAAAATTTAAATTTACCTATTTGTGATATTTGTATTTCTGCACAGCTCTTTACGGGGTGGGGAGGGGAGGGGGAGGGGGAGGGGGCGGGTAAAGCGCACGCTTGATGCGCAGTCGGTTTGGGATCATCTTCAGCCAGTGCACCACGACTGGTATATCAAAGGCCGTGATATGTGCTATACTGTCTGTGGGATGGTGCATATAAAAGATCCCTTGCTACTAACGAAAAAATTTAGCGGGTTCCTCTCTATGACTGTGTCAAAATGACCTCATGTTTGACATCCAATAGCCGATGATTAATAAATCAATGTGCTCTAGTGGTGTCGTTAAACAAAACAAACTATTATTAGCTCTTTACAATGTTTTACTATAAATGTAGAATGTTTATACTGTAGTAATTTATTTAAAATTTCATATTTTTGGACAACTCGTAATGCTAGTGTCAGACTATCAACTGTCACGACGAAGTTGGCCAACTCGCCGATCTCTCGACTTCTACGACTGTCCGGTTGCTAGTCTGAGATTCTCGTCGTATGCAACTCCTACGACCGATTCGTTGTTAATCTAAGCGCTCCCGTCGTAAGTCAGGAGTTGGAGAAAGTACAACGTAACCGTCGAATTGGCCAACTTCATATAACAGTTGTAGTCTAAGCCTACCATCATATGACAGTTGTAGTCTAAGCCTACAATCATGTGACAGTTGTAGTCTAAGCCTACCATCATATAACAGTTGTAGTCTAAGCCTACCATCATATGACAGTTGTAGTCTAAGCCTACCATCATATAACAGTTGTAGTCTAAGCCTACCATCATATGACAGTTGTAGTCTAAGCCTACCATCATATAACAGTTGTAGTCTAAGCCTACCATTACTATGTTTTATAAATGTAGAATCTTTTATACTCTTTATTCGTAATTTCATATTAAATTTTCTGCACTGCACTTTACTTTGTTTGACTATAAATTTAGAATTTTATACTGTTGTTTTATACTGTTATAATCTATTAATAATTTCATACTATTCACTTTTATCGGACATACAATTGGCGATATATTTGTCGTGCTTTTGTGACGTTAAAATGTGATTCGTTTATTGATTGAGTGAGTGATTAAATGATTGGTTGGTTGGTTCATCGGGTGTGAAAAATTTGGTTCATTTCATTTCAACTTATTTTCGTGCTTATATCCAATTAAGATTCAAGAACGCTGTCACACATATCAGCTATATGGGCTGTCTGTTCAGGACAGTGGGTTAATTGTTAGTTGTTAGTGGTTAGTGTGAAAGAAGAGGGTGCAGTGGCCTTACACCTACCCACTAAGTTGTTAAAACTCGCTCTGGGTGGGAGCCGGTACCTGGCTGCGAACCCTGTACCTACCAGCCTTATGTTCGATGGCTTAACCACGATGCCACCGATTTTGGCTGGTTGGTTGTTTGCTTGCCTGCTGGTTTGATTCGAATGAATGAATGATTGATTGATTGATTGATTGATTGATCCGTTCATGAGTTTGTCGTTTCCGTGTTCCAGGCAAGAGATGAACTGGTTCAGCGTGGCCGAGCACATTGGAACCCACTTTGACGCCCCCCGCCATTTCTGCGTGGACGCCTGGAAGGCTCACGAGATCCCCATACAGCGCCTCGTCGGGCCCGCCGTCGTCATCAACCTGACGGCGGAGGCGGCCAGCAACATCGACTTCGGCGTCACGAACGAAACTCTGATCGCCTGGGAGAACGACAACGTGCCGATCCCGGACAAAGCGTTCCTGTTCTTCGAGTTCGGGTGGGCGCGGCGCTATCCCAACTGGCACCGCATGTTCAACCCGAGACAGCGGGGGCGGGTCCAGGAGATCCACTACCCCGGGCTGGCGCACAGCGCCGTCGAGTGGCTCGTCGCCAACAGAAACGTGCACGCCGTGGGCGTCGACACACCGTCGCCTGACCTCGGCGTCAGCAAGACGTTCATCGTACACCGGATGTTGTGTGAGAACGAGGTCGTCATCTTGGAAAACGTCGCCAACCTCGACCAGATGCCGCCGTACGGAGCCATGGCGTATGGGGGCGCTGTCAAACTCAGGGACGGGAGCGGTGGGCCGGTGCGGCTGTTCGCCACGGTCGATAACTCTGCCGGGGTCTTCTCGTTTTCGGCAGTTCTCTTGACTTTAATTATTTGCTTCCATTTGGCGTGAAAGTGTGTTTAGTGGCAGATGCTGGGGATTGTTTACATTACCAGGACTGTTTTCTTTTTTAATGTCATTTTCAAGAATTTCCATTGACAGTACCACGTGTGCCAAAAGTCAGTGTTATAAAAACGTCTATTCATGTATGCATTGTTATCATACAAGACAGCTGCGTGTTACCCCATATATTTGAGTTCTGTTAATCCCCACGAACATATTTTAATACGTAGATATGTGTGTATGTGTATGTATATAAATAATATATGTTTTATTATTATTTTTATTGTTATTACCCATATTTCTGAGTGTTTTTGTCCAAACCAATATATGATATCCATATTTATTTCTATTTTCAATCTCCAGTAATAAAAATATGCCAGTACACTGACTATAATTACTGACTATATATTATATACTTCGCCCTTTTCCACGTGCACGGTTTTGTCGTGGCGCGGGCGCCGCGCAGACGTAGTCGTGGAGATGGGTTCCGTGAGAAAGTCGATCCTGTGGTTGTCAGTACAATGTTGACAGATGAGCGGCTAGTGTTTGGTTTACCGAGTCTACACTGTGTCATAAACTGAACACGTGCAAAATCGTCATCGTCATTATCATCACTATCATTATTATCATCATCAACACTAACATCATCATCATCACCATCAACAACAATATCATTATCACCATCGACGCCGTCAACATCATCATCATCCTCATTACACTTACCACAATCATTACCAAGTTACTACTACCACTAGTTCTACCAGTATTACTATCATTACTATATATACCTACTGGAATGCCGATCTGATCTGCACGACAAAATTGTTAGTGTTTTCATATCCAAAAGAAGTTTTAGCCCAAAGACTGAACATATCGTCCCATTCCACCCGAAACTTAAATAGCTTACCGGGTTTAAACATTACATTTTTCTTCCTGTTCTTTTCTTCTTCTTCTTCTTCTTCCTCTTCTTCTTCCTCTTCTTGTGTATTCGTATCCTGTCCTCGCTTTTCTTAATACCTTTAAATAAATATATGTTTCTTCTAGCTAACAGAAAATTTTAGTGTATGACACAATTAATGCTACCCGGCGCTCTACAAACACTTGAATATTTACGACTCGCTATCAAATATTCGACATTTATCCATATTTACACGCATTTAACTAAAGGAATGCTCCCTTAAGGCTTTTGGACTGGTATGCATATTCAACGTTATATAATGTACATTATTACATATCAACAAGTATATTATAATATTTAATTAATAAAACGGTTAAATGTGACGGCTATTAGATATAACGGTGGTTATGTAATACTTAACGCGTCACGCCAGGAATTAGTCTTAGAACTGAAGAAAGAAACGTACCTGATTTTTGAGCAATGTTCTGTAATAGTAATCCAGCAATAAGTATATATTATTTTACAATATAAAATAGACCACCATTGTCAAAGTGTCGAAAAAACTACCATGTTTTGTCCATGCAATAAGTTACGTACTGAAATGAAAAACGGAGTGTTTTCTTAGTTAAGTTGTCTATACCGGTATTTTCAGTAGCCTCCACCTGTGATTCCTGACTGGCAGGTGTATATATGTTAGGTAGACAAGCCATTAATTACCGCCGTCTAGACACAAAATTACGTACAGGCGGTATATTTTTAACATCACAGGATATTGGGATATACCTGCCATCCCTAAAATCAGCCGTCATGTTTTATTACTGTAAATCATTCTGTAAAACTCGATTAAGTAGACTTTCCCATCTAAAATCACAGAACTGACCAATTACGTAGTCCCAAAGAAAAGAACATTATCACTTGGGTATCGTGAGTGGTCGTTTTTGCTCCAACGTACCCTACCAATAGGCCTAATAGTATGCATTTTTACTTTGGATTTTTTAAGAGAGAAAACTACTATAACCACATTTCGTTCAATTAATGCAAATTGAAATCTATTTAGTTAAATAGTTTATTACAATATCAAGTCATTTATGTTGTTTTGAAAGCTAAGCGCCATTTCGTAAATAACTGCGTTTGTTTACACTGTGCATACAGGAGTTGGTAGGAGCTGACGTCACTTCGCCCCAAGCTAGAATACCGGACGCAACGAAAACAAAAGAAAATGGCTGCCCCCAGTTAGCAGGAATAAACATGTTTGTTTTTTATTCATTCTAAAATTATGCGTTTTTCATTTCTTAAAGCGGCAGTATCCGGAATATTTTTATTATTTAAGCATATAGAACAGAAAATCCAATTACGTTTGGTGCATATATGACGCCGCACTCCGCATTGGTTTTACTACGCTGGCTTATCCAGGACAAAAACAAAGCCAGTATTTCGAAAGTGGGACATTTTTGACGGGCTCCTACCGATCTCGGTTTTCATTGGCTTATCACAAGTGTGGAATTCCCCAACAAGAGATCACGTGAGATTTCGCAATTTTTGAACAAATTTAACTGTCTTGATTGAGGGGTCGTCTCATATCTCCAAAACATATTTATATCTATAGAGGTATGGTACAACGCCTTTCCAGGGGTCGGTGAGTGGGGGATTTGCCTTGAAATTTTGACAGTGGCCAACTGTTGGCATACGCGTTACGTAACGCTCTAGAGTTAGAGGAAGAGGGTACTGTGTTCGATTTACGTAACATTTTTCAAGACTATATGTTCATTACTTAGACCTAAAAAGGTGTTTTTTGGAAATACGCGGTCAGTCTAGGATCGATCCCCATCGGCGGGTATATAAAAAACCATACTATGTGATATCCTGTCTGTGGGATGGTACATATTATAAACAATCCCTTGCTAAAAAAAATGTAGCGGGTTTCCAAGGCGCGTGTGCAGGGATTTCAGCGGGGTTGGGATTATAGACTGTGTTGAGCGAAGTTTATATGGGGCCATGCTTCCCCAGAAAATACATTTCAATTTTTTTTAAGCTTGGGCAAGTAAGGGTTTCGACCTCCAATACCCTCCCAATGCACATGCACCCGATTCCTCTCTAAGATTATATGTCAAAATTACCAAATGTTAGACATCCAACAGCAGATGGAAGGAAGGATAGGATATGTTTCATTTAACGACGCACTCAACACATTTTATTTACGGTTGTATGGCGTCGGATGTTTATTAAATCAATATGCTCTAACTTTGATGTCGTTAAACACCCCCCTAACTTTACCCTTTCCAAACGAAAGAATATTTATTTGAATTTGTCGATTTTAAAGGGACATACCCTAGTTACGGCTAGTTGTTAACCATTACGGCGTTGTTTTTCGCTATTAAACCCATTTTTTCACAAATAAAATTGCACTTTATTTACCGTTTATTATTTAGAATATACATTTCAATTCACCTGAAGTGTTTTTTGGTAATCCTGGTAATTCTGGTGTTTGTAATACCACAAAATGCATTTTTCGTATTTCTGAAAAAACGGACGCACGTTTGAGAAAAAACCGTTGAGCAGACAAGGTCTAATCTATTTTTAGACGGGATATTTCCATTTCAATGTCACAGACGTTGGTATACCACGTGACCGTTATCATTTTGGTTCGGTTTGTTTTCTCGTGCACGGTTCGCGCAATCAACATTTTCAGTAACAATAAAGTTCAGACAAGTAAGTATCTCAATACAAAACGTTACAAACCCTTAAAACCAATAATTTTGCTAAGTCCTACGATATCTGGAGAGGGGATACAACCAGGACAGAACAGTTGGAACATGTCCAGGAGAGGTGGAAAGAACGCACCCCAAATCTGTGAAATTTGTCGTGACGTAGGCGTTGTTGTGCTTCGAGCGACATCTACCGGTGACATCAGAATACAAACTTTCAAGATTATTTCAAGCAATTGGGACATGGGGATTCCCATGGTATTTATCGATATAAAACCTGCTTTTCACTCCATTTGATAAAAACGTGATCTAAGTGTGTTACAGGTTTGTAGATTAACCAAATTATAATTTATTTTCGCTGGATGGAACTAGGGTGTGCGGCTTTAACACGTAAAATTAAGAAGTGAAAACGTTCATTGTCTACTTTTATTTAAAAAAAATATATACATGATTAATGTGTTACTAGTATACAAACTAAACTTTGAAAGTTTTACTTAAACTTTATAAAATATTAATTCTGAAACAGGAAGGTACGATTGTCGATAATACGTTGTCAAGATCAAACCGGTTTTAACGAAATGTAGTAATGTAGTAATGTATTTATATGTTACAGCTCTCTGTTTAGAGGAATAAAGATTATATATATATACAATTTGAAATCGGCAAACGCACGTGATAATTAAAACTGACAACAGGCTGTCGTTTGTGCTTTGCCGAGCTATGGCGGAACAGGCGACGAATCAAGCGTATACTTTTGACGATCTCCGTTCATAGCGAACACACACGAGTTTTTTAAAAGTGCATTTGACCTTGTATTTCATATTTGTACATGATGTTATAATATGGTAACCAGAGACTGTAACTTTAAAGTGTCAGTATGTGTTGGTGGTCCAAGTATGCATCTTCCCAACACATACGGCTCATGTTTGAGTTTACTTCCCCTTTAAAGAAAGAAAGAAAAAGAAGGTACACAATTTAGTGTGAAATGACGCTAACGAACCTTGCAAAATGTTTGCATATAAATATAGCTATTTTGTAGATAAGGGTGACATTAATGATCAACAGTCACAAACCAACCACCTGTGTGAACACATGTTACTGTTCTGACCATTAGCGTCAACTGGGACGTTACCAATGCCAGCGGGAGGGTGGATAGGATAGACAGGCTCTCAAAAATCTTATTTGACGAGTTTGATGTATTTAAATATTTACAGTATAAACCATTTCGACAGTGTGCGTATCAAGCACTATATGAGTGCACGTAACCTGCAGGTGCCAGTACTGGAAAAGTGAGGTTGGTCGAGGCGGGTTTCCCCTTGGGCAGCGTCAAGGTCAGCGCGCGTATCACCATAAACTGTGTGTAACTCCAGGAGTTCTGGCACCGTGGCTGATTATTGCAAGGTGAGATTTCCACATTTACTAACTCTGTGTAATATATTTACCACACTAACTCTTTCTCGTTTACTTCAGATAGTTCAACATGTCGCTTTGTGAATTGTAACAAACAGTCCTGTAAGTGAATTATATTTCAGTTGACGTTGTCAAGTTTCTCATCTTTGATAGAAGACGTTTCATTTCTAATTCGTTACTTGCGGAGAATATCAAAATTCAATCTAATTAAAATTAGCTCCACTATTACATGTGGATCTAACAGCAGCCAGTTGTAGCTCATGTCCACCAATCAAAACCTTACTTGCAGAATCATGCCAGTGATTTAAAAATAATTTGAAAACATTTCGAATTACCCTGAGGGTATACGACATGTTTCGTGTGAATTACGAATGCCTTAAAACATGTTTTATTTTATAAAAAGACTGATTTAGTTGGGTTTTTTTTAAATAAATAAATAAATAATTTTTAATGTAAAATTGAAGACTGATAACCCATCCCGTACGTATTGGTATAGTTCGCTGTACTGCGGCCACTAAACTAGACTCGCCCGATATTTTTAGAATTTGTATGCTCCCAAATAACGTTATAAAAGGCGAAGTGTGATTGGTCAATATTTAAATTATTATTTACAGACGAAATGTTACCTGGACATTGGAGACTACGCAGTGTTGTTAGCAATCTGATTAAAATTAGTTCTACTGGTCTAAATAAAGCATTCGTAATTCACATGAAACATATTGTATACCCTCAGGATAATTCGGAATATTTTCAAATTATTTTCAAATCACTGGCATGATTCTGCAAGTAAGGTTTTGATTGGTGGACATGAGCTCCAACTGGCTGCTGTTAGATCCACATGTAATAGTGGAGCTAATTTTAATTAGATTGATCAAAATTAATCTTGTGTCTCCCGGTGTAATAAATGTTTGAATTCGATATCAGGGAGGAATAGAAAAAATATTTAAAACCTTGTAAAGATGTTTGCCTTTATTTGTGTATTTAACCCTAGCTAGATGTCTTTGCTCCATCTTTGTGATTGGTCAGGGTAATTTTACAACAATGTATAATGAATGAATGGATAAGTGTTTAACGACAACCCACCATAAAAACAAATCTGGTAAGTCTATGAATGCAAGGCGTACTGCACTGACGTGCTACTGGGTGTGACGTTATTGGTTCCACATGTACACGGAACACGGGACGATTAAAGGCGCAAGTGTGTCCAGTTGAAACGTTCACCTTCTTGCTGTGACTATGTGTTCATGGTTTTCCTACTGTGATTATATCTCGAGAATATGTACATACGGTGACTATATTTATAGAATATGTATACACAGGAATATACATGAATATATCTATATATATATATATATATATATATATATATATATATATATATATATATATATATACAGTCGACCTTCGATAACTCAAACTTCGATCTTTCGTAAACGTCGATCTCTCGAAGTGAAACGGCGGTCCCGGCCGAACTGCTATACAAACTAGTAATAACAGACTTCGAACACTCAAACTTCGAACATTCGAAAAACTCTATCTCTCAAAGTAATTTTGTGGTCCCACCATAAAAAAATAAGGGATATTGCACTTCCAAAACTCGAAGTTTGTGGAGTGACTGAGCCTTTTAACTGTACCGGTAATACTTTAAAGAAAAATGAATTGTCACCCAAGCCAAGCGTGAGTGTCCCGACTGGTCTCGGCTATCGATGATACACGCGGTAATTACAGAATAATAGATCGCCGACTATGCGGAACGAAATGATCCTACATGCCTGCATTGGGTTGTCGGTGTTTGTACACGGCAGCGGGCTTCATTACACAAAGTACGGATAGTCTTGTAATCTTCAAAAAACTGTTGTAATAACAATTAACGCTGTTTGTTTTTTCTCTTGAACGAGTGCAAAAAAGTACATAACCTAGTGCTATTTGGCATACAGCGTTTTGATTTGTTATGTTATGTCTCGCTATGTTAGTGAGGGTTTTTAAAATGATTTTTGTGATTTACAATAATTTTGCTATTTATATTATGTATTTTTTATTTGGTAAACAAACGTACTTAGTGCTAATCGACATTCAGTTTTTAATTTATTACAACGTTACGTTCCGCCTTGTTTTGAAATTTGAAAAATATATGAACTTTAATTTATCGCTTACTTCCGGTTATATGTAAGTACGGGCTTTCAGTTTTCTTTTCTCTCTTTTTACTTTACTGTCAATTAATACAATAAAAGTACATAGAGATGTACGTCAAATTGATCGGATTTATCTCGTTTCTGTTAATATTTACTTAGTTTTATCATATACACAGAAGAAATGTGCTAACATCCGATATCAACGAAATGATAATACTGCAATGCAGTTTCACTTTGAGGTCTGCTGTACGAATTTCGAACACTCGAACTCCCTGAAACTCGAACTATTTCGTCGTCCCCTTCAACTTCGAGTTAACGAAGTTTGACTGTATATATATATATATATATATATATATATATATATATATATATATATATATATATATATATATATATACACGATGACTATATCTATAGAATATGTACATACGGTGACTATATCTATATAATATTTACATACAGTGACATATACATATAAAATATATACATACAGTAACTATATCTATAGGATATGTACATACGGTGACTATATCTATAGAATATATACATACGGTGACTATATCTATAGACTATGTACATACGGTGATTATATCTATAGAATATGTAAGTAGTATTAGGGCCTGTACACCCCAATGACCTACTTTCCATGACCTTGACCTTGGTGTAGGTGTAGCGTCATAGTCTGACCTTGGTCGTGACCTTGATGTACTTGACGGGTGCGACCTTGGTGTAAGTCATAGCCTTGATGTACTTGATGTGTGACACATGGCTTAGCCTTGACCTACCTAGAGGGTAGTGACTGATAGGCAGGCGCACGACCTTGGCACAGGTGTGTGGCCGACTTCCATGAACAACCGTGTCCCTGACCTACTTTAGACTAGTCCCGTTGTGTCCTTGGACTGTCCCCGTCTATTGTCCTTGACCTAGTTACGACTAGCCATGACCTATGTAGGCTTGTATTTGGATACTAAAAGCTGTCTTTTCGTAGTAACTTCATTCACTCTCCGAAAAGTCTATAGACGAGATCTACGTCCAGTTTGCTACAGAAGTATTCACATATTTGCGGCTTGCTGTATTTTGAAAGAAGAAGATGGCATCGGAACATTCATCAATCATTACTCAATGCCCTGAACAGGGTGAAAAATCTCGATGTCAACTAGAAATTGGGCAAAATGTCTACGTCATGGCCAAACCATGGAAACAAGAACTTTTGATACACATCCGGAAATTCGACAGTGATAAAGGGAAAACTTTCCCCACCAAACGAGGCATCACCCTTACCCTGAAACACTGGGTTGAACTGTCTACGTGTACCGGTCAAATTGATGAAACCATAGCTGCTTTAAAGGAAAGGAAAGAAGAGAAATTGTTTCACCATCTTGGTGCCAACATGTACATGAGCGTGGACAAAAACATTGCCGGGGTGGACATTCGGCAGTGGTGGTGGTGTGATGAAACGAAATCTGTGAAGCCATCCAGGAAAGGAATTTTCCTTTCTCTACAACAATGGGAGAAACTGAAAGACTGTTTCGAAATTATGAGTGACTTTGTACCAGAGCTGAACTCGATTGTGCCCTGCACCATGCAAGACAACCGACGATGAGGAGGACGACAATGATGAAGAGAAATGAACACTCATAGTATTCACATGTCGCCCTTAAGGCCTCTCGATGTAACCCAATGTGTGTCCATTTCATGTGTAGTTGTCTTTAGAGAGACCAGTGATTGTAATTTAGAAGAAAAAAAAAACCCCAAACCATTGCGTTTGTTTTTTGTGTTTTTTACTCTATGACTAGATTTGTGATTGGATATTTCTACCGCTACTTTATAGTAGCAAGAGCTGTGTGTACAAGACAGAACATACCACGACCTTTGATATACCAGACATAATACACTAGTTGGCTATAGCTTAATGGGCCACCGACGGGGATCGATCCTAGATCGACCACTGTATTTACCCATTTGGTAATTAAAAAGCCCTGTAAAAAGGCTTGTACTCTAGGGAAATACTTGTGTTTAAAAATGCAGTTAAAAGATCATAGGTTAGGTTGGAGGGTTGAGTTGCAGTCACGCGTTCTTAATTCAAAGCAATGGGCTGGGGATGTTTCACACAAACACACACACACATGTGTTCATGACTGTTCTAATTCTCTAATGTCTATACAATATGTACACACTGTTCATGACTGTTCTAATTCTCTAATGTCTATACAATATGTAAACACGGTGGGTTCATGACTGTTCTAATTATCTAATGTCTATACAATATGTACACACGGTGTGTTCATGACTGTTCTAATTATCTAATGTCTATACAATATGTACACACGGTGTGTTCATGTCTATACAATATGTACACACGGTGTGTTCATGACTGTTCTAATTCTCTAATGTCTATACAATATGTACACACGGTGTGTTCATGACTGTTCTAATTCTCTAATGTCTATACAATATGTACACACGGTGTGTTCACGTCTATACAATATGTAAACACGGTGTGTTCATGACTGTTCTAATTATCTAATGTTTATACAATATTTACACACGGTGTGTTCATGTCTATACAATATGTAAACACGGTGTGTTCATGACTGTTCTAATTCTCTAATGTCTATACAATATGTAAACACGGTGTGTTCATGACTGTTCTAATTATCTAATGTCTATACAATATGTACACACGGTGTGTTCATGACTGTTCTAATTATCTAATGTCTATACAATATGTAAACACGGTGTGTTCATGTCTATACAATATGTACACACGGTGTGTTCATCGGTAGAGGCGGGACGTAGCCCAGTGGTAGAGGCGGGACGTAGCCCAGTGGTAAAAGGGCGGGACGTAGCCCAGTGGTAAAAGGGCGGGACGTAGCCCAGTGGTAAAAGGGCGGGACGTAGCCCAGTGGTAAAAGGGCGGGACGTAGCCCAGTGGTAAAAGGGCGGGACGTAGCCCAGTGGTAGAGGCGGGACGTAGCCCAGTGGTAGAGGCGGGACGTAGCCCAGTGGTAAAAGGGCGGGACGTAGCCCAGTGGTAGAGGCGGGACGTAGCCCAGTGGTAGAGGCGGGACGTAGCCCAGTGGTAGAGGCGGGACGTAGCCCAGTGGTAAAAGGGCGGGACGTAGCCCAGTGGTAAAAGGGCGGGACGTAGCCCAGTGGTAAAAGGGCGGGACGTAGCCCAGTGGTAAAAGGGCGGGACGTAGCCCAGTGGTAGAGGCGGGACGTAGCCCAGTGGTAGAGGCGGGACGTAGCCCAGTGGTAGAGGCGGGACGTAGCCCAGTGGTAGAGGCGGGACGTAGCCCAGTGGTAGAGGCGGGACGGTGGTAGAGGCGGGACGTAGCCCAGTGGTAGAGGCGGGACGTAGCCCAGTGGTAGAGGCGGGACGTAGCCCAGTGGTAAAGGCGGGACGTAGCCCAGTGGTAAAGGGCGGGACGTAGCCCAGTGGTAAAAGGGCGGGACGTAGCCCAGTGGTAAGGGCGGGACGTAGCCCAGTGGTAGAGGCGGGACGTAGCCCAGTGGTAGAGGCGGGACGTAGCCCAGTGGTAGAGGCGGGACGTCGCCCAGTGGTAAAAGGGCGGGACGTAGCCCAGTGGTAAAAGTGCGGGACGTAGCCCAGTGGTAGAACGTAGCCCAGTGGTAGAGGGGCGGGACGTAGCCCAGTGGTAGAGGCGGGACGTAGCCCAGTGGTAGAGGCGGGACGTAGCCCAGTGGTAAAAGGGCGGGACGTAGCCCAGTGGTAGAGGCGGGACGTAGCCCAGTGGTAGAGGCGGGACGTAGCCCAGTGGTAAAGGGCGGGACGTAGCCCAGTGGTAAAAGGGCGGGACGTAGCCCAGTGGTAAAAGGGCGGGACGTAGCCCAGTGGTAGAGGCGGGACGTAGCCCAGTGGTAGAACGTAGGGTAAAAGGGCGGGACGTAGCCCAGTGGTAAAGGCGGGACGTAGCCCAGTGGTAAAGGGCGGGACGTAGCCCAGTGGTAAAGGGGCGGGACGTAGCCCAGTGGTAAAGTAGCCCAGGGTACGGGACGTAGCCCAGTGGTAGAGGCGGGACGTAGCCCAGTGGTAGAGGCGGGACGTAGCCCAGTGGTAAAAGGGCGGGACGTAGCCCAGTGGTAGAGGCGGGACGTAGCCCAGTGGTAGAGGGGCGGGACGTAGCCCAGTGGTAAAAGGGCGGGACGTAGCCCAGTGGTAAAAGGGCGGGACGTAGCCCAGTGGTAACGTAGCCCAGGGTAAAGGCGGGACGTAGCCCAGTGGTAAAAGGGCGGGACGTAGCCCAGTGGTAAAAGGGCGGGACGTAGCCCAGTGGTAGAGGCGGGACGTAGCCCAGTGGTAAAAGGCGGGACGTAGCCCAGTGGTAGAGGCGGGACGTAGCCCAGTGGTAGAGGCGGGACGTAGCCCAGTGGTAAAGGCGGGACGTAGCCCAGTGGTAGAGGCGGGACGTAGCCCAGTGGTAGAGGCGGGACGTAGCCCAGTGGTAAAAGGGCGGGACGTAGCCCAGTGGTAAACGTAGGGGTAGAGGCGGGACGTAGCCCAGTGGTAGAAGGCGGGACGTAGCCCAGTGGTAAAAGGGCGGGACGTAGCCCAGTGGTAAAAGGGCGGGACGTAGCCCAGTGGTAAAAGGGCGGGACGTAGCCCAGTGGTACGTAAAGTGGTAGGGCGGGACGTAGCCCAGTGGTAAAAGGGCGGGACGTAGCCCAGTGGTAGAGGCGGGACGTAGCCCAGTGGTAGAGGCGGGACGTAGCCCAGTGGTAAAAGGGCGGGACGTAGCCCAGTGGTAAAAGGGCGGGACGTAGCCCAGTGGTAGAGGCGGGACGTAGCCCAGTGGTAGAGGCGGGACGTAGCCCAGTGGTAAAAGGCGGGACGTAGCCCAGTGGTAAAGTGGTAGGGCGGGACGTAGCCCAGGTAGGGCGGGACGTAGCCCAGTGGTAAAAGGGCGGGACGTAGCCCAGTGGTAAAGGGCGGGACGTAGCCCAGTGGTAGAGGCGGGACGTAGCCCAGTGGTAGAGGCGGGACGTAGCCCAGTGGTAAAGGCGGGACGTAGCCCAGTGGTAAAAGGGCGGGACGTAGCCCAGTGGTAAAAGGGCGGGACGTAGCCCAGTGGTAAAAGGCGGGACGTAGCCCAGTGGTAAAGGGCGGGACGTAGCCCAGTGGTAAAGGCGGGACGTAGCCCAGTGGTAAAAGGGCGGGACGTAGCCCAGTGGTAGAGGCGGGACGTAGCCCAGTGGTAGAGGCGGGACGTAGGTGGTAGGGACGTAGCCCAGTGGTAAAAGGGCGGGACGTAGCCCAGTGGTAAAAGGGCGGGACGTAGCCCAGTGGTAAAGGCGGGACGTAGCCCAGTGGTAAAGGGCGGGACGTAGCCCAGTGGTAAAAGGGCGGGACGTAGCCCAGTGGTAGAGGCGGGACGTAGCCCAGTGGTAGAGGCGGGACGTAGCCCAGTGGTAAAGGCGGGACGTAGCCCAGTGGTAGAACGTAGGGGTAGAGGCGGGACGTAGCCCAGTGGTAAAAGGGCGGGACGTAGCCCAGTGGTAGTGGTAAAGGCGGGACGTAGCCCAGTGGTAGAGGGCGGGAGCCCAGTGGTAAAGGGCGGGACGTAGTGGTAGCCGTAGCCCAGTGGTAGAGGGGCGGGACGTAGCCCAGTGGTAAAAGGGCGGGACGTAGCCCAGTGGTAGAGGCGGGACGTAGCCCAGTGGTAAAAGGGCGGGACGTAGCCCAGTGGTAAAGGGCGGGACGTAGCCCAGTGGTAAAAGGGCGGGACGTAGCCCAGTGGTAAAAGGCGGGACGTAGCCCAGTGGTAGAGGCGGGACGTAGCCCAGTGGTAGAGGCGGGACGTAGCCCAGTGGTAGAGGCGGGACGTAGCCCAGTGGTAAAAGGGCGGGACGTAGCCCAGTGGTAAAAGGGCGGGACGTAGCCCAGTGGTAGAGGCGGGACGTAGCCCAGTGGTAAAAGGGCGGGACGTAGCCCAGTGGTAGAGGGGACGGGACGTAGCCCAGTGGTAGAGGGGACGGGGTACGGCCCAGTGGTAAAAGGGCGGGACGTAGCCCAGTGGTAGAGGCGGGACGTAGCCCAGTGGTAAAAGGCGGGACGTAGCCCAGTGGTAAAAGACGTAGCCCAGTGGTAAAAGGGGGACGTAGCCCAGGGACGTAGCCCAGTGGTAAAGGCGGGACGTAGCCCAGTGGTAAAGGGGGACGTAGCCCAGTGGTAAAGGGCGGGACGTAGCCCAGTGGTAAAAGGGGACGGGACGTAGCCCAGTGGTAAAGGCGGGACGTAGCCCAGTGGACGGGACGTAGCCCAGTGGTAAAGGCGGGACGTAGGCGGGACGTAGCCCAGTGGTAAAAGGGCGGGACGTACGTAGCCCAGTGGTAAAAGGGCGGGACGTAGCCCGTAGCCCAGTGGTAAAAGGCGGGACGTAGCCCAGTGGTAGAGGCGGGACGTAGCCCAGTGGTAGAGGCGGGACGTAGCCCAGTGGTAAAAGGGCGGGACGTAGCCCAGTGGTAGAGGCGGGACGTAGCCCAGTGGTAGAGGCGGGACGTAGCCCAGTGGTAGAGGCGGGACGTAGCCCAGTGGTAAAAGGGCGGGACGTAGCCCAGTGGTAAAAGGGCGGGACGTAGCCCAGTGGTAAAAGGGCGGGACGTAGCCCAGTGGTAGAGGCGGGACGTAGCCCAGTGGTAAAGGGACGTAGCCCAGTGGTAAAAGGCGGGACGGCCCAGTGGTACGTAGTAGCCAGTGGTAAAAGGGCGGGACGTAGCCCAGTGGTAAAAGGGCGGGACGTAGCCCAGTGGTAAAAGGGCGGGACGTAGCCCAGTGGTAGGGCGGGACGTAGCCCAGTGGTAAAAGGGCGGGACGTAGCCCAGTGGTAAAGGGCGGGACGTAGCCCAGTGGTAAAAGGGCGGGACGTAGCCCAGTGGTAAAGGGGCGGGACGTAGCCCAGTGGTAGAGGGTAAAAGGGCGGGACGTAGCCCAGTGGTAGAGGCGGGACGTAGCCCAGTGGTAGAGGGCGGGACGTAGCCCAGTGGTAAACGTAGCCCAGTGGTAAAAGGGCGGGACGTAGCCCAGTGGTAAAGGCGGGACGTAGCCCAGTGGTGGTAAAAGGGCGGGACGGCGGGACGTAGCCCAGTGGTAAACGTAGGTGGTAGAGGCGGGACGTAGCCCAGTGGTAAAAGGGCGGGACGTAGCCCAGTGGTAAAAGGGCGGGACGTAGCCCAGTGGTAGAGGCGGGACGTAGCCCAGTGGTAGAGGCGGGACGTAGCCCAGTGGTAGAGGCGGGACGTAGCCCAGTGGTAGAGGCGGGACGTACGTAGCCCAGTGGTAAAGGCGGGACGTAGCCCAGGGTACGGGACGTAGCCCAGTGGTAAAGGGCGGGACGTAGCCCAGTGGTAAAAGGGGGACGGGACGTAGCCCAGTGGTAGAGGCGGGACGTAGCCCAGTGGTAAAGGGGCGGGACGTAGCCCAGTGGTAGAGGCGGGACGTAGCCCAGTGGTAGAGGCGGGACGTAGCCCAGTGGTAAAGAGGCGGGACGTAGCCCAGTGGTAAAAGGGCGGGACGTAGCCCAGTGGTAAACGTAGGTGGTAAAAGGGCGGGACGTAGCCCAGTGGTAAAAGGGCGGGACGTAGCCCAGTGGTAGAGGCGGGACGTAGCCCAGTGGTAGAGGCGGGACGTAGCCCAGTGGTAGAGGCGGGACGTAGCCCAGTGGTAAAAGGGCGGGACGTAGCCCAGTGGTAAAGGGCGGGACGTAGCCCAGTGGTAAAAGGGCGGGACGTAGCCCAGTGGTAAAACGTAGGCGGGACGTAGCCCAGTGGTAAAGGGCGGGACGTAGCCCAGTGGTAAAGGGGACGGGACGTAGCCCAGTGGTAAAACGGCCCAGTGGTAGAGGCGGGACGTAGCCCAGTGGTAGAGGTGGTAGAGGCGGGACGTAGCCCAGTGGTAGAGGGTAAAAGGGCGGGACGTAGCCCAGTGGTAGAGGCGGGACGTAGCCCAGTGGTAGAGGCGGGACGTAGCCCAGTGGTAGAGGCGGGACGTAGCCCAGTGGTAGAGGCGGGACGTAGCCCAGTGGTAAAAGGGCGGGACGTAGCCCAGTGGTAAAAGGGCGGGACGTAGCCCAGTGGTAGAGGCGGGACGTAGCCCAGTGGTAGAGGCGGGACGTAGCCCAGTGGTAGAGGCGGGACGTAGCCCAGTGGTAAAAGGGCGGGACGTAGCCCAGTGGTAAAAGGGCGGGACGTAGCCCAGTGGTAAAGGCGGGACGTAGCCCAGTGGTAGAGGGGACGGGACGTAGCCCAGTGGTAAAGGGCGGGACGTAGCCCAGTGGTAAAAGGGCGGGACGTAGCCCAGTGGTAAAGGCGGGACGTAGCCCAGTGGTAGAGGCGGGACGTAGCCCAGTGGTAGAGGCGGGACGTAGCCCAGTGGTAAAAGGGCGGGACGTAGCCCAGTGGTAGAGGCGGGACGTAGGGACGTAGCCCAGTGGTAGAGGCGGGACGTAGCCCAGTGGTAAAAGGGCGGGACGTAGCCCAGTGGTAGAGGCGGGACGTAGCCCAGTGGTAGAGGCGGGACGTAGCCCAGTGGTAGAGGCGGGACGTAGCCCAGTGGTAAAAGGGCGGGACGTAGCCCAGTGGTAAAAGGGACGTAGCCCAGTGGTAAAAGGGCGGGACGTAGCCCAGTGGTAAAAGGGGACGTAGCCCAGTGGTAAAAGGGCGGGAGCCCATTTACAATCACAAACGGCAAGGAATTCTGTTTAGTGGTTTTAACTAAGTAGCTCTTATAATATACAATGATAATTATTTTACTTTCAGGGTGTTGGAACAAACATGACGTCATTGGTAACCCTAGCGTGTATTCTCTGTGCGTGTGTTCTAGTAAGGTCAGAGGTCACCGTCATAGACCTGACCCACACTCTAGGACCTCGTTCTGAAGGTTACCCTGGCAACCCTAAACTGAACTTCACCAATATCAGACGCGGCGAAGGGTATTTGGGAATATGGTGAGAACACGTTCATTTACTCAGCTTGAACACATCCACTGTTTAAATTAGCACTAATATAGTGTTACACTTCTTAAATATGCAAAAAAAAAAAAAACCCTAGACAAACCCCAAACAAACAAACAACAAAAAATACCCCACATAAAACTCCACAAACCCTCCACAAAAAACCCCCAACAACAACAAACAAAGCAAAACCCAACAAAAACAAAAACAGAACGACAACAAACAAACGAAACGAAACAAAACAAAGCAAAAAATAAGTAAATAACAACCAACAACCCACTGAAACCTATTATTAGACTGGCTTTCATTTTATACTTACATACAAAGGATAGACACACACACACGCACACACACACACACACGCACACAGATACACACACGCACACACACAGATACACACACGCACACACATACACACGCACACATACACGCCCATATACACACACGCACACACACACGCACACAGATACACACACGCACATGTATCTGTGTCTCTGTCTCTCTCTCTCTCTGTCTGTCTATTTGTCCGTCCGTGTCTCTCTCTCTCTCTCTCTCTCTCTCTCTCTCTCTCTCTCTCTCTCTCATATGTATGTATGTACTAGTAATGATGTATGAATATATGTATGTATGTATGTATGTATATATGTATGTCTGTGTGTGTGGTGTGTGTGTGTGTGTGTGTGTCTGTGTGTGTGTGTGTGTGTGTGTGTGTAGATATATAGATTGATATAGATAGAGAGACAAGAGGGATACAGACAGACATTAATACCAACAACATACACACATAAATACAAAACGTAAACAGTAAACACAAATTCGAGGGATGATGTTACTTCGTTTTATTACAAAATTTAAATTTACCTATTTGTGATATTTGTATTTCTGCACAGCTCTTTACGGGGTGGGGAGGGGAGGGGGAGGGGGAGGGGGCGGGTAAAGCGCACGCTTGATGCGCAGTCGGTTTGGGATCATCTTCAGCCAGTGCACCACGACTGGTATATCAAAGGCCGTGATATGTGCTATACTGTCTGTGGGATGGTGCATATAAAAGATCCCTTGCTACTAACGAAAAAATTTAGCGGGTTCCTCTCTATGACTGTGTCAAAATGACCTCATGTTTGACATCCAATAGCCGATGATTAATAAATCAATGTGCTCTAGTGGTGTCGTTAAACAAAACAAACTATTATTAGCTCTTTACAATGTTTTACTATAAATGTAGAATGTTTATACTGTAGTAATTTATTTAAAATTTCATATTTTTGGACAACTCGTAATGCTAGTGTCAGACTATCAACTGTCACGACGAAGTTGGCCAACTCGCCGATCTCTCGACTTCTACGACTGTCCGGTTGCTAGTCTGAGATTCTCGTCGTATGCAACTCCTACGACCGATTCGTTGTTAATCTAAGCGCTCCCGTCGTAAGTCAGGAGTTGGAGAAAGTACAACGTAACCGTCGAATTGGCCAACTTCATATAACAGTTGTAGTCTAAGCCTACCATCATATGACAGTTGTAGTCTAAGCCTACAATCATGTGACAGTTGTAGTCTAAGCCTACCATCATATAACAGTTGTAGTCTAAGCCTACCATCATATGACAGTTGTAGTCTAAGCCTACCATCATATAACAGTTGTAGTCTAAGCCTACCATCATATGACAGTTGTAGTCTAAGCCTACCATCATATAACAGTTGTAGTCTAAGCCTACCA